>NC_134397.1:224754307-225354307 GCF_050003625.1 Haematobia irritans | reverse complement strand
TTAAAGACGGCAGATGGCAAATTTCAGGCTATTGTGGGAAAGGTTATTGTTGACATTTCATGGAGAGATAAAGTTTTTCCTATGACCCTTTATTTAGTGCCCTCCTTACAGCAGTCTCTTTATTTGGGTATGGATTTTTGGGACAAATTCGGAATTCTGCCCCAAGTTGAGGAAATCGACTTGAGGCAGAATATCGAATTTCTCCTGAAGCCTTGTCAACAGGAAAGGTTAGAACAGGTCAAATCACTATTTCCTTCTTACCTAAAATTAGGATTGGGGCGTACTCATCTGATGGAACATGTCATCGAAGTTTTTGACGAGACTGTCCCTGTCAAACAAAAATATTACCCTATGTCTCCGGTCAAATTGAAAAAGGCATACCAAGAGGTTGATCGCATGCTTGCTCTCGACGTCATCGAGGAGAGCAATAGCGCTTGGAGTTCTCCCATTGTCATTGTTGAGAAACCAGGTAAAGATCGTCTCTGTATTGACCTTCGAAAAGTCAACGAGAGGACGAAGAAAGATGCGTACCCGGCACCACATGTCGAGGGCATATTAAGCTGCCTCCAAAATACATATTTTATTTCTAGCTTGGATTTAAAAGATGCCTTCTGGCAGATTCCTCTCCAGAAGGCATCCCGGGAGAAAACGGCGTTCACAGTCCCTGGCCGGCCGTTATATCAGTTTAAGGTCATGCCTTTCGGCCTTTGTAACGCCAGCCAGAGACTGTGTCGTCTTATGGACCGGGTAATACCGTCAAAGCTAAGGGAATACGTTTTTATCTACATAGATGACTTGCTGATATGTTCTCCAGATTTCGACAGCCATATGTTACATCTTGAGGAAGTTGCCAATTGCCTATCGGGGGCAGGGTTGACGACAAATTTGGAGAAATCCAAATTTTGTCAAAGGGAAGTGCGGTATTTGGGATTCGTGATTGGACAGGGCGAGTTGCGCACTGATCCCGCAAAAGTCCAATCCATGTTGGATTTTCCATTACCCACTACGGCGAAACAACTTCGAAGATTTCTCGGCATGTGCGGGTGGTATAGGAGGTTTCTCCCCAATTTTGCCACCATCACATCCCCCATGACTGATTGTCTCAAGAAGACAAAACAATTTAAGATGACACCGGAAGCTTGTGAGTCATTCGATTTGCTGAAAACGGAGCTCACTTCTCCGAGAGTTTTAATTAACCCTGATTTCGCAAAGCACTTTTATTTACAGTGTGATGCGTCCACTGTGGGCATCGGTAGCGTTTTGTTCCAACTCGATGACCAGGGTAATGAGCGGCCGGTCGCATATATGTCGCAAAAGTTAAATGCGACACAGCGGAATTACACGGTCACCGAGTTGGAATGTCTCGCTGCCGTTGTAAGTGTCAAGAAATTTCGCCCTTACCTTGATGGCGTCCCCTTTACAATTATTACTGACCACATGAGCCTCAAATGGCTCATGGGTCAAAAAGATCTCTCCGGGCGCTTGGCTAGGTGGAGCCTGAAGTTGCAGGGCTTCGATTTCGTGATAGCTCACCGGAAAGGGAGCAAAAATATTGTGCCTGATGCACTTAGCCGCATGTTTGTGGAAGAAATTCATAATACTGATCAGGCCACTGAAATCGATTTGACCTCCCCAGATTTTAATGAGTCAGAATACTTGTCTTTGGTTGAGACAGTTAAGGATAATCAAAATGTTTTACCTGATTTGAGATTGGTAGATGGCGTTGTGTTCAAGAGAACAAATTTCAGGTATACGGAGCAAACGGATCCAATATGGAAGATTTGGGTACCGCGAGGACTTCGTCAAAACTTGATAGCGAAATGTCACAACGAACCTTCGGCTGGTCATGGGGGCATAAATAAAACTTTACACCGTTTACGATCGAAATACTACTGGCCGGACATGGTTGGGGACACTAGGCGCTTTGTAAACAGTTGTGACATATGCAAGTGTTCGAAATCACCAAATACTGTATCAAGACCACCGATGGGCCAACAGATAGAGTCTGACAGGGTATTTCAAAGAATTTTCATTGATTTTTGCGGACCATATCCACGCAGCCGACAGGGCAACAGTTTTGTTTTTGTTGTTTTAGACCATTATTCTAAATTCGTATTTTTAGAGCCAATGAAGAGTGCGACAGGGAAAGAAGTAGTGAAATATTTGGAGTCGGCTATTTTTCACATATTCGGTGTGCCAGAAGTCATCGTGTCGGATAATGGCCGTCAGTTTGCGTCGGAAGTTTTCCAAGATTTTCTTGCAAAATATGGTGTCAAGCATATGAAAACGGGTTTATATTCACCTCATTCCAACTCTTCGGAACGGGTCAACCGTTCTATGCTGTCTATAATCCGGTCTTATATCGGCGATGGGGATCAGCGAAATTGGGATACCCATGTATCAATGGCGGCTTTTGCTCTCCGAAGCGCTTTTCATGAGGCTATAGGAGCGGAGCCATATAGCGTATTATTTGGGCAGTCTATGGTACAACATGGGGGTTCATATGAGCTACTTCGGAAACTTGGTGGGGTCAGTGATGCAGATGTAGAAATTCTGTCTCGAGATGTTAGACTCCAACTTTTGAAACAAAGAATTAAATCTAGCCTAAAGGTAGCTTATGAAAAAGGTAAAAAAGTTTATGATCTCAGATCACGAGAAATCAGTTATAAAGTTGGTCAGTTGGTATTCCGTAAAAATTATAAATTAAGTGATGCCACTAAATACTATAATTCGAAATTTGGGCCAAAATATCTTAAATCTGTAATATTGAAAGTTATCGGCAACTCATTATATGAATTAGGGGACATGCAGGGAAAATCGGTGGGTATTTACCACGCAGAAAACATACGTGCATGATTTGATATAGCAAAAAAAAAAAATCTCTGCGAAAATACGTTGAGCATGAGAACATCGTGAGCTCTAGCCCCACGTCAGCGCGGACCTCGAATTAATGAAATCAAAATTAGAAGAAAAAAAATTCTCGCTTTTCGAGCCAATCACCATCCAAGGTCGGTCGGTTGACTCGCCCTGTTGCGATATATAAAACGGCATATAACCATGTACAATGATAATGGAAAAAATTCTTGCTAAATTGTGTATTTTATAAATTATTAATGAAATTTTTGAGATTCAATTGAAAGGTAAATGTTGTCATATATTATAGCATGAAATCGTTTATGTGCAGCTTTTTCTTTCTAGATATTATTAATGAAATTATTAGAACTAAATTAACATTAGCTACAGGATTTCATAATAAGTATTTGAATAGTTGTAGAATTTAAATATAGAAATAAGCAAATCTGAACATAGCTTTTATAACAGTAATGAACCCGTAATGACGATTAATAAATACACCATCTGCCTCAGCTGATTTTTGAAACATATGAGTTGTCTGACAGAAGATGAAAACGTCAAATGGTTAGACGATCGACAAGTTCCTTTTTCCTGCAAAGCTCGAGGCTGAAGGCTGCAAACAAAAAGAAAAAAAGTTTAAGAAAGGTCTCAACAAAACACGTGTGAGTTCGACCAGTTTGCGTTAGCAGCAATTTTTCTAAGCTCCGCGAAATAAAGGGTGATTTGTTAAGAGCTTGATAACTTTTTTTTAAAAAAAACGCATAAAATTTGCAAAATCTCATCGGTTCTTTATTTGAAACGTTAGATTGGTCCATGACATTTACTTTTTGAAGATAATTTCATTTAAATGTTGACCGCGGCTGCGTCTTAGGTGGTCCATTCGGAAAGTCCAATTTTGGGCAACTTTTTCGAGCATTTCGGCCGGAATAGCCCGAATTTCTTCGGAAATGTTGTCTTCCAAAGCTGGAATAGTTGATGGCTTATTTCTGTAGACTTTAGACTTGACGTAGCCCCACAAAAAATAGTCTAAAGGCGTCAAATCGCATGATCTTGGTGGCCAACTTACCGGTCCATTTCTTGAGATGAATTGTTCTCCGAAGAACGATAGCGATCGCCATTCACCGTAACGTTGCGTCCAACAGCATATTTGAAAAAATACGGTCCAATGATTCCACCAGCGTACAAACCACACCAAACAGTGCATTTTTCGGGATGCATGGGCAGTTCTTGAACGGCTTCTGGTTGCTCTTCACTCCAAATGCGGCAATTTTGCTTATTTACGTAGCCATTCAACCAGAAATGAGCCTCATCGCTGAACAAAATTTGTCGATAAAAAAGCGGATTTTCTGCCACTGATTTTGGTAATAAAATTCAATGATTTGCAAGCGTTGCTCGTTAGTAAGTCTATTCATGATGAAATGTCAAAGCATACTGAGCATCTTTCTCTTTGACACCATGTCTGAAATCCCACGTGATCTGTCAAATACTAATGCATGAAAATCCTAACCTCAAAAGAATCACCCTTTAGAATAAAAACGCAATAGAAAACCAAACTAACAGCAAAAGCAGCACTGCACTAAAATACGGGCTAACTGCACTGCTCCCAGAATTATTTTGTGTGTGGAGTTGCGTAGCAGAGTGCACAAAGTGGGTGTTCTCGGCTGGGTTGTGCTGCACGTGGAAGACGTGGCCTACGTGGTCGAGCATTCATCAGCAGCAAGCATCGTTTTAATCGAGCATCGGTCTTATTGAATCAGAATCTCATCATTAAAATAAAAGACAAGTGAGCAGTCAGTGGCGAGACTTGCTCCAATGATAACTGTGGCGCATGGATGAGGATTTTATTGTTGCAGCGAAATCTCGTAGAGAAGTAAAAAAAAAACGAGAAAAAAATAGCTTGTTGATCAACAAATGCTGTAAGTTTCTTCTATCACTAACCCTCATTTTTTTTTTGGAAACTCGAAATAAAAACAAGAAAGGCAGAAAACAAATTATACATCGGTTTCAAGTTCAGGTGAATGGAAGTATGTAAGAAAGCTGGATAAATAAGATAGGATTAGTAGTAACTAGGATAGCTGTAGAAATAAGTTATGAATGAAAGTATAAATGGATATAGTGAAGGAAAAATGATAATGTTGAATTGAATAGTGATATTTTAAGAATATCTTACTAACATTAGAATTAAAATTGGAATAAGACGAATATGTAAAATTAATAGGCAATTAAAAAAAAAAAGATGGAATATATGGAATAAGTAACTAAAGTGTACATATGATGAAATCAGGCAAGTGAACATAGCGGACAGACGTAAGTATATGGGACTCGACATCGTTAATTAAATGGAATGACGTTTTAAGATAGGGACTACAGGCAAAATAAAAAAAAACAGAAATTAAGTTCATACTGGCGGCTGTAGTAAGGTTGGGAAGGGAATGTCAGGGCCCTGCTATTATCATCTAGGCAGAGCTAGCGAATTAGGGACTAAAGGGATTTTAATCCTAGGGAATCGAAATTGATCGGGTACGATGTTGTGATACGGCGGCCTGTGAATCACTTGTCACAAGAATCCACCCCATTATACCCGGCGAGCTAGATCGTGCTAGGACAAGCGTACCCGAGTGGCTGAGTGAGCACAAAATTATATCTAGGTCCGCGCGTAACAAAATTTTGACAAAATTTTCTATAGAAAAAGAATTCTGACAAAATTTTCTATAAATTTTCTATATAATAAAATTTTTAAAAAAATTTCTATAGAAATAAAATTTTGACAATGTTTTCTATGGAAAGTAAACTTTGACAAACTTTTCTATAGAAATAAAATTTTAAAAAAATTTTCTATAGAAATAAAATTTTGACAAAATTTATTATAGAAATAAAATTTTGACAAAATTTTCTATGGAAAGAAAACTTTGACGAAATTTTCACAAACTAATATTTTGACAAAATTTTCTATAGAAGCACAATTTTGACAAAATTTTCTATAGAAATACAATTTTGACAAAATTTTCTATAGAAATAAAATTTTGACAAAATTTTCTATAGAAAAACAAATTGGGACAAAATTTTCTATAGAAATAAAATTTTGACAAAATTTTTTATAGAAATAAAATTTTGACAAAATTTTCTATAGAAATAAAATTTTGACAAAGTTTTCTATGGAAAGAAAACTTTGACGAAATTTTCTATAGAAATAAAATTTTGACAAAATTTTCTATAGAAATAAAATTTTGACAAAATTTTCTATAGAAATAAAATTTTGACAAAATTTTCTATAGAAATAAAATTGTGACAAAATTTTCTATAGAAATAAAATTTTGACAAAGTTTTCTATGGAAAGAAAACTTTGACGAAATTTTCTATGGAAATAAAATGTTGACAAAATTTTCACAAAATAATATTTTGACAAAATTTTTTATAGAAATACAATTTTTAAAAAATTTTCTATGGAAATAAAATTGTGACAAAATTTTCTATAGAAATAAAATTTTAACAAACTTTTCTATAGAAATAAAATTTAGACAAATGTTCCTATAGAAATAAAATTTTGACAAAATCTTCTATAGAAGTTAAATTTTGACAAAATTTTCTATAGAAAAAAAATTGAAAAATTTTCTTCAGAAATTAAATTTTGACTAAATATTCTATAGGAATAGAATTCTGACAAAATTTTCTATAGAAATAAAATTTTGACAAAATTTTCTATTGAAATAAAATTTTGAATAAATTTTCTATGGAAATAAAATATTGAAAAAATTTTCTACAAAAATACATTTGACAAAATTTTCTATAAAAATAAAGATTTGAAAAAAAATCTATAGAAATAAATAATTAAATAAAATTTTGACAAATTTTTCTATAGAAATAAAATTTTGACAAATTTTTCTATAGAATTAAAATTTGGACAAAATTTCCTATAGAAATAAAATTTTGACAAAATTTTCTGTAGAATAAAATTTTGACAAAAATTCTATAGAAATAACATTTTGACAACATTTTCTATAGAAACAAAATTTTCTATAGAAATAAAATTTTAAGCATTGTTGTTGTTTTTTATTGCAGCTTAAAACCATACATTGACTAAACTACAAGTGTAGTTTAACCAAAAGAGGAAAAGAATGTTTGTCAAATTTATTTGGGCAAAGCCCTATAGACTGCAAGATGGTTGGATGGACGCACGTTTCGAAATTACCATATTCCTCATCAGCATCCTCTACTTGCAGCAAAACTATCAACCAATTATCAGAATAATTCAGACAGTTCATTAAACCCAACAATGAACCACACTTTGTACGAATTTATTTCGGCATAAGCCGGCTATCAATGTAAATCCTTTTTTCGGAGTGTTCAGGTATGGTTTATTGTTGGGTTTAATGAACTTGTAGTTTAGTCAATGTATGGTTTTAAGCTGCAATAAAAAACAACAACAATGCTTAAAGAACAAAACCAACAATAACAAAACAAAAAGAATGGAAATAAAATTTTGACAAAGATTTCTATAGAAATAAAATGTTCACAAGATTTTCTATAGAAATAATATGTTGACGAAATTTTCTATAGAAATAAAATTTTGCCAAAATTTTCTATAAAAATGAAATTGTGACAAAATTTTCTATAAAAATGAAATTGTGACAAAATTTTCTATAAAAATAAAATTGTGACAAAATTTTCTATTGAAATAAAATTTTAACAAACTTTTCTATAGAAATAAAATTTTGACAAATGTTCCTATAGAAATAAAATTTTGACAAAATCTTCTATAGAAGTTAAATTTTGACAAAATTTTCTATAGAAATAAAATTTTGACAAAATTTTCTATAGAAATAAAATTTTGAGAAAATTTTCTATAGAAAAAAAAAAATTAAAAAATTTTCTTCAGAAGTTAAATTTTGACTAAATATTCTATAGGAATAGAATTCTGACAAAATTTTCTATAGAAATAAAATTTTGACAAAATTTTCTATGGAAATAAAATTTTTAAAAAATTTTCTATGGAAATAAAATATTGAAAAAATTTTCTACAGAAATAAAATTGACAAAATTTTCTACGAAAATAAAAATTTGAAAAAAATTCTATAGAAATAACTAATTATGGACTCATTAAAAAGTTATCGGAAACATAATCCAAACATATTATCCGTTTGTAGTTTTTATAAAGTTCTCCAATGTCAAATGAACACATTTCCCACTATGATAAATGAACAATATTTTCAAATAATGTGAGAAATTTTTGTTTTCTTCCCCAAAGATCATGTCAGAGATATAAATGATCGTATGAAAAAATATCCTATATTTTGTCACCCTCTTTGAAGATACAAATCAAATTAGCCTTATTATGATTTTGTAGGAGAAAAACATGTGCGAAAACAAAATACGTAGAGCATTGAAGAAAATCCGCATAACATGTTAATCTTTAAAGACATTTGCTCCTACAGATACTCTCCGCCAATGGTATTGCGTTTAACACTTGAAATGCAATGAGAACAAAGGACAAATGACAAAGAATAAATCCAAAGCCAACCAACAAAATAAATATTGCAACCAAAGAAAAAAAGGACAAGGCAGAGAAAAATTAGAACAATTGGAGTACTTACCAGTGCAGAGCAGAATGTATGGAGGACTATTTGCAGATACTATCTTGAGGTGATCGTTGCTAAAATCGCACCTACTTTTGTCATAAAATCTCTTCTCATATCCTCCTTTTTAAAATAGAGTGACAATTGTTTGGTGTCAAGTATGGGCCTTTAGGCTTGAAGATCTTGTCAAAATCTATCTGCCTCTCAAACACACATACAACCGTACGCTAATATTTACATCAAATGAGAGGCCGATGGGAATAAAACACACAAGCATGGCAACCCTATGCATCCTACCCATATATTGCATATGTGTGTTATAGGCCACGTATGACTGAAATCTTTGATCTCAAAGAATACCGACTTACTTACGTCAGCATGTGTTTACAGTATAATACGTAATGTATTACATTAAGTATTTAGATCAAGAGATCGCGTTGTCTTTGACACAAAATGAAAGCCGTATGGCGTTTTACTCATGCCTGGAATTCTGGGAATTTTAAAGTATAGCACATATGTAGATTAAATGGCTTTGCAGTGGCGTAATCCTAGGTGATAGTTAATAATCTAGTACTTGTCCTAATACCATTTAAATACAATATTTACATTTGGCACATAGTTGGATTAGAGGGCATTGTTTATTGAAAATTATCCAAATCTTTGCGATATTCCTCTTGAAATCTGGAGCAGACACGTCCGTCCATTGTTTGAAAACAACAGACAATATGTCTTTGGATTTGTTTATGAAACAGTGGCATTGTGTCTAACGAAATTCCAAAATGTATCTGCTCTAAAATCTTTGTTTATATCACCATTAGTATCGTAGTTAAAATTTGTGTTTCAGCTTTTGATTGATACAGAGAAATTTCACATAAACTCCTGCCTATTTTGGCCTGTATTTGGCCTGAGATACTTTTACCTTCGACTCGGCATCACTCTAAAAATTAGGCCACTAAAACCAGTGTTGCCAAAAAAAGCAATGAACATATACTTTTTGGATCCGGAAGTTGTGCAAAATCGCATGAGTTTTCCAAGAGATTGTCATAAGCTGGCACATCTTTTACCCGACATTCCCAGTCCGCCAAGAAATGTATCGACACATTTTTTTTTTAATTTTAATGCATGCTAAGTGCAATGGCACTGATCCCTGTTGTAATTATTTTCTTCCAAACGAAATTTTAGACAAACAAATATCGATACAAACAAATATCGATACAAATAAATTTTTAATTGAATATTTTTATACCCTCCACCATAGGATGGGGGTATATTAACTTTGTCATTACGTTTGTAACACATCGAAATATTGCTCTAAGACCCCCATAACGTATATATATTCTGGGTCGTGGTGAAATTCTGAGTCGATCTGAGCATGTCCGTCCGTCCGTCCGCCTGTTGAAATCTCGCTAACTTCCGCACGAAACAAGCTATCGACTTGTAACTTGGCACAAGTAGTTGTTATTGATGTAGGTCGGATGGTATTGCAAATGGGCCATATTGGTCCACTTTTACGTATAGCCCCCATATAAACGGACCCCCAAATTTGGCTTGCCGATCCTCTAAGAGAAGCAAATTTCATCCGATCCGGCTACATGGTACATGGTATTGGTATATGGTCTCTAACAACCATGCAAAAATTGGTCCACATCGGTCCATAATTAAATATAGCCACTATATAAACCGATCCCCCGATTTGGTTTGCCGAGCCTCTAAGAGAAGAAAATTTCATCCGATCCGGCTGAAATTTGGTACATGGTGTTGGGATATGGTCTCTAACAACCATGCAAAAATTGGTCCACATCGGTCCTTAATTATATATAGCCCCCACATAAACCGATCCCCCGATTTGGCTTGCGGAGCCTCTAAGAGAAGCAAATTTCATCCGATCCTGCTGATATTTGCTATATGGTGTTAGTATATGGTCTCTAACAACCATGCAAAAATTGGTCGAAATCGGTCCATAATTATATATAGCCCCCATATAAACCGATCCCCGGATTTGACCTCCGGAGCCCCTTGGAAGAGCAAAATTCATCCGATTCGGTTGAAATTTGGTACGTGATGTTAGTACATGAAATTTAACAACCATGCCAAAAGTGGTTCATATGAGTCCATAATCATATATAGCCCCTATATAAACCGATCCCGAGATTTGGTTTTGGAGCCACTTGGAGGAGCAAATTTCATCCGAGTCAGTTGAAATTTGGTACATTGTGCTAGTATATGGCCGTTAACAACCATGCCTAACTAGGTCCATATCGGTCTATAGTTATATATAGCTCTCAGATAAATCGAACCCCAATCACACAAAAATTGGTCTATATCAATTTCATAATTGTATATAGCCCACATATAAGCGACCCCCATATTTCAATTCTGGCTCTCTACGTACCGTGCAAAAGTCCATATCGATTCGTAATTATTTGTAGATTTACCTATACATACCTTTTTGGTCTAATATATACCACGTATGGACTAACTCACAATTTAGAAAACGATGTTAAGAAGCTTTAAGATACCATAACCCAAGTAGTTCGATCGTGGATAACAGTCTTTCGTAGAAATTTCTACGCAATCCATGGTGGAGGGTACATAAGATTCGGCCTGGCCGAACTTACGGCCGTATATACTTGTTTAAAACTCAATTAAGATTTTAATTGGAAAAATTTTCGTGACATTTTTTTCTGTGTTCAAAATTGCAAGAATATTTTTAGTGACATAGAAAGTTCATGATGGACGCATTTGTAGTAAAATTTACAAATTTAATGAAGTAATGAACTAGTTTGTGAGAAATGGGAATTTAATAAATCTTTATGCTTAATTTGTGTACAATTTCCCGTTTTTTAATTCATTTAACTAATGTACGCAAAAAATTATTGGAGTAAAGGAAACTTTAATAATTCCATGAACAAAATAAAGTTAAAATGGCTTTAGTGAAATAGAGAGTGCAGTTTTCACCTGGACGGAGAATCCAACCGCCAACACACTATCAACTGGGTTACGTAGCTGTTATTGCCATCAACAGACAATCATCGCCATCCACGCATAAGCAGCGCAAACAGTTATATTTATATAGCATAGTTTTCGGCGCCCACGAGTCGAAGTAAAGATTCTTCATTTACTAGAAACATAGATTTAGTTGGCAACCGTGGAGCAATGGTTAGCATGTCCGCCTTGCATACAAAGGGTCGTGGGTTCAATACCTGCTTTCTTTTACCTATATTTTTCATATATTCCAAAAATGTTCGGAAGATTCCGAAAAGGTGTTCGACATTACATATCGCTATATTAAATTTTTACAATGAAACTTCGAAATGTGGGTTATTAAAGATTTACAGTCAGAAAAGTGTTTGATATAAATGATTTGTGTATTTGGATCAAAAATAATTTTTTTATTGCAAAAATAAAAATTTTGTAACAAAACAAATTTTGTTGGTGATAAAAATTTTTGAAGGAACTCAAAAAACTCTAACAAAAGAAAAACGTTTTCAGTACACGTTTTTTTCTTTGCGTATATGAGACCGTAATGTTTTTCTGCCCTGGGCTTAAATACTATCTTTATGATATTTTTCCCGCATTTTTTTTTTTTTTTTGATCCCATGACCGATGAATACGAGCGGGGAGCGATCATTGGCCGTTACTGCGGCCCTCACCATTACCATAGGCGGCGCTTGAGTTCTGGTGACCATTCGAAGGTTTAAATATTCAGCTGAGCTCTTTAGCATGTAATCAAGATTTTTTTGTTTGTTCACAATTTGCTCCATTGGGAATGGATTCTCATCGGAGAAAACCAAAATTCGTAACGCACCACTTTCGAGCAAACGAAGCAAGACATTTGATACAGTCAACCAATCCAGACATCGAAAACAAGTCCCCACCGGCAGCAACCAAACGTCAGTTGTATGTGGAATTTAGGAATAGAAAGTCGAGGTCCCGTAAATTGAACATGTATATACGGCCGTAAGTTCGACCAGGCCGAATCTTATGTACCATCCACCATGGATTGCGTAGAAACTTCTACTAAGGACTGTCATTCACAAACGAATCACCTGCTATATATAATAATGGACAGATATGGATCAATTTTTGCATGGTTGTTAGAAATCATATGCTAACACCACGTACCATATTTCAACCGGATCGGATGAATTTTGCTCCTCCAAGACGCTCCGGAGTTCAAATCTGGGGATCGGTTTATATGGGGGCCATATATAATTATGGACCTATATGAACCAATTTTTGTATGGTTGTTAGAGACCATATACTAACATCACGTACCATATTGCAACCGGATCGAATGAATTTGCTCCTCCAAGAGGCTCCGGAGTTCAAATCTGGGGATCGGTTTATATGGGGGCTATATATAATTATGGTACTATATGGACCAATTTTTGCACGGTTGTTAGAGACCATATACTAACATCACTTACCAAATTTCAACCGAATGGGATGTAGTTTGCTCCTTCAAGAGGCTCCGGAGGTCAAATCTGGGGATCGGTTTATATGGGGGCTATATATAATTATGGACCGATATGGACTAATTTTTGCATGGTTGTTAGAAACCGTATACTAACACCATCTCCCAAATTTCAACCGGATGAAGTTTGCTCTTCCAAGAGGCTCCGCAAGCCAAATTTAGGGGTCGGTTTATATGGGGGCTACACGTAAAAGTGGTCCGATATGGCCCATTTGCAAAACCATCCGACCTACATCAATAGCAACTATTTATGCCAAGTTTCAGGTCGATAGCTTGTTTCGTTCGGAAGTTAGCGTGATTTCAACAGACGGACTGACGGGCGGACATTTCAACCGGATCGAATGAATTTTGCTCTTCCAAGAGGCTAGGGATCGGATTATATGGAGGCTACACGTAAAAGTGGTCCGATATGGCCCATTTGCAATACCATCCGACCTACATCAATTACAAATACTTATGCCAAGTTTCAGGTCGATAGCTTGTTTCGTTCGGAAGTTAGCGTAATTTCAACAGACGGACGGACGTGCGGACATTCTTAGATCGACTCAGAATTTCACCACGACCCAGAATATATATACTTTATGGGGTCTTAGAGCAATATTTCGATGTGTATCAAACTGAATGACAAAGTTAATATCCTATGGTGGAGGGTATAAAAAAGGAGTTCCCCATGGTTAGATTAGGTTAGGTTAGGTGGCAGCCCGATGTATCAGGCTCACTTAGACTATTCAGTCCATTGTGATACTACATTGGTGAACTTCTCTCTTATCACTGAGTGCTGCCCGATTTCATGTTAAGCTCAATGACAAGGGACCTCCTTTTTATAGCCGAGTCCGAACGGCGTTCCACATTGCAGTGAAACCACTTAGAGGAACTTTGAAACTCTCAGAAATGTCACCAGCATTACTGAAGTGGGATAATCCACCGCTGAAAAACTTTTTGGTGTTTGGTCGAAGCAGGAATCGAATCCACGACCTTGTGTATGTAAGGCGGGCATGCTAACCATTGCACCACGCTGGCTCCCCAAGGTGAGGTGATATCTCCGGCACAGTTCAACCTCTATTCCACCACGGCGTTGAGATTGTATCATATGTGAACGATCATGGTATCCGGGCGAATTGTTGATGCCGGTTATTTCACTGCCAGAAATTAGAGGATACCCGTTACAAAATAATCAGCCACACTATTCACTATATGTACTGCAGAAGTACGCAGACAGTTTAATGTCAGAGTCGACTGCGGGACTACAAACTACCTCAAGATTCTCGGGGTTTCACTCGACAGACTTTTCAAGTAATCTGCCTATACCGCTTCGATTTTTAAAAAGCTCCGCAGTACAAATAAAGGACCTTAAGTCACTTGCTGGCAGTACTTTGAGTGCGGACGGAAAGAAGTCAGCGTGTACAACTCAGACAAGGGACACGCAGTGGATTAACATAAAGACCTGTCGGCACGCTACACGCTAACTGCGACAGTACACCACCCATGGGCCAACTTTATGTGGATACCATTAGCAGCAGCAGCACAGCTGACGTAAGTCCCATATTCAAGCCTAAATCTACCCGACTCACCATCAGATCACACTGGACGCATCCCATCACACTATCACGCTTGAACAATAGATCGAAATGCTTTTGTAAGCTTGTAAACAATAAAATGAACTGTCACTGAAGCCACCGTTCAATCCCAGCTGCGACCAAAAACACCAAAAAGTTTTTTCAGCGGTGGAAAATCCCCTCTCAATAATGCTGGTAACATTTCTGAGTGTTTTAAAGTTTTTCGAAGTGATTTCACAACAATGTGAAACGCCGTTCCGACTCGGTTATAAAAAGGAGGTCCGTTGTCATTGGGCTGAACATGGAATCGGGCAGCATTCAAGGATAAGAGAGAAGTTCACCACTGTGGTATAATAATGACTGAATAGCCTGAGTCCGAAATAACCGGCTGCCACTATACCTAACTTAAGCAAACTGTCACTGAAACTAATCTGTCAGCTGTAAGATAAGCGGTTTAGAAATGAGAGCAACCTGAAGTTGGTTGCAATATACACAGAGAATACAGATTGGTTGTGACAATCGAATTTATTGCCAACCTCATTTTGGCAGTTGTAGCAACAAGGGCTGTGGAGCCGGAGTCGGAGTCTGAAGATTTTGCTGGAGTCGGAGTCGTAAAAATTTTGCTCGACTCCGACTCCGGCTAAACCAAATTTTTTAAAACACTTCACATTTTTGTAACTAAGCAAGTTTTTACGCAAATTAGTTTCCATTGCGTTATTCATTCGATCAATGTACAGCATGATTGTAAATGAAAACCAACTTCCATTTACGGCTATCTTTTTATGTTTCCTAGAATGTTAGACTAGCAGATGGGCTGGATCGATCCATTTTACTGCCCATATCAATTTATTTGAAATATTTCGAATAATCGAAATTATTTTTTTTTTAATTTTATTTTAAGGCCATATACATATGTGGAATATTGACAGAAAATTTTTTCAAAGTTGTTTTTTATAGAAAATTTTGTCAAAATGTTATTTCTATAAAAAGTTTTGTCAAAATTTTATTTCTATAAAAATTTTATTCAAAATTTTATTTCTATATATTTGGTCAACATTTGATTTCTATAGAAAATGTTGCCAAAATTTTATTTCTATAGAAAATTTAGTCAATATTTATGTTCTGTACAAAATATATAGAAATAAAATTTTGCAAAATTTTATTTACTAGACAAAAATTTTTCCAAAATTGTATGCTCACTGATACTCACTGCTTAATCGAAAACTTGTAGAAATGACTCAAATTTTCAAATTTTTCAATGAATGAATCACAAATGCATTTTTGCGATATTGTCTAAACAATTATAAATATTTCCCAAATATTGCCCGAGATTTTTGTGCAGAGTATATTATAATCGGCCCGCCCGAATTTAGGATTTCCTTGCATTTTTATTTTTTGTTAAAATTGTGTTTCGTCCCATAACGTTAGATTTAAATTTTAAGTACATAGATTTTGTAGAAGTATATACAATTTTGTCTAAATCGATTCAGATTCAAATTCATGCATGTGGGAATATAAACCTTTATATAGCTCGCAACAAATTTAAAGGATTTGAGATAGTATCAATAATTTTGGTCCACAAATACATATACTATTGGTATCTTCTCATATTATGATGGGTATTTATATCATTATTTTATTTATTAAACATTGCCCTAAATTTGAAATATAGAGTTCAATTGGCATCTAATGTGAAACTAAGACCTTTTTTTGCACACATAAATAAATACGATACTTTATATCGATCCACTTACGTGGGGGTACCGTAAGTGGATCGATATAAAGTAGAACTCCAAATTAGTGGTATTAAAATGTGATTTAGTTATATTACCCGGAGTCGACTCCGGAGTCGGAGTGGAGCTGATGAAAAATGCTGGAGTCGGAGTCGAGCAAAATTGGCTCGACTCCACAGCCCTGGTAGCAACTACCAGTTGGCAGTTGTGTCACCCGACTGATTCGGTCGACACAACTAATACCAAATATGGTGTTGGTTGGGTCTGCCGACGATATTGGTTGTGATTACCTTCATCGTTCGGTTGAGTTGCCCAACCTAATTAAAAATATATTTAAAATCAATTACTTCACAGTTAAATATTATATTTTATTTTATTTACATATAGGTATAGTGGTAAAAATAAATCTAAATACGCTAAATGTATGTTATTAGTAGATAATAATTTTTGTCTAGAATCTATACTTATTGCATCAAAATGTATCCACACCCGGATTCTTAGAGCAAACATTCTTGTTGACGGTGAACATGTAGCATGGTTGCCGCAACCCTGTTATTTTCTCGGACATTATGTACCTGACTTCGATAGCATCAAAAATATATTGTCCTTTTTTATGGATATCAATAATTGAATATTCGTGGTGTGAGAAAATTGAAATCGTGCAGATTTAGTAAGATTTTCCACATCCAACTGCGTATCCGAAATGTAACTTCTTAAAATCCACGACTATATCGATGGTTAACCAGAGTTGATTTCTTTGCCCAAGGTGGCGTCCGGAGTACATAGTGCTGCAAATAAAATTAGAAAGTTAGGGGGTATAGGTATCACTGCTAGAGTTTATAAAACTAATTCCAGAACTTACACACAAATATATCATATCTTCGAAGATTGGTGTATATGCATAAGTCCACATCAAAAATGGCCCACAGCTATTACCAGATACAAAACGGCAGGTTCAATGAAAAGTTAAAAACCACAGCTAATATGTCCTTCTTATCCTATATACAATATATGTATATGCGTTTCTTTTTTAAACCAATTTGAAGCCTATTTGATATGCCTTCCTTTGATAGTAAATAATTTGTTGAAATAAAAATGACATTTGAGAATTCATCAACCGGCATTCGGCTGAGAATACCAAATATCAGTTAGAACTACTATATGACAGATACGAAATTTATTTAAGGTAGGTCATATCTATCGAATTCAAATAAATTTTTCCAAAAGAGAGGCAATTAGTTGCTACAACCATTTGTTTGCAATTACAAACGAAAATGTATTGTAATTATAATCAAATGATATTAAAGACAGACAAACGCTTGTGATTGAAGGAAATAGATCAGCGCAACTGATATTTAATTCTGAGTGTACAATTTTCGTTAGTACAACTGATTTCCAAACAATTTGTTTTCTGTGTGTATATCAGTCACATTGAAATCCAAAATATATTAACATACGTGTCCCAGAAATATTATATTGATTTAGGAAAATCATATTTTTGCACTTTTATTAAAAAAATCGAGACCGAACCGACACAGTTTTTCCACTGGTAGATATGAAAAGTGACCATCCTTGTATGGATGGATTTCAGATTTTGTTGGAGCAATTGCTGTTTAGATAAGAAATAAAATAAAAGAAATTTGCTAATTATGTATTTACAAAATAAAAATCATCCTCATCTACTAGATCCTGTAGAAGGAACTAATGATTCCAGAACACAGCTGGAAGTTCTACACGCAAAAAAATAATTCTTTCCTCCCAAACGAAATTTTAGACAAACAAAGTTCGTTTCTCATTTGCTTTTCGCTGTAAGGAAGTGTATTTGGAAGAAAAGTATGTACTTTTTGTGATAAACGTTTATTCTTTTCCAGGATGTAAAAACAAGTTCATAAAGACTAACTAAAAAAAAAATTTTCTGCCTAATTGCATTTTCCCTCACATCTTTCTCACTTCCACGAAGATTTTTAGTTCTTAGCACCTTTTTCTGTAATACAAACAATGTAGAAGAAATTATACGATTTTATAAATTTTTAAAATTTTTTTACCTTTCGCCTGGACGGAGAATCGAACCGCGGACCATGCACTTTGTAAGCCAACACACTAACCACTGAGCTATGTACCTGTTATGATCATCAATAGATAAATATCCATATAAGTTATATTTATATAGCATAGCTTGCGGCGCCCACGAACCGAATAAACAAAGTTTATTTAACAGAAACAAACATTTAGTTTGGCACCGTGGAGCAGTGGTTGCTACGTCTGACTTGCATGCCAAGGGTCGTGGGTTCGATCCCTGCTTCGACCAAAGTTTTTTTTTTTGTTTTTTGTTTTTTTTTTACATATATTCCAGATATGTTCGGAAGATTCCGAAAAAATGTTGAACATTACATTGTCCTATATTAAATTTTGAACTGTAAAATGTGTCGTATTAAAGACCTAAAGTCAGAAAAGAACAGTGTTTCATATAAACGAAATGGACTGTGTTGTGGTTTCAAAAATAACTTTTTTTATTGAAAAAGTAAAAATTTTGTAACAAACGAATTTTTTTGGTGATAAAAGTTTAAAATTTTCGAAGCAATTCAAAAAACTCTAACAAAAGAAAAACGTTTTCGGTACACGTTTTCCAAACGTTTTTTTTCTTTGCGTGTAAGAACATTTTTGCATACATTCCATTGCAGATTTTCATTCGCTCCCTTACCGAAATAATTCTGATAATCTTATCATTACATCAAAGATTTAATTCATGCATTAATTTGATTACAAACAAAATACATTGGAATACTTTTGTCGGTCTCTCTGGGATATTTGTAATATTTCCAATTTTCATTTATAATCCAATTCAACGGTCAACAACCACATGATCTCATTTTCAAATCACAAGCCAACAGTAGCAAAAATTTCAACCAAAGGTAGAGCGGAAAATTATGATCCCTTTTTAATTAGCTCAGTTCAAAACACACGCGCTAGCAACTAGCATTAGATTGGATTAAGATACCAAAAAAGCAGGACTAAGAAAGGCAATGGAAAAAAGGGTCAGGGAGGTTTCTTCTACTACCCTATGTAAAATAGATTAGAAGCGATCGAGAAAAAAAAAACATCGCAAAATATGAAACGAATGACCTTATGGGCTGAGAATGTTTTTGCATATTACAACAGCTACGGTCTATGAGATTTTGGTTTTGGTTAAGAAATTTATTAAAACCGTCTGCTTAAGGATTACAATGTAGAGTTTTCTGATCATAGTGGCGCCAGAGAAATTTCATTATGCCTTCTTATTTAGAATATTGAGATATTAAATCAATACTAAATCCTTTGCATTTAAGTATGTGCTCATGTTTGGAGATCTGAGATTTACATCTTGTTTAGGATGTTTAGGTTATCCTTTTTTTGGGGGGGAATTTGCTCATTTTACTAAATTTACCTATGAAAGATTATCATTAGGCCAATTGAGATGAGAATGTTCATTTGGGAATTTTTCTCAAAACTAAACAGGTATTTTAGATTGTAGCTTGAGATCAAAATACTCTTTAAAGTACATGTTAAAGAATATCGATAGCGTTTAAAAATTGCAATTACCTCTTATTGGGTCGACTTATTGTTGGTCAAGCATTTAACTTGAGTTTAAAAAAGGGAAACGTTTTTCTAATAAATTTGAGAGTGAAAAATTTTTCATTTATAAGGATTTAAAACTAAAATGTGGCTCAAATTTAAATCTATCCATATAATTCGTTATTGAGATCAAGTGGGATGAAGTCTGGCCAAAGTTTATGAAAAATCAACTTAATTTCAAACTACACAGAAAAAAAAAGTGTCTCGTAAATTTAAGAAGATTTTTACAATAATTTATTACAAGAATTTTCCAGAATTTTAGTTCATTTTTCGTATCTTCAACGAAAATTAACTACTCGGAAGGAAATTTTACAAATTCTAAGTAGCAATCGTTTAGTTCATGGCCTACAAAATACGATGGAAAATTCCTTAAAAAATTTCTTAACTGGTAGTTAAAAATTCGTTTGTCATGCTATAAAACTACTTGTGAAATGTAAAGTACTTTCTAAATAATAAGTGCAATTTACTATAAGATTTTTTTGTATGAGAAAATATTTTTTTACGAAAAATGAACTTGAAAGTGGATAGCAATTTCTTACTGACAATTCTTATAGTTAATAATTGTTGGTAAAAAATTACCCAATGAAATATTTTTAGTTCACATGTAATAAAATTTATAGACATTTTCGTCAAAAATGGTAGATAACATTTCTTGAAAATTTGGCAAATTTTAAGTTAAACGTTTCATCGTTCATAAACTGGTGTGCCTTTACGAATATTATTCTTAGAGTAAATTTTCAGCAGATGCGACGAACTAATGAATAGTACAGAGATTTTTATCGGCATAGTGGAATGTGATTAATGTAAAGATGATGTTACTTGAGTTTTGTTGTGTATATGTATATGAGCGTGGGTTGTTTTTATTTTTGTTCATTTAGTGGTTTGTGTGTGTGTGTGTTTATTGTGTGGATGGTTTATTTGGCTGGATGAGGTATTGTTTTCAATAAAGGCACATGTGTTTTTGTTGTTGTAGGAATGTTTTGGCTTTGCTTGGTTTTGTTTGGCATGCTTCAGTTGTATATTTGGCGTTGGCGTGGACTGTTGCATCTTTTAAGTAGGTATGCAACAAGGGAATATAAAGGCATGGAATATTTTGGATTTTTGAGACATATATTGGTGTTTGTTTATTAAACCTTTTAAATGAAAGTTATTAATATTTTATCGGTAGTTTAGAAAAAAGTTATTACGAATATTTAGGGAAATATGTTGAAAGTGTATTGGAATTTTTAGTATTCTATGTAAAAAATTAATATTCAATTCCAGATGAATTTGGAAAATTTTTATTATATCTCAGCGTATAGTTTATTCATAAATTGGTAAGTATTTTTTTAACATGACTTTCTTTTAAAAAGAATATTTTTTATGTATATTATTATTTGTTAATTATTTTTTTGGAAACCAGTTTAATGTTTTTCTTTGTTGTAAAAACAATATTTAATTTCAGAGCAACTCCAGATGGATTCGGACAAATTTAAAAAATAGAGAATTGGTAAGTTTTCTTTTAAAAATTGGCTTTATTTCAACTAGAATATTTACGTTTTTGTGACCTTTTTATCATCAAAATTACAGGTTTTTAATGCCTTATTTTAGTATTTTTTAATCAAAATTTTTGGAAACCAATGTAATATTTTTAATGTAAAAACAAATATTTAATTTCAGAATAACCCCTTAAAAATTTGGACAAATTTTTAGTACTCCTTTGCCTGTAATTTAATAGTGAATTGGTAAGGATTCTTTAACTTTCTTTTAGCCCTGGACAGTCATCCTTATTTTTTGTACTTAACGTCATCCTTCGTCATTTTGACTACGGCTCATTTCAAGACGCTATAATTTTCATCGTGAGCGAAAAAGTGAACCAAACTTGAGTTTATTTTCTTATTCTATTTGGTTTTAAGTAGTATAAAACAAAAATTAATAAAACGGTCGAATTAGTATAACTTAAATTTACCATTTCCCAATAGACTAAAATTTTAAATCGAAAATGAAATTACGTGTCGTCATTTTGACGAATGATGACTGTCTAAGGTTATCAAGAATATTTGGTTTTTTATGCATATTATTATTTTTTTCATTAAATTTTTTGAAAACTTATTTAATAATTTTATTTAATATTTAATTTCAGAGTAACCCAAATAAATTTATATTTCCCCTCAGCGTACAATTTAATAGAGAATTGGTAAGTTTTATATTAAAACTTTGGCTTTCTTTCAACTAGAATATTTATTTTATTATATCCTTCACATCGATAAAAACACAGTTTTATGAGTTTATATAGAATACTTCATTATTTCTCTAATTGTTTCAGGTACAAATTTTATGAGAAACGTTTTCCAAAGAAAAGTTGAATTCCTTACACCATTTGATAAAATGCCCCCAAATATGGTAAGTTACAAGCTAAAATAAAGATTTAAAAAATTATATTTCATTACATGGTGTTAATTTTTAACAATTTTCATCATTGCTTCCATTTTTTTTTCAGCAAGATATGTGAAAAAATTACCTACGATGAATAAAACAAGGATAAGTCAAAATGTTCAAACAGCGAGTTCAAATGAACTACTCTCTGTTCCACGTGGTCATAATTTTTATTCACAAAAAACATTGTATTAAGAACTTTCATCATAAGTTTTTATAATAAAGTACTTTTGCTTAAAGAAAGATTAATTTTAATGTATGAAAATTTTCATAATAGTAAAACAGTTTGTTGTTCCTTTAATTATTTAATTTCTCTGTACTGTGGAATGATTGATTTAAAAATAGTTTAGTCGTCGACATTTTAAAGAGACTGTTAACCAATTTTTATTATCGGGTCTCCCAAAAAATAAGCAAGTAAAACAAAATAATACTGACTTTTTAACTTAGTAGTGGTATATAAATCTTATGGCGTTGTAAAAATGAACTAAAATACAATGTTATAGATGAACTAAAATTTAAGAGAATTATAAACTAGACAAGTTGAAAAAAATCTTAAGGGCTAAATCATGGTCAATATTACTACAGTTTAGTTCATTTTGCAATGGAAAAGGGTTCACTGTTTTTTCAGTGTAAGATCAAAATCTCATATATTAAGTTTCAATTTTCTTTTCATGATATATTGCTCAAGCTAATAATAAAACGGGTGTCGCAAATGCTTTTTGTTTGTTACAGGCTTTTGTATCTCCTCGAAAAGTTCAAACTTTTATAACTAGAAAATATAGCTTATTACACAATTTTTATTTTTTCCGTAAACGTGAGTACTAAGTTCGAGTTTAGCCGCTAAAATTAAAATTAAATTTTAAATAACAGAATAAAATTACATCTTTTTGTTGCAAATTTTATTATAACTTGATGGGGAATGATCGAATGCAAACATTAAAAATGTTTATTTTTGGTGAAATGATTTATTAAAGAAAAGTAACCGTGAAAAAATTGCCAATTTAGCGCAATAATGCCAAACTTAATACTGGCCTTAAAGGTGAGTACTAAGTTCGAGTTTAGTCGCTAAATTGGAAATTAAATCAGTAAAAAATCCATAAAATTATACATCTTTTTGTTGCAAATTTTATTATAACTTGATTGGGAAGAGCCCAAAGCAAATTTTCATAAAGTTTGTATTCCTTAAAATGGATTATTAAAGAAGAATAAATGGCGATTTTTAGCGGCTAAACTCGAACTTAATACTCACCTTAAATAAAAACATTTTATTTTAAAACCACGGTGGATAAGGAATGAATTGTTCTATGTTATGCCGCAAATATGACACATCTTGATGTTTCGTAGTAAAAACAAGTAAGGAAAGTCTAAAGTCGGGCGGAGCCGACTATATTATACGCTGCGCCACTTTGTACATCTAAATTTTCGATACCATATCACATCCGTCAAATGTGTTGGGGGCTATATATAAAGGTTTGTCCCAGATACATACATTTAAATATCACTCGGTCTGGACAGAATTTGATAGACTTCTACAAAATCTAAAGACTCAAAATTGAAGTCGGCTAATGCACTTGGGTGGAACACAATGTTAGTAAAAACAAGTAAGGAAAGTCTAAAGTCGGGCGGGGCCGACTGTATTATACCCTGCACCACTTTGTAGATCTGAATTTTCGATACCATATCACATCCGTCAAATGTGTTGGGGGCTATATATAAAGGTTTGTCCCAAATACATACATTCTAAATATCACTCGATCTGGACAGAATTTGATAGACTTCTACAAAATTTATAGACTCAAAATTTAAGTCGGCTAATGCACTACGGTGGAACACAATGTTAGCAAAAAAATATGGGAAACATTTAAATCTGAAGCAATGTTAAGGAAACTTCGCAAAAGTTTATTTATGATTTATCGCTCGATATATATTTATTAGAAGTTTAGGAAAATTAGAGTCAATTTACAACAAGGAAAATGTTGGTATTTTGACCATTTTTGTCGAAATCAGAAAAACATATATATGGGAGCTATATCTAAATCTGAACCGATTTCAATCAAATTTGGCACACATGACTATATTACTAATTGTACTCCTTGTACCAAATTTCAAGCTAATCGGGATAAGTGTCTGGGTCCATATAAGTGCATATCGGGCGAAATATATATATGGGAGCTATATCTAAATCCGAACCGATTTCAATCAAATTTTGCACACTTGACTATACTACTAATTGTACTCCTAGTGCAAAATTTCAACCAAATTCGGCCAAAAATTTGGCTTCTGGGGCCGATTTCAATTAAATTTTGTACACTTGACTATACGACTAAGTGTTATGTTTGTACAAAATTTCAAGCAAATCGGTATAAAACTCTGGCTGCTGGGTCCATACTAGTGCATATCGGGCGAAAGATATATATGGGAGCTATATCTAAATCTGAACCGATTTCTTCCAAAATCAATAGGGTACTATTCTGACCCAATTTAGGATCATGTGCCAAATTTGAAGGCGATTGGACTTAAATTGCGACCTAGACTTTGATCACAAAAATGTGTTCACAGACAGACGGACGGACGGATGGGCGGACGGACGGACAGACGGACATGGTTATATCGACTCAAGGACCCACCCTGAGCATTATTGCCAAAGACACCATGTGTCTATCTCGTCTCCTTCTGGGTGTTACAAACATATGCACTAACTTCTAATACCCTGTTCCACAGTGTGGCGCAGGGTATAAATCTGAAGCAATTTTAAGGAAATTTCGCAAAAGTTTATTTATGATTTATCGCTCGATATATATGTATTAGAAGTTTAGAAAAATTAGAGTTATTTTTACAACTTTTCGACTAAGCAGTGGCGATTTTAC
Organism: Haematobia irritans; assembly: GCF_050003625.1. Classification (NCBI taxonomy): domain Eukaryota; kingdom Metazoa; phylum Arthropoda; class Insecta; order Diptera; family Muscidae; genus Haematobia; species Haematobia irritans. Next base: position 225,329,221 of record NC_134397.1, on the reverse strand, counting down.
CAGGAAAATTTTGGTATTTTGATCATTTTTGTCGAAATCAGACAAACATATATGGAAGCAATATCTAAATCTGAACCGATTTCAACCAAATTTGGCACGCATAGCTACAAGGCTAATTCTACTCACTGTGCAAAATGTCAACTAAATCGGAGAAAAAATTGGCCTCTTTGGTCATATGAGTGTAAATCGGGCGAAAGCTATATATGGGAGATATATCTAAATCTGAACCGATTTCAATCAAATTTGGCACGCATAGCTACAATGCTAATTCTACTCCCTGTGCAAAATTTCAATTGAATCGGAGTAAAAGATTGGCCACTGTGGTCATATGAGTATAAATCGGGCGAACGATATATATGGGAGCTATATCTAAATCTGAACCGATTTCAATAAAATTTAGCACACTTGACTACACTACTAATTGTACTCCTAGTGCAAAATTTCAACCAAATTGGGGTAAAACTCTAGCTTCTGGGACCGTATTAGTTCATATCGGGTTTAAAGATATCTACGGGAGCTACATCTAAATCTGAACCGATTTCAATAAAATTTGGCACACTTGACTATAGTACTAATTGTTCTTCTTGTGCAAAATTTTAAGCAAATTATGGTAAAACTCTGGCTTCTGGAGCCAAGTAAGTCCATATCGGGTGAAATATATATATGGGAGCTATATCTAAATCTGAACCGATTTCTTTCTCCAAAATCAATTGGGTTCTATTCTGAGCCAAAACACATACTTGTGCCAAATTTGAAGTCGATTGGACTAAAACTGCGACCTAGACTTTGGTTACAAAAATGTTTCACGGACAGACGGACAGACGTACATGGCTATATCGACTCAGGAGCCCACCCTGAGCATTTTTGCCAAAGACACCATGTGTCTATCTCGTCTCCTTCTGGGTGTTGCAAACATATCCACTAACTTATAATACCCTGTTCCACAGTGTGGCGCAGGGTATAATTAATATACAGGGAAGTAGATATGTAAAGCGACAAAGTCCATTTCGTACAAGAATTTTAATAATATATAGAATAATTAATTGTACAATAATTAAACCAGTCTGCATTAACATAAAAATAGTAAAGCGATATATTATACCCTGCACAACTTTGTATTTAGATGTACATTTCGATGAAATATCAAATCCTTCAAATTTGATGAGTGCTTTATATAAATGTTCCCATTAACCAATATTTAAAACGGACCCGATTTGGACAATATTTTGTCAGACCTCTACAAAATCTTAAGACTGCTAATGCCTTGGGCACAGTGTGGCGCAGGGTATAAATATGGGAAATATGTATAATTTTTTAGGCAAATTCGCAAAAATGCGAATTTGTGTATCAATGGACATCAGTAAGAAATAAAATTTTGACCAAAATATCTATAGAAATAAAATTTTGATTTGGCTTTTTGACAAACTTTTCTAAAGAAATAAAATTTTGAAAAAAATTGCTACAGAAATAAAATGTTGACAAAATTTTCTGTAAAAATTAAATTTTAGAAAAATTTTCTTAAGAAATAAAAGCTTGAAAAAAATTGCTACAGAAATAAAATTTGGAAAAATTTTGCTACAGAAATAAAATTTTGGCCAAACTATCTATGGAAATAACATTTTGACAAATTTTTTTGTAGAAATAAAATTTTGACAAAATTTTCTATAGAAATGAATTTTTGACAACATTTTCTATAGAAATAAAATTTGACCAAGTTTTTTTTTTTTATAGAAATACAATTTTGACAAAATTTTCTATAGAAATAAAATTTTGACAAAATTTTCTATAGAAATAAAATTTTGACAAAATGTTCTATAGAAATAAAATTTTGACAAAATGTTCTATAGAAATAAAATTTTGACAAAATGTTCTATAGAAATAAAATTTTGACAAAATTTTCTATAGAAGTATAATTTAGATATAAAATTTTGACAAAATTTTCTATAGAAATAAAATTTGATAAAATTATTCTATAGAAATAAACTTTTGACAAAATTTTCTATATAAATAACATTTTGGCAAAATTTTCTGTAGCAATAAAATTTTGACAAAATTTTCTATAGAAATAAAATTTTCATTCGTTTTGTTTTGTTATTGTTGTTTTTTTTTCCTTTAATCATTGTTGTTGTTTTTGATTTCAGCTTAAAACCATGCATTGACTAAACTACAAGTGTAGCTTAACCAACAGAGGAAAAGTATGCTTGTCAAATTTATGTGGGCAAATCCCTATAGACTGCACGTTTCGGAATTATCACATTCCTCATCAGCAGCAAAACTATCAACCAATTACAGCAAAACTATCAACCAATTATCAGAATAAATTCAGGCAGTTCATTAAACCCAACAATGAACCACACGTGAACCTTCCGAAAACAGGTTTTACATGATAGCCGGCTTATGCCGAAATAAATTCGTACAAACATTTCTCTTTTCCTTTGGCACCATAAAATCATCGATTTGAGTGCAGTTAGCTGGATTTATTTTGAGCGTGCTTATTTTGACAAAATTTTCTATAGAAATAAAGTTTTGACAAAATGTTCTATATAAATAAAATGTTTACAAAATTTGCTATAGAAATAAAATTTTGACAAAATTTGCTATAGAAATAAAATTTTGACAAAATTTGCTATTGAAATAAAATTTTGACAAAATTTGCTATTGAAATAAAATTTTGACAAAATTTTCTATAAAAAATTAAATTTTGACAAAATTTTATATAGAAATAAAATTTTGACAAAATTTTCTATAGAAATAAAATTTTGACACAGTTTTCTATAGAAATAAAATTTTGACAACATTTTATATAGAAATAAAATTTTGACAAAATTTTCTATAGAAATAAAATTTGACCAAGTTTTTTGTAGAAATAAAATTTTGACAAAATTTTCTATAGAAGTAAAATTTTGACAAAATTTTCTATAGAAATAAAATTTTAACAAAATTTTTTATAGAAGTAAAATTTTGTTGTTGTTTTTTATTGCAGCTTAAAACCATACATTGACTAAACTACAAGTGTAGCTTAACCAACAGAGGAAAAGAATGGTTGTCAAATTTATTTGGGCAAAGCCCTATAGACTGCAAGATGGTTGGATGGACGCACGTTTCGGAATTACCACATTCCTCATCAGCATCCTCTACTTGCAGCAAAACTATCAACCAATTATCAGAATAAATTTAGGCAGTTTATTAAACCAAACAAAAACCACACTTGAACCCTCCGAAAAAAGGTTTTACATTGATAGCCGGCTTATGCCGAAATAAATTCGAAACAAACATATCTCTTTTCCTTAAAAGAACAAAACCAACAATAACAAAACAAAACAAATGGAAAAAGAAGAGGAGGCACACTCAAAATAAACCCAGCCATGTGAATCCAAATCGATGATTTGACAGTGGCATAGGAAAAGAGATATGTTTGTTTCGAATTTATTTCGGCATAAGCCGGAACAAAACCAACAATAACAAAACAAAAAAATGAAAGAAGTAAAATTTTTACAAAATTTTCTATAGAAATAAAATTTTCTATATAAATAATTTTTTTTTTTCAAAATTTTCTATAGAAATAAAATTTTGACAAACTTTTTTATAGAAATAAAATTTTGACAAAATTTTCTATAGAAATAAAATAATAGAAATAAAATTTTGACAATTTTTTTGGAAAAATAAAATTTTGACAAAATTTTCTATAGAAATAAAATTTTGATAACATTTTCTATAGAAATAAAATTTTGACAAAATTTTTTATAGAAATAAAAATTTTACAAAATTTTCTATCGAAATAAAATTTTGGAAAAATTTTAGATTTTAAATGATATTAATTTAGTTGTAAAAATGCTCCGCTTTTACGAATTTTCGTAAATGTAAAAAAATAAAAATTCATTTTGGCAACGCTGATCGTCTTACACCCGTTGTTTTAACTCACTCTCTTCTCCTTCTCAAAGCTCTTCGAGTGACTCTCAGTATAGAAAAAGTCAAATAGAATAAGAATTCACACGCAGTCACAACAAACAACAGTTCGTACGTACATACCCATCGTCGGTTGTTCGTTGATGTTGCAGATCAAACTTATAAGTGATAGTTTTGTATATATTTTCTATGGTTTCTATGGATAAGATTTTTATAAGTGTCTCAGTATAGAAAAAGTCAAATAGAATAAGAATGCACACGCAGTCACAACAAACAACAGTTACTCTCAAACTACATAACAGTGTTAATATGTTTAGAAAAATATATTTTCTCCTGGATCAATTTGAAAATAAACAAAGCGAATCTACAGAAAATTATCTTTCATTTGATATTAAGTTTACACGGAAAACACTCCAACTATCCACCATCCAAATATATATACAAAATTTAAATTAATCGACTTTTTGTATCTGAAAACCCCATATATTTCATGTTTATACATTTTTAATTTAATATAAAACTCTTATATTTTATAATTAAATTGAGTAATCAATTAAAAATTAGATAATTCTATTTCTTATCACAAAATAAATCCCACCATCAGATTTGTAACATAACATTATTTTACTTAAAACTATATAACTAGCATGTTAATTGTATAATTTGTTTATATTCAAATATTGACATCATTAATCACTCAACCCCTAAACTAAGACAGCATTAGCAGAAAATGAAGGAGGGGAAGACAAGCATATGATTTCCGAATATTTTTTTTTTTGGTTTGTGTGTGATATCAATCTTAATGAAATTATAATAAAATAAATTTCCCACAATAACAAATCTTAATTGAATCAACAGAGTCCATTGAGAGGTAAACACGGAACTCAGACAAACACGGCTGCTTGGCTGGCTGGCTGGTAGTCAGGAAGGATCAATGAAAAAAGGGTTCATTAAATCCATACTCGTTGAACTTATGTGTATGGGTAGCAAGCATATGGAAAATCTTTCTGGCCAAACAGTTGACAAAAGGCCATAACAACTGAAACATTGCTACATCCGGCAATAATGCATCCATCCATATCCTTAGCGAGCACACGTTTCAATTATAAAACGACCAGAAAATGGGGTGGTAGTTGGGCTTTTTAATTCATGATAGCTCTAAAATGATGGAGAAAAGGGTGGTGGTGGTGGTGGTGGTGTGTGTGAGCGTTTGTTTGTACGCTTGTTTGTTTGTTTCTGGTCACAAATAGGACTTTTCATGGTACTTGAAAGGTAAGTAGGACGTGTGTAAACTGTCAATGGACGGTGTATGTGTGGTATGAACGATTGAGTCCTTACATGCGTCTACACTACATGTGATTACTGTCGTTCGGCTTTGTACCTACAAGGATCATTCGCTTTATAAACTTCCAACAATAGTGCAAAAAAGGATACACTTGAGTGATGGTAGCTATGGTGGATGAGAGTGTGAGAGAGATGTTGTTGTGGCCTTTTTCGAAATGGGCGTACGTACATACCCATCGTCGGTTGTTCGTTGATGTTGCAGATCAAACTTATAAGTGATAGTTTTGTGTATATTTTCTATGGTTTCTATGGATAAGATTTTTATAAGTGTCAATAATTACAAAAATAAACATGATTCCGTATACAATGGGTTTAATGCTTACAATAGTAGTCCATGCTTCCATGACTACAAGGTTTCTGTTATTTGACGAATATGAAAGTTTTCCATCACAATTGGGATATTGAAAATGCTTAGTGGATAATTTGAACATTTCATGAATTTGAAAATTTGTAATAGACAATTATCTATAACTATCAATACTTTATTACATTTAACTATGTCCAGCGATGAATACAACAATGAAATGTATTTAACTTAGAAATTATATGTTTAGATTTGGATATAGCTCCCATATTTGCTCCAGTTGTTAGACTTTTTATATAAATGGATTTCACTTCTTTCCGAAATAATTAATTTAGGTGCAAAATTCAGGGAAAATGCTGCTCTGAAATCTCTTACCAGAAAAAAAAATAGAAATTAACTTTTTGCGACCTTTAAAATGGATTTTTGATTTTTAAATCGACTAATCTATCTTTAACAGATAAGTTGAATTTTTGTTGAAAGGGGAAAGGTGATGTATGCTGAAAATTCATATATATAAGCTTTTTTCGGGTAAACGAGCAGATGTTTATTTATAATAAAATATACATATACTGCCTAACGTTCGGCCTAGTCGAATCTTAAATTCCCACCACCATGAATCAAATATAATAGTTTCCTATGAAAAATCTTCATCGTAGCGGGTTACTTTAAAATATATAGAATTTCGGGTGGATTTGATGACATATACTCTCCCAAGCAAACATACACAGAAAAAAATATCTCCAAAATATTTCCAATTAAAAAGTTGATCAAAGTTGACAATTTTACCAATTAATTGATGCAATTAACTTTTAAAATCAAACTCAGAGGACTAAGTCAATTAAAAACAGTAATGGATTTTTTTTTAATTTTTTTACTAAAAGTTTATTTCAATTTATTTATTTTTTAATGGAACTAAAAACACTTACGGCCATTTTCATGTAGCTCCGTTAGGCTTTAACTGCCAGTTCATAGAAAGAAAATTGCAAATATCTTCTCTCCTGTTAACTTTAACTGAAAACATTTCAGCAGTTAAGTTTCTAACTGGCATATGAAATATATAAGCAAGATGACAGATATGTACATATCACGGTTTAAAAGTTCATTAGCTAACGTAGCACTAATGGAGTTTCATGAAAATGGGGGTAAGTCAGTTAAGAAAGTAATATAAAATAGTTACGTTTTTAATCAAAAAATTAATTAAAATCAATTATATTTTTAATTGAAAAAATTAATTGAAATTAGCTAATTCAATTAAAATCAACTAATTTTTTAATCAAGTATTTTTTTAATGTCCAATTAAAACTGTGATACTATCATTTTCGTGATTGAAGACATTTCAATCAAAAAAATAATTGCATCAATTAATTTCGTGATTGAATCAGAATTTTTATGTGTGTGCACATATCAAAACCTGGACCGATACACACCATATTTGGTACACATATTTATGGACCCTAAAACAATGTTTTAGATTTTCAGGCAAATTTGAAACAAGTAAGGAAGTCTAAAGTCGGGCGGGGCCGACTATATTATACCCAGCACCACTTTGTAGATCCACATTTTTTAATACCATATCAAATCCGTTAAATGTGTTAGGTGCTATATATAAATGTTTTTGTCCCAAATACGAACATTTAAATCTGACTCAATATGGACAAAATTTGTTAGACTTCTACAAAATCTATCGACTTCAAATTTAAGTCGGCTAACGCCTTGGGGCGCCAAAGTGTGGCGCAGGGATTAACAGGTTGGCTGATAAATCCCCAGTCTGACAGATAGATGGTGTCGTTAGTATTAAATACATATTAAAGGGTGATACGGTCAAAATTTGGTCAAGGAAAAAACGCGTGTAAATCGGTGAAATCGTTTATTTAAAAAATCAAGTTAAATTTCTTTTTCAAGTTCAATTAGTATAAAATTCAGGAAAAATATTCAGTTAGGCTTTCGCTTTTCCAAATCCGAATTGCCGGGCCTCACGCTTGACACCTGCCATTAGATTTTGTACAGCCACCTTGTCCACCTTCTTCGCCGCAGAAAGCCAGTTTGCCTTGAACTGCTGCTCGTCCTTAGCAGTTTTTTTGGTCTTCTTTAGGTTCCGCTTGACAATAGCCCAGTATTTCTCAATTGGGCTGAGCTCTGGCGTGTTGGGAGGGTTCTTGTCCTTGGGAACCACCTGCACGTTGTTGGCGGCGTGCCACTCCATGGCCTTTTTACCGTAATGCCAAGATGCCAAATCCGGCCAAAACAGTACGGAACAACCGTGTTTCTTCAGGAAAGGCAGCAGACGTTTATTCAAACACTCTTTCACGTAAATTTCTTGGTTGACAGTCCCGGAAGCTATGAAAATGCTGCTTTTCAAGCCACAGGTACAGATGGCTTGCCAAACCAGATATTTCTTTGCGAACTTTGACAGTTTTATGTGCTTGAAAATATCTGCTACCTTTCCCCTTCCTTTTGCCGTATAAAACTCCTGTCCCGGAAGCTGCTTGTAGTCGGCTTTGACGTAGGTTTCGTCGTCCATTACCACGCAGTCAAACTTCGTCAGCATCGTCGTGTACAGCCTCCGGGATCGCGCTTTGGCCGTCGTATTTTGTTTATCATCGCGATTTGGAGTCACTACCTTCTTGTAAGTCGATAGTCCGGCTCATTTTTTGGCTCGATGCACGGTTGTGGACGATACACCCAGCTTATTTGCGGCATCTCGGAGAGAGAGGTTAGGGTTTCGCTTGAAACTACCGGCAACTCTCTTTGTCGTCTCAGCGGCTTCCGGTTTTCGATTTCCCCCCGATCCAGACTTCCTGGCTGTCGACAAACGTTCCCCAAACACTTTAATTACATTTGTAACGGTTGATTTGGCAACTTTTAGCGATTTTGCCAGCTTTGCGTGCGAGTAGCTCGGATTTTCGCGATGCTCGAGCAAAATTTTGATACGCTGCTCTTCTTGCTTGGACGGCATTTTGACAACTGAAGAGGGAATTCCAAAAGGTTTTTTAAATGCAAAATTGAAAGAAATACGTCAAGTTTATATTGACCAAATTGTGACCGTATCACCCTTTAATTATAAGGACAATACAACTTCATTGAAAAGTTTATCGACTTTTGGACAAGGAAAATACTTTATATTAGAGAAATGCGTCTTCTATTCTAAGCAAAAGTTGCATTCGTATTTTAAAGACATGAAATCTTTTGACCTCACAACAATATTTTTTTCAGTATACACGCTCAAGAAGTAAAATCGGGTCTATTCCAAAACATGAACCGATTCGCACCATATTCGCCACACTTATTTACGGACGTAAAGTACCTCTAGATTTTGAATATCAGGAAAATCGGATAAAACTTGGGATGTCTAGACGCTTAAGAGGTAAAATTGGAAGATCGTCCTAACCTATATGGGGGCGAGACCAAAACATGGACGATTCCAACAATGTGCTGCACAAGTATTTATGGACCTTAAATGTCTCTAGATTTTTGATTTCAGGAAAATCGGATGAAACTTGCAGTGTTTAGATGCTCAAGACCCCAAATTTGTGTGGGTTTTGCCCTTGAAACATGTTTGGATGATCATATTCCTTTTCTGTGTGTAGTTAAAATGATCATAAGTTGTCACAAATGATCTTTTTCTTTACTTTTAGTTCATGTTTACTTCTAGGAAAGGACGTAATTTCGTTAAAAATACACTAGGGCATTAAATGTTCCTGGTTTTAACAACGCTTTGTGAAAAATCTCAAAATGTAGGATACCATTTAGTTCAATTTTCGCACCAGGTAGTTCATTCTTCCTAAATATAAAACAGTTTACTTTTTTGTCTGTGTACACCTAGAGAAGGAATATGATTACCTCAGACATGTTTTAAGAGCAAAATGTTATTTTTGGGTGGTGACCATGTAACATGGTTTTCGCAACCATGTTATTTTCTCCGAAATCATGTATCTGATTTCGGCAAGCAGGTTATATTTGCCGAGAAAATAACATTTTATTGACAAACATGTCACATGGTCACCATACAAAAATAACATTTTACTCTTGAAACATGTTTGAGGTGATCATATTCCATCTCTGCGTGTAGCATTAAATCTCTGCATATTTATTTTTATCAAATTTTTATATTCAAAATTTCAAATTCGATTTGAAAAAAAGTTGAATTCAATCTATTTCATGGCAAACAGTTGAATAGCCGAAAATTCGAGTTTAGACTTCTATGTCCCTACAGCCACCTCACCTAATCTATACGGCCTTTTGAACTGATTTGTATATATCCATGACTTTCTAAAGGGTGGTTAAATTGTAAGGGCCGATGTTGAATGTGAACCACACCTAAACGCCAGTTTTTTTTTCCGAATTTTATTTGAAATTTCTCTATTTCAGTCTTACTCAATTTGGACCATGGAGAGATACACAATCCAACAACGTGTTAAATGGTTCCAAGAAATGGCAACAATGGATGATCAATTTTCGAAGAAAATCATCTTCAGTGATGAGGCACATTTTCACCTCAGTGGATTCGTCAATAAACAGAATTGCCGCATTTGGGCGAATGACAATCCAAGAGTGATTGTCGAAAAACCAATGCACCCACAAAGAGTGACTGTTTGATGCGGTTTATTGGCTGGCGGCATCATCGGGCCGTATTTTTTCCAAAATGAGCTCGGTCAGGCAGTTACTGTGAATGGTGTTCGCTATCGTGAGACGATAACGAACTTTTTATGGCCCGAATTGGAAGATATGGATGTGGACGATTTGTGGTTTCAGCAGGACGGTGCCACTTGCCACACAGCTAACGAAACAATGGCTCTTTTGCGCAACAAATTCAATGGCCGTGTTATCTCACGTAATGGCGATGTCAATGGGCCGCCAAGATCATGTGATTTGACACCGTTGGACTTTTTTTTGGGTTATTTGCATTAGCGTAGCTAGACAATTCTCCTAGGGGGGGCTATAGCCCCCCTAGCTAAAACATTATAGACTGAACTTATAGGTTCAACTAATGTTTTATTTCATAAAATTGAATAAAGACATAGACATCAAAATAACTCGACAATCAATTTATAATAAAGCAACTAAAAGTACTCTACGGGAAATTGGTGCCACTGACGGACCTATCACAGAACTGGTACCTGTGCTCCAGTTAGTTGCAATTTTCACATTTAGTGAAATAAAATTATCAGAATAACCTTTTGGTTTTTTCATTTCGTGTTCGATTAGGAGCCCAAATTGAAAGAGATTTCTAAGAGTTTGTCCGAGACTGGTTCCTGAGGACCTGTTTATGGGTTGCTCCTGCTAAATTGTCCCAGGACGTGTCCTTTGGGATGAGTACAAGACGCGTCCTAAAATGTAAGTTTACTCCGTCAATGACAAACCCATGTTAAAGTGGACGGTCCCTTCCATACGTTTTGATCAGAACTGGGACTGGTCCATACACACCAGGGACTAGTCCTGTACCAGTTCTGTGGTTGATCCATTGATCTTTTCCCAGCAAAAAATTGGGAGTTGTTCTAAAGGCACAACTTTAAAAGCACTTCCAAAAAGGTCTTCACAACCGTTAGAATGCATTAAAAATCATAAAAAAGTATAAAAATTATTTATTTGGGAAAATATCACAAAATTTTTAATTCACATTCAAAACATTGAATTTGTTGAAACGGTGGACATTCGTTCTATGACAAGCTCATATTACATTCATCGCTTCTCCGCCAATTTTGTACCACTTCCAGATCCAAAAAGAACATTTTCACTTCTTTTTTGGAGACGCTTTTTTGCAGCATTATTAAGATATTAATTTATGAAAGAATAGTTTTAATATCAATTACTATTTTTTATTCAACTAAACCCATGTAATTCGATTGTGCATGCAAGTCTTTAGTGGAACGTTGTGCGTTGTACGAGTATATACTTGTTTAATTTTTATAAAAATGTAAAATCGTAAATAGGTTTTCAAATTCTGGGGGGGGCTAAAATTTTTCTGGGGGGGTCTAAGCCCCCTCCCCAGAGGCCTTCCTACGCTTATGGTTATTTGAAAGAAAAGGTGTACGTCGATAAGCCAGCAACAATTCAAGAGCTAAAGGATGAGATAATTCGGCACATTAACGGCGTTGAACCTCCAATATGCCTCAGCGTCATCGAAAATTTGGACCATCGGATGGAGGTGTGCCACCGAGGTCGCAGCGCCCATTTGGCCGATATTTTGTTCCATACATATTTGAGAAATACCAATATATCATAATAAAATAAAATTACAATAATTTCCTAAGTAGTTTGTGTTTTATTCAAAATCAACATCGGCCCTTGAAATTTAACCACCCTTTATAAAAAAACAAAATCGCTACACCAAAGTACATTTCGAAAGAGATATCATGGCAAAATATTTCATCTCCTATTTCACTAATCTCATTCACAGTTATAACTAAATTCATTAAATTTTTTAAACTATTAAGAGTTTGATTTTCAAAACAATCCCGATCACCATGATAGCTAAGTCGAGTGGATTGGAGATAATTACCTCTAACGGTTACAAATGGAACCGCTTGTTTGATTATTTAGTTAATTTTATGATTTTACACATGACTTCATTCACGAAAGGAAAAACAATAGACAAGGGCAAAAACATTCGATATTTTCTTTTGACAGACAAAGAGACCGAAATTAGCGGTGTTTGCCAAACGATATGCCTCTCAACACTCGAGCATCTCAACGAATCATATGTGTAGTGTGGCTTTCTTTGTCAGCGGATTTTTTTTGGATCCTTTTATAAATTAAGTTTTATCCACAATTACTTTTTTCTCTTGGCAAAATCGTAGACTCTTTTCGCTCTGTTGCTCGTGAGACTAACTTCGTGTATTGGCGAGAAAAACTATCCAGCATCAAAAGAATATAAGCGGCTTCGCCAAATGAATGGGACTTAAGGACAATATGTGAGGGGTGGGGCCACAATATAAACCAGTTGAAAAAAGACGTTAATTTTTCTAATGTTTCGTGTTGATGTTTTGTGTTGTTGTTTGTGTGTTGTTTTTTGCAATTGTTCAAGATCTGACAAAAGCACAGCGTGTGGTAAAATAAATTCTGCAAAGGATCTTAAAACATAGAGAGACCACCTGCGGTGAGTTTACGATGTGGTTTTACCAAACACTTGCATGTATTTATCTACTTAGGAGATTTCTATGATGAAATGGGGTGGGGGGCCAAACACACACACACACAGAGATAGAGAATGAGATCTTCAATGGATTTATGAGAGGCTGTGCGACATGCTTCCACATTCGCATTGTTTGGAATCCTTCAATTATAGGAATAACAGCATTATCATTATAATCAATACAAACACAGTGTTGCGTATGTAATAGCCTTATGTCCTATAAATTGGGAGTTTTTTTTAAAGGCGTATATCTATTTGGTGGCCAAAAGAGGCGTTGCATTTTGAAAGGTTTTAATGTGGGAATTAAAACAAAACATTTCAGGGTTGAATTTTAAATAGTATTTGCTTTTTTTTATTATAAATAAAACAAAAGCTTTGAGATTCAAGTTTTGTCATATTTACATTTGAGTTTCTAACGATTAACTGGGAATTGTAACCAAAATGTAGATTTTTTGTCATTTGAAAATATCGTCATACTTGTTTAAAAATCGATTTTCAAGTTAATTAATTTTGAATGTCGACTCTTCTAATTTTGGGCTCCTTGCAAATTAGCCCCAAAACCTAAATGAAGTAGGATCCCAAACAATTAAATTTAGTTAAATTAAATTTGTTTGTTCGTTTTTGGGGAAAAACTTAATTTTATTTTTATGGCCGTTCTAAAGGGTGATTTGTTAAGAGCTTGATAACTTTTTTTTAAAAAAAAACGCATAAAATTTGCAAAATCTCATCGGTTCTTTATTTGAAACGTTAGATTGGTCCATGACATTTACTTTTTGAAGATAATTTCATTTAAATGTTGACCGCGGCTGCGTCTTAGGTGGTCCATTCGGAAAGTCCAATTTTGGGCAACTTTTTCGAGCATTTCGGCCGGAATAGCCCGAATTTCTTCGGAAATGTTGTCTTCCAAAGCTGGAATAGTTGCTGGCTTATTTCTGTAGACTTTAGACTTGACGTAGCCCTACAAAAAATAGTCTAAAGGCGTCAAATCGCATGATCTTGGTGGCCAACTTACCGGTCCATTTCTTGAGATGAATTGTTCTCCGAAGTTTTCCCTCAAAATGGCCATAGAATCGCGAGCTGTGTGGCATGTAGCGCCATCTTGTTGAAACCACATGTCAACCAAGTTCAGTTCTTCCATTTTTGGCAACAAAAAGTTTGTTAGCATCGAACGATAGCGATCGCCATTCACCGTAACGTTGCGTCCAACAGCATCTTTGAAAAAATACGGTCCAATGATTCCACCAGCGTACAAACCACACCAAACAGTGCATTTTTCGGGATGCATGGGCAGTTCTTGAACGGCTTCTGGTTGCTCTTCACTCCAAATGCGGCAATTTTGCTTATTTACGTAGCCATTCAACCAGAAATGAGCCTCATCGCTGAACAAAATTTGTCGATAAAAAAGCGGATTTTCTGCCAACTTTTCTAGGGCCCATTCACTGAAAATTCGACGTTGTGGCTCGTTAGTAAGTCTATTCATGATGAAATGTCAAAGCATACTGAGCATCTTTCTCTTTGACACCATGTCTGAAATCCCACGTGATCTGTCAAATACTAATGCATGAAAATCCTAACCTCAAAAGAATCACCCTTTATATTATGAAAATAAACCCCAGTATTTTAAATGAAAATACATACCAATTTCTTATTTTCGCATTCTGGGATTTGACAATAATGGCAAATATACACGCTTTTGTTGTTCTGAATGGTATCCCAGCAAAAAAAGCGTCGCCAAAAAAGTAATGAAAATGTTCTTTTTGGATCCGGAAGTGGTGCAAAATTGACGCAGAAGCGATGACTTTAACATGGGCTTGTCATAGGATGGAATTCCTCCATTTCAACAGCCGTTGCACTGAATGTGCATCACTTCTTTAGGTGTGATCCGAATTCAATGTTTTGGATGTAAATTAAAGAATTCTGTGGTATTTTATCAAATAAATAATTTTTATAATTTTTTATAATTTTTAATGGATTCTAACGCTTATCGGAAACGTTTGACGTTTGACAAATATTTTCAAAAATGCACAATTTTTTCAGATTGGATTTAGCATTTTTATAGACAAATTTTAAATGACTTGTACCATTTTATGAACTCTTATTCTGTTTTAAACCTATTTGAAACAAAAAAAGTTAAAATTATCCATTAAAAGTATGAAAACCCCAAGTTATAAAAAAATGAATTAAAAGAACTTCCTGGGTAGTTAAAATAAAGAACATCATTGGGAGTGCATCTTCTGGAAGTGCTTTTAAAGTTGTGCCTTTGGAAGAACTTCCAAATTTTTTTGCTGGGATTGTATTGCATCAGATTTGGTTTTTGGGTGGCAGGGTTTTAAGACTTTCTCCTATGCAGAGAGTCCAAAGTGCACTGACAAAAATATTGTCGTGAGGTCAAAGATTTCATGTCTTTAAAATACGAATGCAAATTTTTTCTTAGCATAGAAAAACGCATTTCTCTAATATAAAGTTTTTTTCTGTTAGCCTGATATCAATGCAGGCTGGTTCAATGTCCAAATCATTTAAACTAGAAATTATTACAATATTTATTCGAGCTTATTGGACAGGAAGATTAAGGGAATTGATATCATTAAGTTACTGAAAAGAAAATGCCAGATACCCATCTCGCAAGCCTGACCATACATATATGTTTCAGTGTTGGCCACTACACATTTCCATAGTCTTTTTTTCTTTGTCCAAAAGTCGATAATCTTTTCAATGAAGTCGTAATGTCCTTACAATTAAGTGATTTGACTTAAAAATGGGTATCATAACATGAAAGAAAAAATGTTTGGGCTAAGGTCAACTTGACTTCTTTAATAATTCAGAAATATTCTTTAAATTTAATGAATTTGTCCTTAAATTTGTTGCCTTTTTGCGTCTTGACTATAAAGCAAAAAATCGTTCAAATTTAGGACATGTTTTTCTAAACTTTATTTTAAAGATGTTTTTTACTTGAAACATAGAATAATTTCTACTGGATGTCGAGTTTTAATTTGGAAAATAAAGTTGTCCTTAACTCGTTTTTAAAGGACTTTGATAGCATATGATGAAAATAAGCTGAGAAAGCGAAAAATTAAAATTTGCTTCCTAGAAGCAAGTACACAAAACCCAAATTTAAAAGAGAATTGTGTCTTAAAAGTATCCTTACTTGTATTCTCCGCTTCTTTGGCACGGAATCAATACCAAATTTTTTAAAGTAAAGACAAAATCTTTGGAACCGGGCATGCTTTTTTTCAGTGTGGGATAACGCGATTCCCAAGAGATTCGTACAATATTTATGTATTTTCTTAAAAATACATTTTTATACCCACCACCATAGAATGGAGACGGGGGTATAATAAGTTTATCATTCCGTTTGTAACACATCGGAATATCGATCTTGATCAGGGAGAAATTCTAAGACGATATAACGATGTCCGTCTGTCCGTCCGTCCGTCTGTCTGTCTGTTGCAATCACGCTACAGTCTTCAATAATGAAGCAATCGTGCTGAAATTTTGCACAAACTCGTATTTTGTCTGTAGGCAGGTCAAGTTGGAAGATGGGCTATATCGGTCCAGGTTTTGATATAGTCCCCATATAAACCGACCTTCCGATTTGGGGTCTTGGGCTTATAGAAATCGTAGTTTTTATCCAATTTGCCTGAAATTTGAAATCTAGAGGTATTTTATGATCATAAAGAGGTGTGCCAAAAATGTTGAGTATCGGTCCATGTTTTGGTATAGCCCCCATATAGACCGATCCCCCGATTTTACTTCTTGGGCTTATAGAAATCGTAGTTTTTATCCAATTTGCCTGAAATTGGAAATCTAGAGGTATTTTCGGGTCATAAAGAGGTGTGCCGAAAACGGTGAGTATCGGTCCATATTTTAGTATAGCCCCCATAAGAACGATCTCCCGATTTAACTCCTTGGGTTTCTATAAACCGTAGTTTTTATCCAATTTGCCTGAAATTGTAAATATTCTGATATTTTAGGCTCACAAAAACGTGTATCGGATTAAGTTTTTATCGGTCCATTTGGTAATGCCTCCATATAGACCAACTTCACTTCTTGAGGGTGTAGAAGGCGCACTGATCATTAAAATTGCTTGAAACTCAATGTAAAATTTCCAGATTTTACTTCTACAGATTTAAGATTTCAAATCAAGACGTTATTTTATAATTTTCTTGCACACTTACAAGAGATGTTAATGATTCCTCTAAAAAAAAAAAAAACAATACTTTCCTCCGGAATGAAATTTTAGACAAACGAAATTCCCCTTTTTTATACCCTCCACCATACGATATATATTAACTTGTCATTCCGTTTGTAACACATCGAAATATTGGCCTAAGACCCCATAAAGTATATATACGAGTATTCTGGATCGTGGTGAAATTCTGAGTCGATCTAGCGATGTCCGTCCGTCTGTGGAAATCATGCTAGCTCCGAACAAAACATGCTATCGACTTGAAACTTGGCACAAGTAGTTGTTATTGATGTAGGTCAGATGATATTGCAATTGGGCCATATCGGACCACTTTTACGTATAGCCCCCATATAAACGGACCCGCAGATTTGGCTTGCGCAGCCCTTTAGAGAAGCAAATTTCATTCGATCCGCAAGCTAAATTTGGGGAAACCGATCCCCAAATTTAGCTTGCGGATCCTCTTGGGAGAGCAAATTTCATCCGATGCGGGCGACCGCCGAAGCCTCTTGGGGAACAAATTTCATCCGATCCGGTTGAAATTCGGTACGTGATGTTTATATATGGCCTCTAACATCCATGCACAAATTGTTCCAAATCGGTCCATAATTATATATAGCCCCCCGGTAAACCAATCCCCAGATTTGACCTTCGGAACCTCTTGGAGGAACAAATATCACCCGAACCGGTTGAAATTTGGCACGGATCCCAAGATTTGACCTCCGGAGCCTCTTGGAGTAGCAAATTTCACCCGATTCAATTGAAATTTTGTATGTTGACTTTGATTACAAAATCAATCGACTTCAAATTTGGCACAAGTATGTTTTGGCTCAAAATAGAACCCTATTGATTTTGGAAGAAATCGGTTCAGATTTAGATATAGCTCCCATATATATATTTCGCCCGATATGGAGTAATACGGTCCCAGAAGCCAGAGTTTTACCCCAATTTGGTTGAAATTTTGCACTAGGAGTACAATTAGTAGTGTAGTCGAGTGTGCCAAATTTTATTGAAATCGGTTCAGATTTAGATGTAGTTCCCATATATATCGTTCGCCCGATTTACACTCATATGACCACAGAGGCCAATTTTTAACTCCGATTTAGTTGAAATTTTTCACAGGGAGTAGAACTAGCATTGTAGCGCGCCAAATTTTATTGAAATCGGTTCAGATTTGGATATAGCTCCCATATATATCTTTCGCCCGATATGGACTAATACAGTCCCACACGCTCACAAAAAATCGCTTCTGTAACATATACTCCCAAACATATTTCGCTTCAAGCATATATATTTTTGGGTATTGCCCAAACATTTATATGTTTGATCTCTTCCAATATATAATATATTTGAAAGCATATTGGTCTAAACAATATATGTTTGGGTAGTCTAAGTTCCAAACATTTTGTATTTTTGCATCCAAATTCAATAATGTTGTCTTCCAAAAAACAATATGTTATTATGTGAACATATAATATGTTTGGTAGCATTTTGCACCCAAAAATATTATATGCTTAAAAAAAATTCTCCCAAACAATATTGTGCTCAAAATTTTATTTATTTATTTATATATTTACAATCATAATGAATTATGAAAATAAACAGGAAATATAGGTGCTAACAACATAGGTTTTCGACCTGAATGCTCAAAATTTTGTTTCTGCCCAATTGTATATTCCCCCACATCTTTCTCACTTCCACGAGATTTTTTAGTTCTTAGCACCTTTTTCTGTAATACAAACATTGTAGAAGAAATTATTCAATTGTATGATTTTTTTTATTTTAATTTTACCTTTTGCCGGACGGGGATTCGAACAGCGGACCACACAGTTTGTAAGGATCAAAGAAGTAGCTGATCAATTGCCCAAGGAAAAATAAAATGTTAATTTTGTAATAACAAGCAACAACCACCAACTTAATTCAATATCGCTCCCTGTTAAATAGCGCTCCAAGCTACTAAACACATATATGTTTATAGGCTATTTCTAAATTAATATATGTTTGCATCCAAGCATATTATATTTACAAACATTTTATGTCCCAAACATAATATGTTCTAACATATTAACATATATGTCCCAAACATGTTATGCTAGTTTATGAACATTATATGCTTGCACTTAAAAATATTGTGTTTAAAATTTGTGTTCCAAACATATAATGTTTATAGCCAAACATATGAAATACAGTCTTTTTCATCCGTGCAGTAGCCAAAGTTTTACCCTAATTTGGTTGAAATTTTGCACTAGGTGTACAATTAGTAGTGTAGTCATGTGTGCCAAATTTGGTTGAAATCGGTTCAGATTTAGATATAGCTCCCATATATATGTCGCCACTGCTTACTTTTGCGAAGTTTCCTTAAAATTGCTTCAGATTTAAATGTTTCCCATATTTTTTGCTAACATTGTGTTCCACTCTAGTGCATTAGCCGACTTAAATTTTGAGTCTATAGATTTTGTAGAAGTCTATCAAATTCTGTCCAGATCGCGTGATATTTAAATGTATGTATTTGGGACAAACCTTTATATATAGCCCCCAACACATTTGACGGATGTGATAGGGTATCGAAAATTTAGATCTACAAAGTGGTGCAGGGTATAATATAGTCAGCCCCGGCCGACTTTAGACTTTCCTTACTTGTTTTTGTTTTGTTCAGTTTTTAGGAAATGGGTCTCATCAGTCAAAATGATATTGATGATTTTGTGACTGCTAAATTTTAAATTTGAAATTTAGAAAATTAATGGCTTAGTTTGTTCTTGTAAAATCTTAAATAAAAAAAGCTTAAAAAGTGGCATATATCAAAATACCAGGGGAATCATAATGACACCTTCTGCTGGAAAAAAAAAACTTTAATTATGTATGTGGATTAGAAGGCCACTAAATCGAGAGATTAAAAGTTTCGTATAAAAAGCAAAGAATTTACTTTTCTTTAAAATTTCCAATCCAAAGGAACTTCCAAGGCAATAGAAATAATGCGAAAGAAAACTTATGACAAGACCTTGGAAAGTCCTTGTGATCAAAATTTCGCATTGATTCAGGCAATCCAAATCACTTTTCTGGAAGCTCTAGTTTTACTCAACAAATCTTCAATTTGTTCGACAATAACCTTATATTCATCAATTTATTCAACATCCCGAAATTTATTTTGCAAATAAGAAAGCAAATGAAATTACTCGAATAATGGAAGTCTTTCAAACCTCACTGAGTGCCAAGTTATTTGGAAATGCTACAAACACCCGTCTTGCCACAAATATCAAGTAACATTAAGACACTAGCGAATAAACGACGTAGAGGGGTAAGTGAGCTAAGAAAGCCAAGAAAATTACTTTAGATGAAAATGCAATTTCGCGATTTTATGACTCTTTTCTCGATGTATTCTAGAATGGGTGGTAATGGTGGATGGTGGAGGCATCCTGGTGGCATCCTAATTTATGTTCACCGTCAAAACATCGATGTTGCTGTTGTATATTTTCCTGCTATGAGTACACGCAAAGAAAAAAACGTTTGGAAAACGTGTACCGAAAACGTTTTTCTTTTGTTAGAGTTTTTTGAATTGCTTCGAAAATTTTAAACTTTTATCACCAAAAAATTCGTTTGTTACAAAGTTTTTATTTTTTCAATAAAAAAAGTTATTTTTGAAACAACAACAGAGTCCATTTCGTTTATATCAAACACTCTTCTTTTCTGACTTTTGGTCTTTAATAAAACACATTTTACAGTTCAAAATTTAATATAGTACAATGTAATGTTGAACATTTTTTTCGGAATCTTCCGAACACATGTAGAATGTATGTAAAAAAAAAAAAAAAAAAAAAAAAACTTTGGTCGAAGCAGGGATCGAACCCACGACCCTTGGCATGAGAGTCAGACGTAGCAACCACTGCTCCACGGTGCCAAACTAAATGTTTGTTTCTGTTAAATAAACTTTGTTTATTCGGTTCGTGGGCGCCGCAAGCTATGCTATATAAATATATCTTATATGGATATTTATCTCTTGATGACCATAACAGGTACATAGCTCAGTGGTTAGTGTGTTGGCTTACAAAGTGCATGGTCCGCGGTTCGATTCTCCGTCCAGGCGAAAGGTAAAAAAATTTTAAAAATTTATAATATCGTATAATTTCTTCTACATTGTTTGTATTACAGAAAAAGGTGCTAAGAACTAAAAATCTTCGTGGAAGTGAGAAAGATGTGAGGGAAAATGCAATTAGCCAGAAAAAATTTTTTTTGAGTTAGTCTTTATGAAATTGTTTTTACATCCTGGAAAAGAATAAACGTTTATCACAAAAAGTATATACTTTTCTTCCAAATACACTTCCTTACAGCGAAAAGCAAATGAGAAACGAACTTTGTTTGTCTAAAATTTCGTTTGGGAGGAAAGAATTATTTTTTTGCGTGTAGCTACTTACATATTTCCTTGTGTCCTTGCCTGTGACGATGTCTTTTTGTGTTTTGTTTATTTGTTAAAGTGGGATTATGTGTTTTGGGAAATGTAATAAAAAATCAAATTCAATTATTTTTTTGCTTCTGTTCTGTACTTTGTGATAAGCTTTCTTTCTTTCTTTAATTCGATGAAAATAAAATGTGGAATCTCATCATCAGACAATGGCCAACGATAGTTAATCCAGTCTCAGATGATATGATTTATGGATTCATTTTATCAAAATTATAGAACGAATGTAAGATCTTTCTGTGTGGGGGATGCAACATGAAGAACTTTAATCCCAAATAAATAAATGTTATCATTGAAAAAAAAC
The DNA here is from genome assembly GCF_050003625.1 of Haematobia irritans. Classification (NCBI taxonomy): domain Eukaryota; kingdom Metazoa; phylum Arthropoda; class Insecta; order Diptera; family Muscidae; genus Haematobia; species Haematobia irritans. The sequence continues at coordinate 225,307,595 of NC_134397.1, read as the reverse complement.
TTAAATGTATTGTAATGAAGAGACATTACATAATTACAGGGTGGCTGATATAGTAAAGCTCAATTTTTTTTATTCCTTAGTTTTTAATTATAGGGTTTAAAAGCAACAAATATCGCAAATAATATAATACGGGTATTGTTATTTCACCAACTATGGCATTCAAACGGCCGACAAAGCATCAAACGCTGCACGAAAGTGGATCTGCAGTATTTAAGCCCATTTACGCCGATGTAAGATACTTTGATATTTTTTTAGTGCCATCATTACTCTCCAAAATACCCAAGGCTCAAAAATCCTACGGATTGAGATCCGGAGATTTTGGTGGCTATTGTCATTATGAATGCAGTAATGAACAATGGTACGAAAATAAGAGGTTGGCTGATAAGTCCCCGGTGTGACACATAGATGGCATCGCTAGTATTAAATGCATATTATTATACCCACCACCATAGAATGGTGACGGGGGTATAATAAGTTTGTCATTCCGTTTGTAACACATCGAAATATCGATTTCCGACTATATAAAGTATATATATATTCTTGATCAGGGAGAAATTCTAAGACGATATAACGATGTCCGTCTGTCTGTCTGTCTGTCTGTCTGTTGTAATCACGCTACAGTCTTCAATAATGAAGCAATCGTGCTGAAATTTTGCACAAACTCGTCTTTTGTCTGCAGGCAGGTCAAGTTCGAAGATGGGCTATATCGGTCCAGGTTTTGATATAGTCCCCATATAAACCGACCTCCCGATTTGGGGTCTTGGGCTTATAGAAATCGTAGTTTTTATCCAATTTGCCTGAAATTTGAAATCTAGAAGTATTTTATGACCACAAATACGTGTGCCAAAAATTGTGAGTATCGGTCCATATTTTGGTATAGCCCCCATATAGACCGATCTCCCGATTTCACTTCTTGGGCTTATAGAAACCGCAGTTTTTATTCAATTTACCTGAAAGTGGAAATCTAGAGGTATTGTAGGACCACAAATACGTGTTTTTGTTCGGTCCATGTTTTTGTATGGTCCCCATATAAAACGACCTCTCGATTTGGGGTTTTGGGCTTATAGAAACCGTAGTTTATATCCAATTTGCCTGAAATTGGAAATCTAGTGGTATTTTAGGACCATAAAGAGGTGTGCTGAAAATGGTGAGTATCGCTCCATATTTTGGAATAGCCCCCACATAGACCGATTTCCCGATTTTGCTTCTTGGCCTTCTAGAATCCGAAGTTTTTATCCTATTTGTCTGAAATTGGAAATCTAGAGGTATTTTCGGGTCATAAAGAGGTGTGCCGAAAACGGTGAGTATCGGTCCATATTTTAGTATAGCCCCCATAAGAACGATCTCCCGATTTAACTCCTTGGGTTTGTAGAAACCGTAGTTTTTATCTGATTTGCCCGAAATTGTAAATATTCTGGTATTTTAGGCTCACAAAAATGTGTATCGGATTAAGTTTTTATCGGTCCATTTGGTAATGCCTCCATATAGACCGACTTCACTTCTTGAGGGTGTAGAAGGCGCACTGATCATGAAAATTGCTTGAAACTCAATGTAAAATTTCCAGATTTTACTTCTACAGATTTAAGATTTCAAATCAAGACGTTATTTTATAATTTTCTTGCACACTTACAAGAGATGTTAATGATTCCTCTAAAACTCAAACAAAAATGGTTCTTATAAATCCAAAATCTGATATAGTCCTAATAGGTGAAATTTTTGAATTTATCTTCGGGAAGTGTCCTCAAGTCCTCAAGCCCTGCTGAAATTTCAAAGGAAACCCTAATATTTGGTTCATGGTGGTGGGTATTTAAGATTCGGCGCGGCCGAACTTAGTGCTGTATATACTTGTTTAATAATGTACTAACTATTAGTGACATACTAAATCTGTAGGTGCAAAATCAAATAAAACCCCCAAAAAATACTGTCCTACGGAACGAAATTTAAGATAAACGAAATTCCCTTTTCTAAGGAAGTATTTTCTTTAAAGATTGTGTCTAATATTTGTTCCTTTCCTTTAAAAGAAAATGTTTTAGCTTCAAAAGAAGTTTTGCTTGTCTAAATTTTCGTTCCTCCGAAAAATAAAAACTCTTCTTTCGTTGTAGCTCAGATAAAACTCTCCCAAACCTATTTCAATGATACCTCAAAAATGCTTTTGTTTACTATCTCAGTAGGGGTGGTTTAGAGTATGATATATAGTCGGCACCGCACGACTTTCTACTTTGTTCCAGGGTTGATAATGTTGACAATTTTGCAGTGTTTGTTGGCACTTTTTGAGTATAGATAATACCGTAGTACCCCCACGAATCATTTGGTCCCTTCTTAGATTCATATATTAAAATGTGAACGCTAGTCCAAATATTTATAGAAATAAAATTTTGGAAAAAGTTTCTATAAACAATTTTTCTATAGAAATAAAATTTTGATAATAAATTCTATAGAAATAAAATTGTGAGAAAAAAATTCCATAGAAATAACATTTCGAGAAAATTTTTTATAGATATAATATTTTGAAAAAAAAAAAATTCTATAGAAATACAGTTTTCACAAAATTTTCTATAGAAATGCAATTTTGACAAAATTTTCTACAGGAATAAAGTTTTGACAAAAATTTTTATAGAAATATTTGTTTGGTAGATTTGTGGTAATTTGTGGTAATCTTCAAATTTTGTTAGATTTTTTGGCACGAGTGGTAACTGTTTTTACTACACTTTGGTAAAGATCAAGCCTTGCCGGCTTCTAATTTCCTCCTCGAGAGCCACCAAAATGTAAAAATTATTACAAATTGTGTTGAGTGAAAATGTCACTACATTGTGGCCCTACGTCCCTACAAGACGCTAAATATTAGAAAAAACATACATATATACCATACGTATAATATATACCATACGTGGTATATATTAGACAAAAAAGTTATGTATAAGTAAGTCTATAAATAATTACGAATCGACATGGAAATTGAAATATGGGGTCGCTTATATGGGGGCTATATAGAATTATGGACTGATATGAACAAATTCCTGCATGGTTGGTAGATACCATATACTAACATCACGTACCAAATTTCAACCGTATCGGATGATTTTTGGTCTTCCAAGGGGCTCCGGAGGTCAAATCTGGGGATCGGTTTATATGGGGCCTATATATAATTATTGACCGATTTCGAACAATTTTGGCATGGGTGTTTGAGGTCATATATTAACACCATGTACCAAATATCAACTGAATCAGATGCATTTTGGTCTTCCAAGAGGCTTCGGATGTCAAATCTGATGATCGGTTTATATGGGTGCTATATATAATTATGGACCGATGTGGACCAATTTTTGCATGGTCATTAGAGACCATATACTAACACCATATACCAAATTTCAGCCGGAGCGGATGAAATTTTCTTCTCTTAGAGGCTCCGCAAGCCAAATCGGGGGATCGGTTTATATGGGGGCTATATATAATTATGGACCGATGTGGACCAATTTTTGCATGGTTGTTAGAGACCATATACCATGTACCAAATTTCAGCCGGATCGGATGAAATTTGCTTCTCTTAGAGCAATTTCAAGCCAAATTTGGGAGTCCGTTTATATGGGGGCTATACGTAAAAGTGGACCGATATGGCCCATTTGTAATACCATCCGACCTACATCAATAACAACTACTTGTGCCATGTTTCAAGTCGATAGCTTGTTTCGTTCGGAAGTTAGAGTGATTTCAACAGGCGGACGGACGGACGGACATGCTCAGATCGACTCAGAATTTCACCACGACCCGGAATATATATACTTTATGGGGTCTTAGAGCAATATTTCGATGTGTTACAAACGGAATGACAAAGTTAATATACCCCCATCCTAGGGTGGAGGGTATAAAAAGAAAAAATCGCTCAATTAGTGTGGGTAATAAATAAAAATTTGTAAAAATCGAGCAATATTCTTATGTAAGAGCTACAAGTACGTATAAATACGATCGGCTAGTACATCAAAATTTGAAATTTGAGTAACATTGGTTAATAAATAAGAGTACTATGGTCAAATTTGGGAAAATCGAGCGATGCATATATATATGGAAGCTATATCTAAATATGAACCAATTTGCATTATAGTTTGTGGGTTTGATTAATACCAGAAGAGGTTACCTTGTACAAAATTTGAGTCAGATCAGTTAAGAAATGAGGCCTGTATGGTCAAGCATAAGGTTATTAGAGGCCAAATTTTCAAAGTCGGGCGATACATATATGGGAGCTATATCTACATCTGAACCGATTTCGATGAAATTTTGCACATATAGTTAGTACTATAGAGGATTGGTTCTAGCCAACTTTGAGTAAGATCGGTTAATAAATAAGGGTTCTATGGCCAAATTTGGGAAAATCGGGCGGTACATATATATGGGAGCTATAGCTAAATCTGAACCGATTTCGATGATTTTTTGCACATATAGTAAGTGCTATAGAATATTATATTTAGCCACTTTTGAGTAAGATCGGTTGATAAATAAAGGTTTTGTGGCCAAATTTGGGAAAATCGGGCGATACATATATATGAGAGCTATATCTAAATCTGAACCGATTTGGATGAAATTTTGCAGACTTGAAGGGCGATGGAAAAGATTACCTTTCGCCAAATTTGGTGACGATCCGTTTGAAAGACGCGCAACGTGACCCCATTTGTCGAAATCGGGCGATACATATATATGGGAGCTATAACTAAATTTGATCCGATTTCTTCCAAATTCAATAGCGTTCGTCCTTGTGCCCAAAAAACTCTCTCTACCAAATTTCATCAAAATCGGTTAATAATTGCGACCGGAATTCTGTGAACAACAAATACATGGACAGACGGACGGACGGACATCAAGCGCTAGATCGACTCAGGAGGTGATTCTGAGTCGACCGGTATATATTTTATGTGCTTTAAAATCAATATTTCTGGTAGGCACATTTGTTGGCAGATCAAACTGATCACTCTGTGGTGTAGGGTATAAAAACTACCACACAAAAAATCGGATTTTGCAAAATTTTATTTCTATAAAAATTGTTGTCAAAACTTTGTGTCTATAGAAAATTTTCTCAATATTTTATTTCTATAGAAAATGTTGTCCAAATTTTATTTCTATAAAAAATTTTGGTCAAAATTTTATGTCTATAGAATTTTTGGTCAAAATTTTATTTCTATAGAATTTTTGGTCAAAATTTAATTTCGATAGAAAATTTTCTCAAAATTGTATTCATATAGAAAGTTGTTGTTAAAATTTTATTTTTTATTGTAAATTTTGTTAATATTTTATTTTTTATCGTAAATTTTATCAAAATTTAATTTTTATAGTAAACTAGCGTAACCCGGCCCGCTTCGCTGCGACTTCCGAAGTGTTTTTGTAGGAACATTTTGCGGTAACTTAGTCAACCATATTCTTCGTGCTGAAAACAAATTCGAAAAGATTTGAATTTTTTCAAACAAATCGGACTACTTGCTTTTTCGTTTATAGGTATAAATACGGCGGATATGCATATGTAAAACGGTTCGTCTTAAAAAATGTCGGGGAGGGGGTGTACCCCTTCCTCCAAATTTTTTAAATAATATTCTGTATTCAAGTAGTTAGACAATCTTCTATATTTCTTGTGAATTTTAAGTGTGGAAATGTATCCTTCTCCTCAACATATCTGAAAATTAAGCACTATATTATAATAACATAACATACAAAGAATTACTGTTTCCAATTCAATAAATCTGAAAAAGCAAAAGTAGTAAAAATTTTTACCTCATTAACATTTGCTAAAATGTTGGAAAATGATGCACCCTCTACGTTGGCTGCCAATTTCATGTAAATTTAAGTTCTTTACTAAAAAGAAATCTGGCAGAAGCTTGTTCAAAAATCATAAAATTATGTACCGAGTTCCCATTTACGGACAACCCTCTACTTTCAATTTAAGAAAAAAAATGGACAAAAGTGAACCCTCTCCCCACCTTCGCTTCACTCCGACCTGATATCGGACTATGACGTACCCCTATATTAATTTCACAACTACTATGAATTCTATCGAAGTAAATCGACAAAGCTTATTTCAATTTTCCCCTTCCCCAACCAGATATCGAAAAATCATATACTAATTTAAAAATCATGTATACATTTAATAACATCCTCCCACGTTCCCTGTAAATTCCAAGTAGACCGGAGATGTTTAAATTTTGCTCTATTGTTATACGTCACTTTCCCCGATACAATATCGACAATCACCGTAGTGAATAGCACCCCTAACCTTCCCTGAAAATTCTTGAAACTCTCCTTCAAGTGTGGGGCAAGGAAGGTTGCCCCTTCGTTAATAACGTTCCCCCACCACCTTTGTAAATTTCAAGAAAACTTAAGAATTTTCCTCCCCTACCAAAGCAAATTATAAGCCTAAAGGGGCGGCCTCTCTTCCGTCCAAATATCACAAACTCAGGTATCAACTATTAATATCGTAACCTCTCCCCAGTCCTCTTCAAGTAACTCGGTAAAGTTTAATTGTTTCTCTGTATGTACTTAAGAGAAGCGTATGTCTCCCTATGCCCTTTTATTTTTATTAAAAATCAGGAACCTGATATAAACTTCATAGCCTCACCCATTTTTTCCGTAAAATTTCAGTCGGAGGAGTTTAGTTTTGTTTTCACTGTACTTTAAAACAAAAGTCGGGCAAAGGGGTGGTCCCCCTCCCCGACCAAATATCGAAAAATAATGTAGCGGATTTTTGTCTAGATGCCAACCCTAACATTCAATGAAAATTTCAAGCAAATCGCATAATTTTGTTCCAAGTTTCAAAAAATAGGGCAAGGGGGAGGTCCCCCTCCCCATCCACATATGAAATCATCGGGTACCCCATAGTAATTCCATAACCTCACCACATGTTCTCTGTAAATCTCAGATAATTTAGAGAATTTTACTTTTTTCACTGTACTTAAAAAAAAGTCGAACAAAGGGGAGGCCCCCCTCCTCCACCAAATATCGAAATAAAAAGTAGCGGATCTTTGTCTAGATGCCAACCCCAATCTTCTATGAAAATTTCAAGCAAATCGGTCAACTTTTGTCCAATTTTCAAAAAGTCCGACGAAGGGGAGGTCCCCCTCCGGTGTCAAAAAATGAGGTACCCTATTTTCACCACATGAACGCCCCCTACGATCTCTGAAAGTTTCAAGTAAATCGGTTCAGCTGTTTCGGAGCCAACTCGGAACATACAAACAAACAATCAAATAAACAAACATAGATTGAATTTTATATATATAGGTGTTGCCAAAATTTTATTTCTATAGAAAATCTTGTCAAAATTTTATTTTTTAAAAAATTTTGTCAAGATTTTAGTTTTTATAGAAAATTTGTGAAGTACCTCCTAGCTAGAGAGGACTATTTGTCAAAATCTACCAAAAAATCAAGAATTCTACCAATCTACCAAATAGTAAATTTTTGGAGGAATTCTACCAACTGTGGCAACCGTGGCAGGCTTACAAAAAAAAGAATATAATATAAGAAAATAAATGGTTCTAAAATCCGTATACTATACCAATTTCAATATTGTCAAAAACTATGTATTTTACGGAGGTTTACGACTTTTTTGACATATGATAACATACGTCGTAAATGTATGTCAAATACCTTACAGTTTACGGCAGACCATCTCTGAAGGCAACGCACTATCCACTGAGCTACGTACGTCATTGTCATCTACAGACAATTATCGCTATAGCCATCAACGCAAACAGTCAAACAGTTATATTTATATAGCATAGTTTTGGGCGTCCACGAGCCGATGAAAAGAAACTTTATTTGGCATAAACATAACTTTATTTAGTTGGTCAACGTAGAGCTAAGGTTAGCATGCCCATCTTGCACCAAAAAGTTTTGTGTTAGATATATGTTTTCATATATTCAAAAAATCCTCGGAAGATTCCGAAAAGATGCTCGACATTACATACTGAAATATTAAATTTTTACTATGAAACTTCAAAATGTGTCTTATTAAAGACGAAAAGAACGAAATGGACTATGTTTTTAAAATGGCAATAATTCCCTTTAATTATCGTTTTCAAGATATCGATAAGACTATGGTACCTTCCTTCATGATTTTTGGTATTGCAAAAATTTTGGTACAGTAGGAAAATTATACTCGAGAGCACTTTGGCAGACTTGAGCAATTTATGAATTACATCATTTTTTCAAGAAGTACCACAATCAAATCATGACAATCCGTATGACAAGAGGGCATGCTAACCATTTTATCCTGGCGTATCTTTTTCATAAGCAAAAAGAAAATGACGTTTACAAAAATGAAAAAAATACCATTTGGTTCAAAAAAGTACTTTTTCGAAGCTGATTCAGTACAATTTCAAGAATGCTATTTATCATGCCAGCTTTGCTCTCTTGTTCTAAATTGTTAATAATTTTTAGACAACAGTGTATAACATTCAAGTAAAATAGTACGGACGTCGCACAGTGGGGTTTTTGATGTCAAAAGTGGGAATTAATTCGAAGTAGCTTTCCCTGTTTATAGTTTTAACTTTTTTCGGCCAAATTCACTAAAAGACATAAAACCAATCAAATTTTAAATATTTTTTAGTCCACATTTTATTTGTTTTCCATTAGTTAATTTGCAACAAAAAAAAAAGAGAATGAATATCTCCTTTTTGATCTGATTCTTAACAATTATTATCATCATCGTCAGTAAAATTACTATATGGATCATTATCATCAACACTGGCATTTTGATCACCATCAAGTTTTGACTCAAATATCAACATTTGAATTGCTTCCATAGGCAAATTGTGAGGTTTCTTCTCTTTTAATTTCTCATTTCTGATATAACTGGATCCGAAGTATGTTAATTAACAGTCTTTTAAATATCTCTTCATTTGACTTTTCCATAGAACATTTTCGCAATAAATGCTCTCTAAAATTTTTAAAATCTTTGTTTCTAGCTTCTTGCGCTTCTTCCGACAACTGTCCAATTGGAAGTAAAGCGTGGTTAATTATTTCTGCTCCAAGTAATAAATATTTGTGAACAGTTGGGGACATATAGTACCAGGGGTTGAAAAACGTATTTCCATTTAATTTCAAAATGTGCAAAAAAGTGCAGACAAATTTTTCATCTATGCTTTCAAAAGAGTTTATTGTTTTAGAAAAAATAAACTTTTTTACTTAATTTGGCTTTATTCACAACTATTTGTCGACATATTTCTCGAAATCCTCTAATTTAAAGACTTACGAGCGAAACTAAATTTCATATAATAACACAAGTCAAATATAAAAATAAAAAACACAAAAATAATCTTATTAACCTGAGGATGAAGGTTCCATTATTATTTTTTTAATTATCGCTTTAGAAAACACTCAAAACTAATTTTTAAAACACCAATAATTTACATTTATATCGCACGCAAGGAAAACGTAAAATAACTCCAACTTCAAACATATATAGTGACACAACGGTACTTGTCAAAGACACAATTTTTGCGCTAGTGATGTGGAATTTTGTGTACTTTTACCGACTATAAAAATTTTTTCGGTTCTCCTAAATTTCATTTTTCAATTAATTCCCATTTTTGGTATCAAAAACCCCAATGTGCGTCGGTTCAACAATGTATTTATAAAGCCGTTGGTAGCATCGATAAAACAGTTTGGGCTTTATGTATAACTTTAGCCCACATCCAACCTTTTAGCATCTTCAACCTTTTAGTACTTCTACCAACAAAACATTTCCCCTGTCCTTTAACTTTAAATGTATGTGGCTTGGTGAAATTGAAATATATTTATATGTTTGTCCGTACGTGTGTAAAATGTGTGCGTTTATGTGGTCCAATAAAATCATTCGTGTGTGTATGTGTACTAACTACATTGGGTATATGTAACGCTATAAAAATAATCAAATGATAATAAATAGCATTACCCTTTACAATATATTTAAATCAAATTTTTATTTACGATCTCACAAAATCGGGATTTTTGCACAAATGCCAATGCAAGTGGAAAGCAAAAGTGCTTAAAACATTTTTATACCCAAATATCGCGCGTAGAGATTTAATATATTCAAGATTTTTAGTAAAATTTAAAAATTCTAAAATTCTAATTTCTGAACTACTTTTTGTGAAATTCGAACTTTGTAAAATAATATGCTTCATTTGTTTATAACTGCTTTCACTGTTTTTAGTTAATGTATCTAAAGTAAACCAAAAATGTTTAAATTGAAGGCAGTATTTTCATTTTGGGGAGCATTTTACTGAAACATGATAATCTCCATTATGAATTTGGTCTTGCACTGAAAAAAATATTGTCGTGAGGTGATAGATTTCATGTCTTTAAAATACGAATGCAAATTTTGCTTGGCATAGAAGACGCATTTCTCTCAAATTAATTTTTTTTCTTTGTCCAAAGGTCGATAAACTTTTCAATGAAGTCGTATTGTCCTTATAATAAAGTGAATTGACTTAAAAATGGGTATCATAATATGAAAGAAATTATTTTTGGGCTAAGGTCAACTTGACTTTAATAATTCAGAAAAATTCTTTAAAATTAATGAAATTGTCTTCAAATTAGTTTTCTTTTTGCATCTTGACTACACGGACGAAAATATGTTTGGCTGTAAAAATTATATGTTTGGAACTCAAATTTTTTAACACAATATTTTTAAGTACAAGCACACAATGTTCATAAACTGGCATACCATGTTTGGGACATGTATGTTAATATGTTAGAACATATTATGTTTGGGACATAAAATGTTTGTAGATATAATATGTTTGGATGCAAACATATATGTTAATTTAGAAATAGCCTATAAATATATATGTGTTTAGAAAGAGAGACATACGAGGGCAGTTCGGAAACTTTTTACCCTAGTACAAAAAGCGCAGTATAAACACAAAAAAGTGAAGTGTTTTGGAAACTTCCATCTCTGTTATGAACCTATGTTAAATTTTGTTTCGATCTGGCAACTCTTTCATATAGAAACATGTGTTCAAAAAAGACGCATCCGCAATTTTTTTACAATGGAAAAATTAGAAATGCGTGCTGTCATTAAATATTTACATAAAACAGGTTTATCGGGACAAGAAATTCATAATGATATGGTGAAAGTGTTAGGTGAAAGTGCTCCTTCATATGCAACAGTAAAAAATTGGGTTGCTGAATTTAAACGTGGTCGTACAAGCATTGAAATGAACCACGTAGTGGACGTCCAAAAACAGCAACAACAACAGAAATTGTAGCCAAAGTGCATGATATGGTATTAAATGATCGACGAATCGAATAAAAGTGCGTGAAATTGCTAATATCATGGGCATCTCAAATGACCGAGTCCATTTAATTTTGCATGAAGAACTACAGATGAAAAAGCTTTCTGCAAGATGAGTGCCGCATTTGTTAGCAGTCGATCAAAAGCGGATAAGAATGAACATTTCTCAAGCTTGTTTGGATCGTTTTAAGTGAAATAAAATGGATTTTATGCGTCGCTTCATAACTGTTGATGAGACATGGATCCACCACTATACTCCAGAGACAAAAGAACAATCCAAACAATGGACCGAAGCTGGAGGAAGTGCCCCAAAGAGGGATAAAACAATTCAATCAGCTGGTAAGTTTATGGCAATGCTTTTTTGGGACTTCAAAGGAATTTAATGATGGACTATCTGTAAACGGGTAAAACAATAAATTCAGAGTACTATTGCAACCTTTTGGATCAATCAAATGTACAAATTCGAGAAAAACGTCCTGGCTTACAACACAAAGAAATAATTTTTCATCAAGACAACGCACCAGCGCACAAGAGTATTTTAACAATGGCTAAAATCAACGAATTAAAATACGAGTTGCTTGACCATCCACCTTATTCTCCCGATTTAGCTCCCAGTGACTTTTACTTGTTCCAAAATCTAAAACAAATCCTTGCTGGCGTTTTACCTCAAATGAAGATGCAATTACAGTTGTAAACCACTATTTTGAAGACCTTGAGGAGAACTATTGCTACAAAAGCGTTGGACTAAGTGTATTAAAGTTTCAGGAGATTGTATTGAAAAATAAAAATATTTTTGAAAAACTATCTATTCTCTTTCATTGATACGCTAAGAAGTTTCCGAACCGCCCTCGTAGAGAGTATGCTGTAAGTAAAAGTAACCAATTGGAGCCTTAAAAGTATATATACACAAAGAAAATTTCATTAAAATTTTTTTCTACCAGTGTACGCCTAAGGTGAAACATAATATGTTTAAACAATACAAACAATATGTTGGTTGGACAAACCCTGAAAATATATATGCTTGAAGCAAAATGTGTTTGGGGTATATGTTACAGAAGCGATTTTTTTTGAGGGTGTACAAAGCAAAATATCGTTCAAATATAGGACACGTTTTTCAACACTTTATTTTAAAGACGTTTTTACTTGAAACATAGCATAATTTCTACTGGAAGTTAAGTCTGCGTTTGGAAAATAAAGTTGTCGTTAACTCGTGTTTAAAGGACTTTGATAGCATATGAAGAAAACAAGCGAAAAAAACGAAGAATTAAAATTTGCTTCCTAGAAGCAAGTACACAAAACTCAAATTTAAAAGAAAATTGTGTCTTAAATGTATCCTTATTTGTATTCTCCGCTTCTTTGGCTCGGAATCAATACCAGAATTTTTAAAGTAAAGACAAAATCTTTGGAACCGAGCATGCTTTTTTTCAGTGTAGCCTAACTTTGTTGGCCAATATTTTGGTGGATAGAATTTTTTGCATTTTATTTCAGTCAAGAAATCCAAACATCCATTTGCTTTGGAAATTGAATTGAGACTATATTCTATTTTGTTATACCCCATACATATGCTTGTATTCAATTGACAATAGGATTGCTTGAAGTGGTTAATTTAAAAACTTTTTCCAAAAAACGATGGGTTTTTGTCAACTATATTATTATTGTCACTTATTCGATTTTTGATAGTATAAACCTTTTAATGTGCTCAAATTGAAGACAATCGGTGGTCTATGAGGATAAAATTCATATTTATTTGAGGGTACACAGAAAATGACAGTTGCTAAACTGATGCTAAAATTAACTTATGTTTATTGTTTTAGTTTATTTTTAAAATTTCTTAAGAAATTTGCATCAGCCCAATAAAATTTTCTTTATTCCAAGTAAAGGTTTGGATTTTTCGCAAGACTTCAAAAAAACTGCAACAAAAGAATAACGTGTGCGATACCCATGGGCCTAACTATGTGATCTATATATACACTAAAAAAAAGCATGTCTTGTTCCAAAAATTTTGTGTTTACTTTAAAAATGTTGTTATTGATTCTGAGCCAAAGAAGTGGAGAATACAAGTAAGGATACTTTTAAGACACAATTCTCTTTTAAATGTGGGTTTTGTGTACTTGCTTCTACGAAGCAAATTTTAATTTTTCGTTTTTTCAGCCTTTTTTTCTTCATATGCTATCAAAGTCCTTTAAAAACGAGTTAACAACAACTTTATTTTCTAAATTAAGACTCGACTTCCAGTAGAAATTATAAATTATAGAAATTATGCTATGTATCAAGTAAAAAACGTCTTTAAAATAAAGTGCTGAAAAACATGTCCTATATTTGAACAATTTTTGCTTTGTAGTCAAAATGCAAAAACACAACAAATTTAAAGATAATTTCATTAAATTTAAAGAATTTTTGTGAATTATTAAAGTCAAGTTCACCTTAGCCCAAACATTTTTACTTTCATGTTATGATACACATTTTTAAGTGAAATCACTTAATTATAAGAACATTACGACTTCATCGAAAAGTTTATCGACTTTTGGATAAGGAAAAAAACTTTATATTAGAGAAATGCGTCTTCTATGCTAAATAAAATTTGCATTCCTATTTTAAAGACATGAAATCTTTGACCTCACGACAATTTTTTTTCAGTGTAGAACTGCTTTATTGTATGGGTTGCATGCACGGTTTCCACTCGTGGAAAAAGTAATCTATCAACATTTGAAGAAAATGTTACCTCAAATCTCCCAAATTAAAAAAAAAAAACAAGTATATATGGCCGAAAGTTCGGCCAGGCCGAATCTTATGTATCCTCCACCATGGATAGCGTAAAAACTTCTACGGAAAACTGTCATCCACAATCGAATTACTTGCACTGAAAAAAAAGCATACTCGGTTCCAATGATTTTGTCTTTACTTTAAAAAAATTAGTATTGATTCCGAGCCAAAGAAGCGGAGAATACAAGTAAGGATACTTTTAAGACACAATTCTCTTTTAAATTTAGGTTTTGTGTACTTGCTTCTAGAAAGCAAATTTTAATTTTTCGCTTTCTCAGCTTTTTTTCTTCATATGCTATCAAAGACCTTTAAAAACGAGTTAACGGCAACTTTATTTTCCAAATTAAGACTCGACTTCCAGTAGAAATTATGCTATGTTTGAAGTAAAAAACTTCTTTAAAATAAAGTGTTGAAAGACATGTCCTATATTTGAACGATTTTTTGCTTTGTAGTCAAGATGAAAAAAGACAACAATTTTAAAGACAATTTCATTAAATTTAAAGAATTTTTCTCAATTATTAAAGTCAAGTTGACCTTAGCCTATAATTTTTTTCTTTCATGTTAAGATACCCATTTTTATGTCAAATCACTTAATTATAAGGACAATACGACTTCATTGAAAAGTTTATCGACTTTTGGACAAGGAAAATAACTTTATTTTAGAGAAATGCGTCTTCTATGCTAAGCAAAATTTGTATTCGTATTTTAAAGACATGAAATCTTTGACCTCACGACAATATTTTTTTCAGTGTGGGTTGTGGAATCTTAAATCGTTTTCTAACTTGTGAGTTACTTCATACGTGGTATATATTAGACAAAAAATAGGTAAATCTACAAATAATTACGAATCGATATGGACTTTTGAATGGTACGTAGGGAGCCAGAATGGAAATATGGGGTCGCTTATATGGGGGCTATATACAATTATGAACTTGATATGGACTAATTTTTGTATGATTGGGGATCGATTTATCTGAGGGCTATATATAACTATAGATCGATATGGACCTAGTTAGGCATGGTTATTAACGGTCATATACTAGCACAATGTACCAAATTTCAACTGACTCGGTCGGATGAAATTTGCTCCTCCAAGAGGCTCCAAAACCAAATCTCGGGATCGGGACTGATATGGACCACTTTTGGCATGGTTGTTAAATATCATACCAAGTACCAAATTTCAACCAGATCGGATGAATTTTGCTTCTCCAAAAGGCACCGAAGGTCAAATCTGGGGATCGGTTTATATTGGGGGTTATATATAATTAGGGACTGATATGAACCAATTCCTGCATGGTTGTTGTACACCATATACTAACATTACGTACCAAATTTCAACAAAATCGTACGAATTTTGCTCTTCCAAGGGGCTCCAGAGGTCAAATTTGGGGATCGGTTTATATGGGGGCTATATATAATTATGGACCGATTTCGACCAATTTTTGCATGGGTATTTGAGGCCATATATTAACACCACGTACCAAATATAAACTGATTAAAATGAATTTTGGTCTTCCAAGAGGCTCCGGAGTTCAAATCTGGTAATCGGTTTATATGGGGGCTATATACAATTATGCACCGATGTGGACCAATTTTTGCGTGGCCATTAGAGACCATATACTAACACCATGTACCAAATTTCAGCCGGATCGGAAGAAATTTGCTTCTCTTAGAGGCTCCGAAAACCAAATTGGGGGATCGGTTTATATGGGGGCTATATATAATTATGGATCGATGTGGACCAATTTTTGTATGGTCATTAGAGACCATATACTAATACCATGTATCAAATTTCAGCCGGATCGGATGAAATTTGCTTCTCTTAGAGGGTCTGCACGCCAAATTTGGGTGTCCGTTTATATGGAGGCTATACGTAAAAGTGGATTGATATGGCTCATTTGCAATACCATCCGACCTACATCAATAACAACTATTTGTGCCAAGTTTCAAGTCGATAGCTTGTTTCGTTTGGAAGTTAGCGTGATTTCAACATACGGACGGACGGACAGACGGACATGCTCAGATCGACTCAGAATTTCACCACGACCCAGAATATATATACTTTATGGGGTCTTAGAGCAATATTTCGATGTGTTACAAACGGAATGACAAAGTTAATATACCCCCATCCTATGGTGGAAGGTATAACAAAATATTTGTGTGATGATTTTGTTTAAATTTTTTAGGTTTGTTTAATTTTTTTTTTCTTCGAATGATTCTTATACTATTATAAATATGCAAATGAATTTTATGTAAATGAATTTTAAATGTTTTAATGACTTTATTTATACACGCACAAAAATTAAAATATTCAAAGAAATTGGGACAACATGTTATTTCTATAGAAAATAGAAATAAAATTTTGACAAAATTTGGTTTCTATGAATATTTTCTCAAAATTTTATTTCTATAGAAAATTTTGTTAAAATTTTACTTCTATAGAAATTTTGTCAAAATTTTATTTCTATATTAGACTTTATCAAAATTTTATTTCTATAGAAAATTTGGCAAAATTGTATTTCTATGGAAAATTTTGTCAAAATTTTATTTCTATTGAAAATTTTGTAAAAATTTTATTTCTATAGAAAATTTTGTCAAAATGTTATTTCTATGAATATTTTCTCAAAATTTTATTTCTATAGAAAATTTTGTTAAAATTTTACTTCTATAGAAATTTTGTCAAAATTTTATTTCTATATTAGACTTTATCAAAATTTTATTTCTATAGAAAATTTGGCAAAATTGTATTTCTATGGAAAATTTTGTCAAAATTTTATTTCTATTGAAAATTTTGTAAAAATTTTATTTCTATAGAAAATTTTGTCAAAATTTTATTTCTGGGCAAAATATTGTCAAAATTATAATCTACAGAAGATGTTGTCAAAAATGTATCTCTATCGAAAGTTTTGTCAATTTCTATAGAAAATTTTGTCAACATTATAATCTACAGAAGATGTTGTCAAATATTTATCTCTATAGAAAGTTTTGTCAAAAATTTATCTCTATAGAAAGTTTTGTCAAAATTTTATTTCTATAGAAAATTTGTTAACATTTTATTTCTATAGGAAATTTTGTCAAAATTTTATTACTGTAGAAAATTTTGTCAACATTTTATTTCTATAGAAAATTTTGTCAAAATTTTATTTCTATAGAAATTTTGTCAACATTTTATTTCTATAGAAGACTTAATCAAAATTTTATTTCTATAGAAAATTTTGTCAAAATTTTATTTCCATATAATATTTTGTCAACATTTTATTTCTATAGGCATTTTTGTCAAAATTTTATTCCTGTAGGGATTTTTGTTAAAATTGTATTTCTATAGAGAATTTTGTCAAAATTTTTTTTCTATAGAAAATTTTGTAACAATTTTGTTTCTATAGATTGTTTTCTATACAAAATTTTGTCAAAAATGTATTTGTATAGAAAATTTTATTTCTATAGAAGAGTTTGCCAAAATTTTATTTCTATAGAAAATTTGGCAAAATTTTATTTCTATGGAAAATGTTGTCAAAATTGTATTTCTGTGCAAAATATTGTCAAATTTATAATCTACAGAAGATGTTGTCAAAAATGTATCTCTATCGAAAGTTTTGTCAAAATTTTATTTCTATAGAAAATTTTGTTAACATTTTATTTCTATAGAAAATTTTGTCAAAATTTTATTTCTGTAAAAAATTTTTGTCTTAATTTTATTTCTGTAGAAATTTTTGTCAACATTTTATTTCTATAAAAAATTTTGTCTAAATTTAATTTCTATAGAAGATTTGATCAAAATTTTATTTCTATAGAAAATTTTGTTAAAATTTTATTTCTATAGAGAATTTTGGCAAAATTTTATTTCCATACAAAATTTTGTAAAATATTTATTTCTATAGGGATTTTTGTTAAAATTTTATTTCTATTTTGTCAAAATTTTGTTTCTATAGAAAATTTAGTGAGAAATTTGTTTCTATAGATTTTTTTCTATACAAAATTTTGTCAAAAATGTATTTGTATAGAAATTTTATTTCTATAGAAGAGTTTGGCAAAATGTTATTTCTATAGAAAATTTTGCAAAATTTTATTTCTATGGAAAATTTTGGAAAATTTTATTTCTATAGAAAATTTTGTCGAAATTTTATTTCTATAGAAAATTTTGTTAAAATTTTATTTCTATAGAAAATTTTGTCGAAATTTTATTTCTATAGAAAATTTTGTCAGAATTTTATTTCCATACAAAATTTTGTTAAAATTTTATTACTATAGAGAATTTTGTCAAAATTTTATTTCTATGGAAAATTTAGTGACAATTTTATTTCTATAGATTTTTTTCTATACAAAATTTTGTCAAAAATGTATTTTATAGAAAATTTTATTTCTATAGAAGAGTTTGTCAAAATGTTATTTCTATAAAAAATTTTGCAAAATTTTATTTCTATGGAAAATTTTGCAAAATTTTATTTCTATGGAAAATTTTGCAAAATTTTATTTCTATAGAAAATTTTGTCGAAATTTTATTTCTATAGAAAATTTTGTTAAAATTTTATTTATATAGAAAATTTTGTCGAAATTTTATTTCTATAGAAAATTTTGTCAACATTTTTAAATGCCTATTTTTGATGATTTTTAAATGTCTATAATTTCATATTAAATTATCTCTACCTGCTTGGAAGCTTCTAATATACGGAAAATTTGAACATATGCATAAAACGCAATAATAAATTTTTTATATCATTATTTCAAAATCCACATTACCACTAAATTTTAGAATCCTTCATTGTCCTGTTATTGTTAATTTGAACAATTACTCACATTTTACATTATCTACAAGGATCACAATGATAGAATGCGGACATTCAACAACGTGAACATAACATTTGATATCACCCAAAAAGGAATTTGCCGACAATTCGCATTGTATTCGCACACACATACTACACATTCCCTCACCCGTATTACAACGAGCACCCATGAAACGTAATAGAAAATTCTATGGCCAAAGTCCAGACAGGACAACCCCAAAACGTACAATGTATTTGTGGAGAGGACTCCATCAATAATCAGACAATACCATTTGCCAACACCACCACCAGAATCATCTTATTCATCGCCGTCATCATCAAGAGTATAAAATTTCCAATTTGCAATTAAAATACAAATACAAACGCAAATGCCAAACAACAAATAAATTTGTGAAATGTGAACACCAACACAATAGAATCTACTCTTAGTCCAACGTAAAGGACTATGAATTCTGGCTAACCTAACACAAATCGATAATCGACAAGTGCGTTATTATTATCATCGATAGAAATGAATGTGGATAGTTGGTGGGGTATTGTTATGGCAAAAAAAAACCGCCATTGAAAAATCAAAGACCATTAAAGGTTTGAATGGACATTTCACTATTTTATTTTTTGGTTTAGTTCAACCATAGAAAATTTTTGGTGTTTTTTTTTTGTATTTACAATTCACTTTATAATTGTGGTAAATCCTTTTTTTCGACATCTCACTTTGCAATTATTGTAGGTTCATATTTACTATCTATTCACCCATGTGTGTAATAAAAACAACGTAATTAATTTTGGTATTTTTAAAGGCGGTTCTTTTAAAGTTGATATCTGGTTGTGGATCTTAAATGCCGACAAAGAACTAAAAAAATAAGAAAATTGCTAGCCTGATAAATATAAATATAAAATAAATAAATTTATAAATTTGCATCTTTGTGTTAGGCTACGTTCGGTATATTGGAAGCCCGTTATATTAGGGTTACTTAGGCTATTCAGCCCTTGGTGGTATCACAGGTGTTGGACTCTCTCTCTCTCTTATCAATGAGTGTTGCACGGATCTATGCTTAGCTAAAAGACAAAGGTTCTATTTTTTCTAGTTGAGTATCAACGGCGTTTAATATTGCGGTGAAACCTCTAAGAGACGATTTAGCATGAAAATCATAATTTAAACGATCCCCAAAAATAAAATGAAGGCACTAAATAAAAAAAAAAAAACAAACAAATTTGGATTTTCGTAATTGTCGTAATTGTGTTGTAAAAATATTCAACTAAAAAATTAATTGATACTATTAATTTTTGTGATTGATTTTTGTTTCAATTAAAAAATTTTTTGAATTAATTAAATTTTTAATTGAATCTATCTATATATATATATATATATAAAATTCAATCTATGTTTGTTTATTTGTTTGATTGTTTGTTTGTATGTTCCGCGTTGGCTCCGAAACGGCTGAACCGATTTACTTGAAACTTTCAAAGATCGTAGGGGGCGTTCATGTGGTGAAAATAGGGTACCTCCCCTTTGTCGGACTTTTTGAAAATTGGACCAAAGTTGACCGATTTGCTTGAAATTTTCATTGAAGGTTGGTGTTGGCATCTAGACAAAGATCCGTTACTTTATATTTCGATATTTGTTGGCGGAGGGGGACCTCCCCTTTGTTGAAACTCCGGCCTGCAAATCAATAAACAAATCTGTTGCTATTCGGAATAATAAAAGGCGTTACAGTTGCCACCATTGCCCAATCCCAGAAAGCGCAAACAGGACCCACTTGAAAATGAAGAACAGTGACCAAACAGGGGTTTATATAGGTCCTGAGCCTCATTTTCATGGGACCCATATACAAAACGGCTACTTCGGTGGCTCGAATCTTTGAGTTTATCAGAACTTACCACCATTTTATTCTGTATTCCAGAAATCCGAGGGAACCTCTTTTTTAAATTAGTACAACATTTACAGGGTTCCTGATATGCATGGCAACACTGTATAACGCTATATACTTTTTTTTTAAACTTTATTATTTAAAAGCCAAAAATATCTGAAATAACATCAAATTTTATAATTTTAGGCAGAATTTTGATCCGGAGTATGCCCGCCTTGCATACACAAGGTTGTGGGTTCGATTCCTGCTTCAACCGAACACCAAAAAGTTTTTCAGCGGTGGGTTATCCCACCTCTGTAATGCTGGTGACATATCTGAGGGTTCAAAGCTTCTCTAAGTGATTTCACTGCGATGTGGCGCCGTTCGGACTCGGCTATAAAATGGAGGTCCCTTGTCATTGAGCTTAACATGGAATCGGGCAGCACTCAGTGATAAGACAGAAGTTCACCAATGTGGTATCACAATGGATTGAATAGTCTATGTGAGCCTGATACATCGGGCTGCCACCTAACCTAACCTAACCTAGTATCACGGTTGCCACTCGTGCCAAAAATAATCCACCAAAATTTGAAAAAACAAGTATATACAGCAGTAAGTTCGGCCGGGCCGAATCTTAAATACCCACCACCATGAACCAAATATTAGGGTTTCCTTTGAAATTTCAGGAGGGCTTGAGGACTTGAGGACACAACCCGAAGATAAATTTAAAGATTTCACCTATGAGGACTATATCACATTCTGGATTTATAAGAACCATTTTTGTTTGAGGTTTAGAGGAATCATTAACATCTCTTGTAAGTGTGCAAGAAAATTATAAAATAACGTCTTGATTTGAAATCTTAAATCTGTAGAAGTAAAATCTGGAAATTTTACATTGAGTTTCAAGCAATTTTCATGATCAGTGCGCCTTCTACACCCTCAAGAAGTGAAGTCGGTCTATATGGAGGCATTACCAAATGGACCGATATAAACTTAATCCGATACACGTTTTTGTGAGCCTAAAATACCAGAATATTTACAATTTCAGGCATATCAGATAAAAACTACGGTTTCTAGAAACCCAAGGAGTTAAATCGGGAGATCGTTCTTATGGGGGCTATACTAAAATATGGACCGATACTCACCATTTTCGGCACACCTCTTTGTGACCCGAAAATACCTCTAGATTTCCAATTTCAGGCAAATAGGATAAAAACTTCGGATTCTAGAAGCCCAAGAAGAAAATTGGGGAATCGGTCTATATGGGGGCTATACCAAAATATGGATCGATACTCACCATTTTCGGCACACCTCTTTATGGTCCTAAAATACCTCTAGATTTCCAATTTCAGACAAATTGGATAAAAACTACAGTTTCTATAAGCCCAAGACCCCAAATCGGGAGATCGGTCTATATGGGGGCTACACCAAAATATGGACCGATACTCACAATTTTTGGCACACGTATTTGTGGTCCTACAATACCTCTAGATTTCCAATTTCAGGTAAATTGAATAAAAACTGCGGTTTCTATAAGCCCAAGAAGTAAAATCGGGAGATCGGTCTATATGGGGGCTATACCAAAATATGGACCGATACTCACAATTTTTGGCACACATATTTGTGGTCCTACAATACCTCTAGATTTCCAATTTCAGATAAATTGAATAAAAACTGCGGTTTCTATAAGCCCAAGAAGTAAAATCGGGAGATCGGTCTATATGGGGGCTATACCAAAATATGGACCGATACTCACAATTTTTGGCACACATATTTGTGGTCCTACAATACCTCTAGATTTCCAATTTCAGGTAAATTGAATAAAAACTGCGGTTTCTATAAGCCCAAGAAGTAAAATCGGGAGATCGGTCTATATGGGGGCTATACCAAAACGTGGACCGATACTCACCATTTTTGGCACATCTCTTTATGGTCATAAAATACCTCCAGATTTCAAATTTCAGGCAAATTGGATAAAAAATACGATTTCTATAAGCCCAAGACCCCAAATCGGGAGGTCGGTTTATATGGAGACTATATCAAAAGCTGGACCGATATATCCCATCTTCGAACTTGACCTGCCTGCAGACAAAAGACGAGCTTGTGCAAAATTTCAGCACGATTGCTTCATTATTGAAGTCTGTAGCGTGATTACAACAGACAGACAGACAGACAGACAGACAGACAGACAGACGGACAGACGGACATCGTTATATCGTCTTAGAATTTCTCCCTGATCAAGAATATATATACTTTATATAGTCGGAAATCGATATTTCGATGCGTTACAAACGGAATGACAAACTTATTATACCCCCGTCACCATTCTATGGTGGTGGGTATAAAAATGACCAAAAATCTATCAAATTATTTCTACAGAAAAAGTTGTCATAATTTTATTTATATAGAAAATTTCGTCAAACTTTTATTTCTGTAGAAAATTTTGCACAAAATTTTATATCTGTAGAAAATTTTGTCAAAATTTTATATCTGTAGAAAATTTTTGCACATTTTTATTTCTATAGAATATTCTTCAAAAATTTATTTTTATAGAACATTTTGGCAATTTTCTGTCTATAGTAAATTCTTGCAAAATTTTATTTCTATGAAAATTTTTGCAAAAATTTATTTCTAAGAAAATTTCGTCAAAATTTTATTTCTAAGAAAATTTCCTCAAAATTTTATTTTATTTTTGTCAAAATTTTATTTCTATAGAAAAATGTAGCTCTCAATTGGAGAGTAAATCAATAAGTGTTTTATGGTCAAATTTTGGAAAATCGGCCAACACATACGTAAATATTAAAAATCTTTTTTTTTATTTTTCTAGCAAAATCTTACTGAATTAGTAACTATATATTAAAAAATTAATTTATATATGTTTTATGCCATGTCTTTTTTATACAAAACTAAATTCATTATGCATTTGTTGTTGAAATGCGTAGTTGTATACACACAAAATAATATTATAATTTTTGAGCTAACAATTAATTGTTGTTACAGAAAATGTTTAAGTTCTACAAATTTTTTGTTGATATAAAAAAAATTTTTGTTGATATAACAAAATTGGTTGCTCATGTGACTAAAATCGTAATTGTATTTACAAATTACGTCGTTAGCCCATATTTAAACACAATTTTAATTGTATCGACAATAAAATTAATTGATATTTTTTTTGTGTATGTTAATTTTCTGTTCTTTAAATGAAACAAATACTTTTGTTTTTAACCAAAAAAATAGTTTGGTTTGAATATTATTTACATTGCAGATTTTTTGACGAGTTTTAAAAAGGAAGTGACGATAATGACGATTTTTTTCGTACAAAAATGATTTTTCTTGAATTTTTATTGGCAACCCTTGAACTTGAACTCTATCAGAAATAGCTTATTCTCTGGCGTAGGGTATATTTCTCACTTGCTCATATTATAATTGACCCAATTTTAGTGTTAAACTTTCTGATACAAATCGCATTTTTATCCACTTTTATGATCCCTTAATTCGTAAACCCCTCATTGCCACCTCACATACGAGTAAATTTGATATTAACAACTTTTTGATTACTTTTTCATTCATGAGCAGACAAGCAATCTAACCTTAGATTAAACTTTCCAATAAAAAAAACTTTTCTTAGTGTGGCCATTATTATTTAGAGAAACATTTTCATGTTTTATTTTCAAAATTAAGAAATTTTAGTTGGTGGTGGACCACAACCTAAACGCAAGAAAACGTAGTGCAGAGCGAATTAGGAGGAGGCCAATAAAGTAGGTAGCACCAAAAGAAAGTGCAATCATTGGGGCAATAAATAAATTTTCGTTTCTTTTTTGCAACAAGAAGACTTATTACTGTCATTATCCTTCTTTGTTTGGCAACAAAATTTTGTGACTTTTATCAGATATTGACTTCCATACAAAAAATACTTTGGGTTGGGCGTTAAGAGGAGAAGGAGAAAAAAACTTCAATTGCAAACTAATTGCAGTTAAGTCGAGTAAATATTTTCACTATGGGATGCATCCGATTGCAAACACTTAGGGGGAAATCAGGATTTTTCTTCAATAAAGTGGCTGGCATTGTTTGAAGACATATTGTTGGGCTATGTTTAGTTAGGTTAGGTATAGTGGCAGCACATTATTTGGGCTCACTGTGACTACTCACACTGAAAAAAATATTGTAATGGGACCAAAGATTTCATGTCCTTAAAATACGAATGCGAATTGGCTTATCATATTTCTCTTTTTTCCTTGTCCAAAAGTCGATCAACTATTCAAAGAAGTCACTTTGTCCTTATAGTTAAGTGAATGGACTTAAAAAAGGGTATCTTTACATGAAAGTTTATTTGACTAAGGCCAACTTGATTTTAATAGTTATGAAAAATTCTTCAAAATTAAGGAAAACGTGTTTTCATTTGTAGATTTTTGTTTCTTGACTACAAAGAAAAAAACGCGTTTAAAAAATAGAAGACGTTTTTCAATACTTTTTTTTAAAGATATTATGTACTTTAAAAAAAGTAAATGTTCTCTTTGAAGTCACAATGGACTGAACAGTCTAAGTGAGCCTGAATCTTAATAGGGCTGCCACTTTAACCTAACCTCTTTGAAGTCGAGTCTGAATTTGGAAATTTAAGTTGTCGTTCGCACGTTTTAAAAGGACTTTGATAGCACATACAGGAAAAGGTGAAAAGACTAATGAATTAAAATTGGCTTCCTCGCATAAAGTACACGAAAATTTAAAAGGTCCTATCTTAAAAAACATCCTTATTTCAATTCCCGCTTCTTTGGCTCGGAATCAATAACAAAATCATTAGTGTAAAGACAAAATCTTTGGAACCGGTCAAGCTTTTTTAGTGCAGTGCAATGCGGTACCACACGTTGTGTACTTCTCTTTATTATCAATGAGCGCTGTTCCATTCTATGTTTACCTCAATAATAACCCAGCAAAAAAAATTAGAAGTTCTTCTATGGGCACAACTTTAAAAGCACTTCCAAAAATGTCCTCCCAAAGATGTTCTTTATTTTAACTGCACAGGAAGTTCATTTGAGTCAATATTTTTATCACTGGCTTTTTTCATATTTTTAATGGAAAATTTAAATTTTTTGTTTCAAATAGTTTAAAAACAGATTAAGAATTAATAAAATGGTATAAATTATTTAAATTTGGCCGAAAAACATGATAAATCCATTTTAGAAAAATTGCGAATTCTTGAAAATATTTGATGTCAAACGTTCCAGACAAGCGTTAGACTGCATTAAAAATTATAAAAATTTTAAAAATTATTTGGTTGTAAAAATATTACAAAATTTCTTAACTCACATCAAAAACACTGAATTCGCATCACACCTTAATTTTAAAATTTTATTTCTATAGAAAATTTTCTCAAAATTTTATTTCTATAGAAAATTTTCTCAAAATTTCACTTTTATAGAAAATTTTCTCAAAATTTTATTTCTATAGAATATTTTTCAACGTTTTATTTCTATAGACAATTTTGTCAAAATTTTATTTCTATAGAAACATTTTTCAAAATTTTATTTCTATAGACATTTTTTTTAAATTTTATTTCTATAGAAAATTTTGTCAAAATTTTATTTCTTTAGAAAATTTTCTCAAAATTTTATTTCTATAGAAAATTTTCTCAAAATTTTATTTCTATAGAAAATTTTCTAAAAATTTTATTTCTATAGAAAATATTCTAAAAATTATATTTATATAAGAAAGTTGGGTCAAAATTTTATTTCTGTAGAAAATTTTGTCAAAATTTTATTTCTATAGAAATTTATGTCAAAATTTTATTTCTATAGAAAAATTTCTCAAAATTTTAGTTTTATAGAAAAGGTTGTCCAAATTCCATTTATATAGAAAATTGAAATGCCTCTTAGTTGGAGAGAAATGTTTTGCAAAATCTACCAAAACATAAAGAATTCTACCAATCTACCCAACAGTACACATATATAAAATTGTTGGTAGAATTCTACCATCTGTGACAACCGTGGTTGCCATTCGAGTTCAAAAAAATCTGGAAAAATGTTAAGAAATGTTTTTGAAAATTTTGTTAAAATTGTATTTCTATAGACAATTTTGTTTAAATTTTATTTCTTGGGAAATTTTCTCAAAATTTTATTTCTTTGGAAATTTTCTCAAAATTTTATTTCTATAGAATATTTTGTCAAAGTTTTATTTCTATAGAATATTCTGTCAAAATTTTATTTCTATAGAAAATTTTGCTAAAATTTTATTTCTATAGAGTTTTTTTTTAAATTTTATTCCTATAGAAAATTTTGTTAAAATTTTATTTCTATAGTAAATTTTCGCAAAATTTTATTCCTTAGCAAATTTTTTCAAAATTTTATTTCTATAGAAAAAATTTTCAAAATTTTATTTATATAGAAGATTTTCTCAAAATTATATTTATATAGGAAGTTTGGTTAAAATATTATTTCTATAGAAAATTTTTTTAAAATTTTATTTCTATAGAAAATTTTGTCAACATTTTATTTCTTTAGAAAATTTTGTCAAAATTTTATTTCTATAGAAAAATTTCTCAAAATTTTATTTCTATAGAAAATTTTCTAAAAATTTTATTTCTATAGAACATTTTCTAAAAATTATATTTATATAAGAAAGTTTGGTCGAAATTTTATTTTTGTTGAAAATTTTGTTAAAATTTTATTTCTATAGAAAATTATGTCAAAATGTTATTTCTATAGAAAATTTTCTCCAAATTTTATTTCTATAGAAAATTTTCTCAAAATTTTAGTTTTATAGAAAATTTTCTAAAACTTTTATTTCTATAGAAAATGTTGTCAAAATTTTATTGCAATAGAAAATTTTGTCAAAATGTTATTTCTATATAAAATGTTGTCAAAGTTTCATTTATATAGAAAATTGAAATGCGTCTTAGTTGGAGAGAAATGTTTTGCAAAATCTACCAAAATATAAAGAATTCTACCTATCTACCCAACAGTACAAATATATAAAATTGTTGGTAGAATTCTACCAACTGCGACAACCGCGGTTACCACTCGAGTTCAACAAAATTTGGAAAAATTTTAAGAAATATTTTTGAAAATTTTGTCAAAATTGTATTTCTATAGACAATTTTGTTCAAATTTTATTTCTTTGGAAATTTCCTCAAAATTTTATTTCTTTGGAAATTTTCTCAAAATTTTATTTCTATAGAATAGTTTGTCAAAATTTTATTTCTAAAGAATGTTTTGTTGAAATTTTATTTCTATATATTATATATATTTTCTCAAAATTCTATTTCTATGGCAAATTTTTTCAAAATTTTAATTCTATAGAAAAAATTTTCAAAATTTTATTTATATAGAAAATTTTCTCAAAATTATATTTATATAGCAAGTTTGGTCAACATTTTATTTCTATAGAATTTTTTTTAATCTTATGACTCTAGAAAATTTTGTCAAAAGTTTAGTTTTATAGAAAATTTTCTCAAACTTTTATTTCTATAAAAAAATTTTGTCAAAATTTGTAGAAAATTTTGTCAAAATTTCATTTATATAGAAAATTGAAATGCCTCTTAGTTGGAGAGAAATGTTTTGCAAAATTTACCAAAACATAAAGAATTCTACCAATCTACCCAACAGTACAAATATATAAAATTTTTGGTAGAATTCTACCAACTGCGACAACAGTGGTTACCACTCGAGTTCAACAAAATTTGGAAAAATTTTAAGAAATGTTTTTGAAAATTTTGTCAAAATTGTATTTCTATAGACAATGCTGTTCAAATTTTATTTCTTTGGAAATTTTCTCAAAATTTTATTTCTTTGGAAGTTTTCTCAAAATTTTTAAAATTTTATTTTGTAGAAAATTTTGTCAAAATTTTATTTCGATAGAAAATGTTGTCAAAATTTTGTCAAAAAGAGAAATGTTTTACAAAATCTCTCAAAACATCAAGAATTCTACCAATATACCGAGCAGTAAAAATATATAAAACATTTTGGTAGAGTTCTACCAAACTGTGACAACCGTGGTTGCCACTCGTGTTCAACAAAATTTTGAAAAATTTTAAGAAATGTTTTTAATGAAATTTCAATATGGAAAACTTTTTTACAATGATATTTTATTGACTATTTTCGAGTTTTATTTTATTAACATAAAAATGTTAAAAATGTTAAATGAGGGTTACCTTTTATATATCAGGATTTGTGAACGAAAACAAATAGTATCATCGAAAATAGCTTTATTGTTTTCAAAATATCCCCTGATCGTGTTTTTGGAGCATTTCTTTCGTCCGATATGTACTTATATGGCCCAGATTCATTGCAGTAAAATCACTTAGAGAAGCTTTGAAATCCACAGAAGTGTCACCAGCATTACTGAGGTGGGATAGTCCACCGCTTAAAAACTTTTTGGTGTTCGGTCGAAGCAGGAATCGAACTCACGACCTTGTGTATGCAAGGCGGGTGTGCTAACCATTGCACCACGGTGGCTCCCTACGAACAAACATTAGGTAAAACCCAGTCCCTTCATGTGGGGTCGATGTAAAGGCGATGAAACTGTTTCACAACCACTTAGAAGTTTTTCAAAACTAATTTCTACTTATTGACCTCATCTGTATTCCTAGCACTCTAAAATGTTGCAGTTCAAGTTTTTGTGGTTGTCCGACTGTCAGTTCAATACATTTTTGTATAGGTGCTTCCATTATATGGCAGTGGTAATATTATAATGTTTCTATGTATGGGTGTATCGATAAAGTGTATTTGAAAACTTTCAAGTTCTAATATAAAAAGAGATATCTATACATACATACATTCCTCTTCCTTAGCTCTGTGGTATCTTACAAAATATCTGTACACCCACATACACATAAACCCATCAAACTCATCGAAACACAAAGTTAGGAGGCAATAAAATCCTTTATGATGATAAGTATGCCAGACACACACTTACCTATTACTATACTACTATATTGGTTTGTGCGCATAAAAGTATGTATATATGTGTGTGTGTGTTTTAGTATTCAGCATTAAAACCAATACAACCACAACACTATATAAACTATAAACACAATGTTCAAATGGTAAACGTTAAAAAGTTTAACAACAAAAACTCTCTGAATGCTCGTACATCAATTAAGTACATTTGCCTTCTATACCAATATACTCGTAGATGCATATATATACACACACATACATACTTAGGTATAAAAATAAAACGGAAATTCTGATAGACGCAAAGAGACAGACAGACAGAAAGGCGATTGAAACTAGTGTAGGTGTAAAACATTTATGTCTGAATGGTTCAGGTTCATGTAACCTTAATCTTTCTATGTGTATGTGTTTGTATGGAAAAAACAAGAATTTCCCAAAACGAACTGTGAAAGGCTACATAAAAAATGCGTATTTTATTGTAGAATCAGTTTATATTTGCTCGAATTGAATCCCTTCAAATTATGGCCTTCAAACGGCCGACATAGCCATTATATGCTGCACGAAAGTGGCTCTGCGGCATTTTGGTCCATTACCGGTGAAGCGACATGTTGAAATGATCGACACATTTTTATACCCGGTGCAATGGTTAGCATGTCCGCTTTGCATACACAAGGTCGTGGGTTCGATTCCTGCTTCGACCGAACACCAAAAAGTTTTTCAGCGGTGGATTATCCCACCAAAGCTTCCCTAAGTGATTTCACTGCGATGTGGAACGCCGTTCGGACTCGGCTATAAAATGGAGGTCCCTTGTCATTGAGCTTAACATGGAGTCGGGCAGCACTCAGTGATAAGAGTGAAGTTCACCAATGTGGTATCACAATGGACTGAATAGTCTAAGTGGGCCTGATACATCGGGCTGCCACCTAACCTAACCTAACCATACACACCACCATAGAATGAACACGATATAAGCATGTCCGTCTGTCTGTTGTAATCACGCTACAACCTTTAATAATGGCGCTATCGTCCTGAAATTTGGCACAGATTCGTCGTTTGTTTGCGAGCAGGTCAAGTTCGAAGATGGGCTATATCGGTCCAAGTTTTGATATAGTCCCCATATAAACCAACCTCCTGATTTGGGGTCTTGAGCTTATAAAAACTGTGGTTTTTATCCAATTTACCTGAAATTGGAAAGCTAGAGGTATTTTAGGACCATCAAAAAGTGTACCAAAAATGGTTCATATCGGTCCATGTTTTGGTATAGCCCCCATATGGTGTATTTTCTATCCTATTTGCCTGAAATTGGAAATCTAGAGGTATTCTAGGACCATAAAGAGAATGTCCGAAAATGGGGTGTATCGGTCCATGTTTTGATATAGCCACCATATAGACCGATCTCTCGATTTTACTTCTTAGGTTTCTAGAATCGATAGTTTTTATCCAATTTGCCTGAAATTTGAAATCTAGAGGTATTCTAGGACCATAAAGACGTATGTCGAAAATAGTGAGTACCGGTCCATGTTTTGATATAGACCCCATATAGACGGATCTCCCGATTTTATTTCGTTGTCTTCTAGAATCCGTAATTTTTACCCACTTAGCCTCAAATCGGAAATCTAGAGGTATTCTAGCACCATAAGGAGGTGTGCCGCAAATGGTGAGTGTCGGTCCATGTTTTGATATAGCCCCCATTAGGCCGATCTTCCGATTTTACTTCTTGGTCTTCTAGAATCCGTGGTTTTTACCCAGTTTGTCTGAAATTGGAAATCTAGAGGTATTCTAGAAAAATAAAGAGATGCGCCGAAAAAGGTGATTATCGGAACATGTTTTGATATAGCCGCCATATAAACAGATCTCCCGATTTTACTTCTTGGGCTTCTAGAATCCGTAGTTTTTACCGAATTTGCCTGAAATTGGAAATCTAGAGGCATTTTAGGACCATCAAAAAGTGAACCGAAAATGGTGGCTTTCGGTCCATGTTTTGATATAGCCCCCATATAGACCGATCTCCCGATTTTACTTCTTGGGCTTCTATTATCCGAAGTTTTTACCCAATTTGAAATTGGAAATCTGGAAGTATTCTAGGAAAATAAAGAGATATGCTGAAAATGGTGATTATCGGACCATGTTTCTATATAGCCCCCATATATACCGATCTCCAGATTTACTTCTTCGGCTTCTAGATTCCGTAGTTTTTATCCAATTTGCCTGAAATTGGAAATCTAGAGGTATTCTAGGACCATAAAGGGGTGTGTCGAATATATTGAGTATCGGTACAGTTTTTGATATAACCATCTTATAAACCGGCCCTCCGATTTGGGGTCGAGATTCTAGAACTACAATTAAATGTTCTGAATACTGTGTGTATCTTTCCATGTTTTGGTATAGCTCCCATTACACCGAACTCCCGATTTAACTCCTAGGATTTCTAGAAATTGTAGTTTTTATCCGATTTGCCACAAATTGAAAATGTACTGGCATTTTAGACCCATAAGTAAGGCCCCATGGTAAGGCCTCCATATAGACCGATTTCACTTATTGAGGGTATAGAAATTTGCTTGAAACTGAATGCAAAATTTCCAGATTTTACATCTCGTAGTCTTTTAAATAATTGGTATGAAAATCCACAGATTATAGATATCAAATCAAGTCGTTATTTCATCATTTTCTTGCACACTTACGAGAGATGTTTATGATTCCTCTAAAACTCAAACAAAAAATGGTTCTTATAAATTCAGAATCTGATCTAGTCTTCATAGATAAAATCTTTACATTTATCTGTGGGAAGCGTGCTGGTTGAACTGATCTGCTTGGGAAAATATCTGTCATCAAACCCCCCTGAAATTTTCAAAGGAAACTATTATAGTTGATTCATGGTGGTGGGTATTTAAGATTCGGCCCGGCCGAAATTATTACTGTATATACTTGTTGAGCTACACTTACTCTCCAAAATGCTCACAGCACGTAGAGAAGGAATATGATCACCTCAAACATGTTGCAAGAGCAAAATGTTATTTTTGTATGGTGACCATGTAACATGTTCGTCACTAAAATGTTATTTTCTCGTCAAATATAACCTGCTTGCCGAAATCAGATACATGATTTCCGAGGAAATAACATGGTTGCGAAAACCATGTTACATGGTTACCACCCAAAAATAACATTTTGCTCTTAAAACATATTTGAGGTGGTCATATTCCTTCTTTGGGTGAGGCGCAAAAGTCCAACGAACTCCCAGTCCGGAGACTTTTTGATGGTGGAAATGAACATAAGAACATCCTTTTTAACCATTCTTAGTTAACGCTTGCTGGATGGCTCTAACGATAGCCACTTGTGAGTTTGCAGCCGAAAATAAATTAACCACAATATCACGCTTGAATTCCATCACGAATAACCTTATTTCTGACTGCAATATATCAAAATGCTTTTATCAACTTGTAAACAATAAAATGAACTGTCACTGGAATAAATCTCAGCTATCAGACTTGTGGTTTAGAAATTGAAGTTTGTTGCAATACAATATCAATCACCCTGTCTTATCGAAAATCAATATTTCTATATGTGGATTACCAACGAAAATACCGTCAGCGTTAGCCTGTTTCAAATTTGTATAATTTGACATTTCTGCAATGCACAATGGCAAATTATTGTGAATAGATTGAAATAATATTTTTGAATCAATTTATAAATAAAGTGTTTTTATCAGAAACTGATAAAGTAAAAACTATCTATGTGAACTCAATTATTTTTTTAAAAAAAGTTTACCATTCCATTTGTTGCAATTAAAAAGCTGATAATAGGGTTTCACAATTTTTAAAATTTTTTGATATGCCTATTTTGACTATCGATTACAAAAATAAGACAATGCCAAATCAGGATATATTTTATTAAAATAGCGAAATAATTGTTTTATGAATAATAAAATTGAAAAATTTTTCGATTAATTTTGAATAGACTTTTCTCTCGCTTTTTTTAATTTTCCAAAAATTGAAAAATTTTGCCAAAATTTCATTTCTATAGGAAATTATGTTAAAATTTCTTTTCTCTAGGATTTGTTTTTTAATTTAATTCCAAAAATTTAAACTTTGTCAAAATTTAACATTTTAAGAAATTTGTTTAAAATTTTAACCCTCTAATGCCCCAATTTTTTTGCCAGCTGATTCAATTTTCAATGTTAACGACACAAAAGCAAGAGAACTAAGTAAGAAAAATTTATACGGTAAAATTCAGCATATGCTGCAAATCCTCTTGAATAGTTTTAAATAAGTTTTCTTTTTATTTTGCTCATTTTTGTTGTCTTAAGGTGTGTTTTACCAAAAGCTTCCTTATTAAATCAAGACCGCCTAAAGGCGGGCTTGGGCATTAGAGGGTTAATTTCTTTAGGAAATTTTTAAAAAATGTAATTTCTTTTTTAAGATTTCATTACTATAGGAATTTTTATACCCTCCACCATAGGATGGGGGGTATATTAACTTTGTCATTCCGTTTGTAACACATCGAAATATTGCTCTAAGACCCCATAAAGTATATATATTCTGGGTCGTGGTGAAATTCTGAGTCGATCTGAGCATGTCCGTCCGTCCGTCCGTCCGTCTGTTGAAATCACGATAACTTCCGAACGAAACAAGCTATCGACTTGAAACTTGGCACAAGTAGTTGATATTGATGTAGGTCGGATGGTATTGCAAATGGGCCATATCGGTCCATGTTTACGTATAGCCCCCATATAAACCGATCCCCTGATTTGGCTTGCGAGGCCTCTAAGAGAAGCAAATTTCATCCGATCCAGCTGAAATTTGGTACATGGTGTTAGTATATGGTCTCTAACAACCATGCAAAAACTGGTCCACATCGGTCCATAATTATATATAGCCCCCATATAAACCGATTACCAGATTTGACCTCCGGAGCCTCTTGGAAGACCAAAACTCGTCTGATTCAATTGAAATTTGGTACGTGGTGTTAATATATGGCCTCACACTCCCATGCAAAAATTGGTCGAAATCGGTCCATAATTATATATAGGCCTCATATAAACCGATCCCCAGATTTAACCTCCGGAGCCCCTTGGAAGAGCAAAATTCATCCGATTCGGTTGAAATTTGGTACGTGATGTTAATATATGGTATCCAACAACCATGCAGGAATTGGTTCATATCAGTCCATAATTATATATAGGACCCATATAAACCGATCCCCAGACTTGGCCTCCGGTGCCTTTTGGAGAAGCAAAATTTATCCGATCTGGTTGAAATTTTGTACGTGGTAGTAGTATATGATATTTAACAACCATGCCAATAGTGGTCCATATCAGTCCATAATCACATATAGCCCCCATATAAATCGATCCCGAGATTTGGTTTTGGAGCCTCTTGGAGGAGCAAATTTCATCCGAGTCAGTTGAAATTTGGTACATTGTGCCAGTATATGGCCGTTAACAACCATGCCTTACTAGGTCCATATCGGTCTATAGTTATATATAGCCCTCAGATCCATATCAATAATTGTATATAGCCCCCATATAAGCGACCCCCATATTTCAATTCTGGCTCCCTACGTACCGTGCAAAAGTCCATATCGAGTCGTAATTATTTGTAGACTTACCTACACATACTTTTTTGTCTAATGTATACCACGTATGGACTAACTCACAATTTAGAAAACGATTTAAGATGCCACAACCCAAGTAATTCGATTGTGGATGACAGTCTTTCGTAGAAGTTTGTACGCAATCCATGGTGGAGGGTACGTAAGATTCGGCCTGGCCGAACTTACGGCCGTTTATACTTGTTTAAGTTTCATTTCTACAAATTTTTTTTTTTAAACTTCAATTCTTTAGGAAACTTTTTGAAAAGTTTTATTTTGTTCTTTAATTTCATTACTTAAGGATTTTTTTAAATATCATTACTAAAGGAATTTTTTTACAAAATTTCATTTCTTTACGATTTTTTTTAATTTCTTTAAAAAAAATCATTATTATAAGAAATGGTTTAAAGATTTCATTTCTATATGAGATTTTTTAAAAATTTCATTTGTTTGCGAAATTTTGTCAAAATTTCATTTCTATAGACAGAAAAAATATCACCAAAATATTTCCAAATAAAAATTTAATTGAAGTTGAAAAGTTTTTCAATTAAACAACAAGTATATACAGTTGTAAGTTCGGCCGGGTCGACTTATTTAATGAATCAAATATTATAGTTTCTTTTGAAAATTTCAGGGGGGTTTGATGACAGATATTTTCCCAAGCAGATCAGTTCAACCAGTACGCTTCCCACAGATAAATGTAAAGATTTTATCTATGAAGACTAGATCAGATTCTGAATTTATAAGAACCATTTTTTGTTTGAGTTTTAGAGGAATCATAAACATCTCTTGTAAGTGCAAGAAAATGATGAAATAACGCCTTGATTTGAAATCTATAATCTGTGAATTTTCATCCCAATTATTTAAATTACTACAAGAAGTAAAATATGGAAATTTTGCATTCAGTTTCAAGCAATTTTCATGATCAGTGCGCCTTCTATACCCCCAATAAGTAAAATCGGTCTATATGGAGGCCTTACCAAATGGACCTAAAAAACTAAATCATACACGGATGAAAAAGACTGTTTTTCATATGTTTGGCTATAAACAGTATATGTTTGGAACACAAATTTTTAAACACAATATTTTTGAGTGCAAGCATATAATGTTCATAAACTAGCATAACATGTTTGGGACATATATGTTAATATGTTAGAACATATTATGTTTGGGACATAAAATGTTTGTAAATATAATATGCTTGGATGCAAACATATATTAATTTAGAAATAGCCTATAAACATATATGTGTTTAGTAGCTTGGAGCGCTATTTAACAGGGAGCGATATTGAATTAAGTTGGTGGTTGTTGCTTGTTATTACAAAATTAACATTTTATTTTTCCTTGGGCAATTGATCAGCTACTTCTTTGATCCTTACAAACTGTGTGGTCCGCTGTTCGAATCCCCGTCCGTCAAAAGGTAAAATTGAAATAAAAAAATCATAAAATTGAATAATTTTTTCTACAATGTTTGTATTACAGAAAAAGGTGCTAAGAACTAAAAAATCTCGTGGAAGTGAGAAAGATGTGCGGGAATATACAATTAGGCAGAAACAAAATTTTGAGCATTCAGGTCGAAAACCTATGTTGTTAGCACCTAATAAAAATTCATAATTCATTATGATTGTAAATATATAAATAAATAAATAAAATTTTGAGCATAATATTGTTTGGGAGAATTTTTTTAAGCATATAATATTTTTGGGTGCAAAATGCTTCCAAACATATTATATGTTCACATAATAACATATTGTTTTTTGGAAGACAACATTATTGAATTTGGATGCAAAAATACAAAATGTTTGGAACTTAGACTACCCAAACATATATTGTTTAGACCAATATGCTTTCAAATATATTATATATTGGAAGAGATCAAACATATAAATGTTTGGGCAATACCCAAAAATGTATATGCTTGAAGCAAAATATGTTTGGGAGTATATGTTACAGAAGCGATTTTTTGTGAGCGTGTATACACTTCAATTTGTGGCAAATCTGATAAAAACTACAGATTGTAGAAACCCTAGGAGTTAAATCGGGAGTTCGGGGTAATGGAGGCTATACCAAAACATGGAAGAATACATACAGTATTCAGCACATTTAATTGTAGTTCTAGAATCTAGACCCCAAATTGGAGGGCCGGTCTTTGCTATTTATGAAAATTTAATTTTATTTCATAGTAATACATTAAAAAATGCCTGAACATTTATTAAAAACTCCCTAGTTTGCAATATAATTTTTTTGCGAAAGTTTCTTGTATTTTCATATCATTTGCAATGGGCTATGGATTAGGTTCTTTGGTATGAATGGCATGGCTAAGAGGGTGGGCAGTTGATTTTTTAATGGCCACTCAATGAATTTGTCTGGAATGTGGTTTCTGTGTTGTTGTTTCCTGCTGCTGTTGTTGTTGGTGGTCTCTGGCTATTTTATGTGCTTTTTGTTTTTGTTTTCGTTTTTTTCATGAAAGTAGTTGCTTTTCTTATTTCCCTTGGTAATTGTACGATTTTTAAAAGCCACTTTGTTCGAGATTATAGAAATACAATAGCTTTTGGCATTGTGTCAACACCAGAGTTGCCAACATTTGTAATGAGGAGATAAACTAAGGTGAAATGGTGGAAGTTAAGGAAATATAAAAGTTATATTTGCCATAAGGTGGTATATTGTTAATTTACACCATTATTGGACGAGAGAGTTGGAACTGTGATGTATTACTACCCAGCAAAAAATACTTCAGCAGTAAGAGTTTAGTTGCGCTTTTTGGTATACAATAAAGTAGGCAGAGCATCCACACTGCATGAATCGGTGGTAATAACGTAAACGAGTAATCAAACTATGATTATTCGTTTACGTTATTGCAACCAATTCATGCAGTATAGATGTGTGAAAAGTAGTGCTGTTTTCCTTCACGCCAACAATGTTATACTCTAGATTATATATCACTTCTGAGCATTATTTTTTTCATTGAAATGAACAATTAAAGGGTGATACGGTCAAAATTTGGTCAAGGGAAAACGCGTGTAAATCGGTGAAATCGTTTATTTAAAAAATCAAATTAAATTTTTTTTTCAAGTTCAATTAGTATAAAATTCAGGAAAAATATTCAGTTAGGCTTTCGCTTTTCCAAATCCGAATTGCCGGGCCTCACGCTTGACACCTGCCATCAGATTTTACACAGCCACCTTGTCCACCTTCTTCGCCGCAGAAAGCCAGTTTGCCTTGAACTGCTGCTCGTTCTTTGCAGTTTTTTTGGTCTTCTTTAGGTTCCGCTTGACAATAGCCCAGTATTTCTCAATTGGGCGGAGCTCTGGCGTGTTGGGAGGGTTCTTGTCCTTGGGAACCACCTGCACGTTGTTGGCGGATTACCACTCCATGGCCTTTTTACCGTAATGGCAAGATACCAAATCCGGCCAAAACAGTACGGAACAACCGTGTTTCTTCAGGAAAGGCAGCAGACGTTTATTCAAACACTCTTTCACGTAAATTTCTTGGTTGACAGTCCTTGGTTGACAGTCCACAGATACAGATGGCTTGCCAAACCAGATATTTCTTTGCGAACTTTGACAGTTTTATGTGCTTGAAAATATCTGCTACCTTTCCCATTCCTTTTGCCGTATAAAACTCCTGTCCCGGAAGCTGCTTGTAGTCGGCTTTGACGTAGGTTTCGTCGTCCATTACCACGCAGTCAAACTTCGTCAGCATCGTCGTTTACAGCCTCCGGGATCGCGCTTTGGCCGTCGTATTTTGTTTATCATCGCGATTTGGAGTCACTACCTTCTTGTAAGTCGATAGTCCGGCTCGTTTTTTGGCTCGATGCAAGGTTGTAGACGATACACGCAGCTTATTTGCGGCATCTCGGAGAGAGAGTTTAGGGTTTCGCTTGAAACTACCGGCAACTCTCTTTGTCGTCTCAGCGGCTTCCGGTTCTCGATTTCCCCCCGATCCAGACTTCCTGGCTGTCGACAGACGTTCCCCAAACACTTTAATTACATTTGTAACGGTTGATTTGGCAACTTTTAGCGATTTTGCCAGCTTTGCGTGCGAGTAGCTCGGATTTTCGCGATGCGCGAGCAAAACTTTGATACGGTGCTCTTCTTGCTTGGACGGCATTTTATCAACTGAAGAGTGAATTCCAAAATGAAAATAGGAGCAACATTCTACACACACAAATTTTGACGTTTCACCCTTTATATCAGCGCTATGTAGAAGCTGCTCCAAATCGGGACATCGCCCACAAAAATCAGCGCTGATTCGGTTGTTTTGTAAACAGTTCGTACTGCCTCTCTCCCTTACAATCCTGCTGAAATAGTGCTCCATTGTTTGCTGGGTACTAGGTCAACTTTTTTCTGTTAGTCATAGAAAAGACTTTTCGTTGTCTTTTTCAAAATTAAAAAAAAAATATATATATATAAAAAAATGATTTTTCATAGTTTCTAAATTCGGTTACTTTCAAATTTTAATAGAAAATAAATTCGAATTAAATTTTAAAGGAAAAATTTAAAGCCAAAAAAACTTTGCTGGTCTAAAATTTCGTTCCTCAGAAAAGAAAACTCTTCTTTCCGTGTAATATTTAATAAGATTTTGGGAAGTAGTTAGAATGTCATGCCTTGGTGTCATGTTACGTTCATATCACAAACATTTGAATTGGCGTTGCAATGCATGGTGTTCAATGACTTTTGAGGCTGAATGTGTTAAGACGTTTATTATGGTGGCAAAACAGTAAAGTTCAACTCTCGGTGGGAGCGAAACATTTTTGTTTAAAATTTTAAAAATTAGATAATAACAAAAAAAAATGTAATAAAAAATCATAAAAATTTAAATTTATTTATATTTGCGGAAAACAACCTTAGGTCTGACAGCTTAATAATATGGGAAAATTTAGAAACTAATAAACGGACCAAAATAATAATCAAAAAAATTAAATTGGTGGCTTTTCGTTTTATGAAAGGCTCATTTTCAGGTTATTATACCTTGACCACACAACAGTATATTATACAGATTTTTTTCCGTATATTATGACTTTTATATTCACAATTTCACCTATACACCACATAGAAAATTCAATCTAATATAAATCGAAAATCTAAACTAAAGTATGATCTTTGAAAAATGGTAAGAAATTAATGTAATTGCTTGGAAACCCAACACACTTTTGAGAATAGAATAGAAACATCCATAGACTATCTCCCTAAAAAAAGAAATAGATGTGCATGTGGTTGTGTATATACACTCAAGTGAAGATGACTTGTAAAAGCATTTTAGCCAAACAAAAACGAACATGAGATTAAAATGTGGCATTTCCTAAGTGACACTTTTTGAACTTTTATGTTATAGAGCTCTTCTCTCTCTCTCTCTCTGTCTCTCCTCCACTCATGTAAGGAGAAATACACCTAACTCTCTAATGTTGAATGCTAAAGATAATTGCTTTTTCATTACAATCTCATCGAAGTTGTTTTCTTTGTTTTGTTGGTGCTGTGGCATTGGTTGACTATGTAGGTGAGGGATACCACCGCCACCGCCACCATCACTACCCGTACCGAGTGTCGTTGAGCAATTGAAATTGTTTTACACTTGGTCCTTCTACGACAATCAAGTTCAGTAGGTGTACGCGAGAGTGTGAGTGGGTAAGTGTTTTTGTGTGTAAGTGCATATCTGCTGTTTTGAAGCGAGTTCGGTTTACTTGTCCTCTCACAAATGGTAAAAGAAAACAATTTGATAAACAGGATAAATGTAATTGCGCATGAATTTCAACGCATTTTTCCCACTTGACATAGTTATGGGGTGGTGGAGGTTAAACTCTATACGCCCACACTGCATTCCCTTTTTTGAATTTACTCTCACCTCATTTATCGCACTTACTTTCGTTTAGACGTTATTGGTGGGGGAGGGTATGCTTGGAGTTAACAGGAATTTTTTACAACTCTCAGATCTCCGATAGGTAAACACACAATCAACAAATCCCTGCTAGTATCTCATAAAGACATTGTAAAGCTATCAGAGTTACCAAATGATTATCTAAGGAAACGGGTAACATAATTTAACAATAGGCTGCCGTCCCCTCTATTGGGAGGGATACGAATAGGTGATTTTTGATGTGAGGCGAGATTTGCCGAAAGAGGGAAAGATACCTTTTCAGGTATCTAGCTGCTATAGTACTGATGTGAGGACCATTCTCATTGCAGCATATATCATAATTTGAACTTAATTCCGTCAGAATTCGAAATGGTCCATGCGATTATGGTAAGGAAACTCAGACTAGAATGTGATGTGTTATAACCGCTCCGTTACGATCGATCTGTTTTGCGGACTTATACTGACTAAATTTAAATGTTATCGAATAATGTATATGTATCTTAGGAGTAATGCACAACACAAGCAGATTTACGCAGAAAAAAATTTTGTCTCCAATCACGAAATTAACTGATCCAATTAATTTTTAAATGAAATGTCTTCAATCACGGAAATGATAGTATCTATCACCAAAGTCATTTAAAAAATTAATTGTTCCAATTAAACAATTAATTTTTGAGATTGATAGTTGTTTCAATTAAAAATATTCTTGAACCAATTAAATTTTTTATTGAACATGTTTTAAAATTCAATGGACGTATTTAAATTTTGAAAAAAAAATCGGAAGATCGTATTTGCCAATTTTTTTAAAATTGGTTTTTATACCCTGCACAGTAAAATGGTGAAATCTCAATTTCCGACTATATGAAGTATATATATATTCTTGATCAGGGAGATAGGTTAGGTTAGGTTAGGTGGCAGCCCGATCACTTAGACTATTCAGTCCATTGTGCTACGACATGCTTTAATAGCGCTATCGAATCTAAAATTTCGATTAGTTTTTTTTCTACACTCAGGTCGAGTTCGACAATGGGCTATATTGGTCCAGAATTTTGATACAGCCCAATAAAAAACGATATCCCGATTTGACTTCTTGGGCTTCTACAAAACGCAAATTTTATTCGATTTGCCTGAAATTGGAAATTTTGAAGTATTTTATGATGACAACTTCGATGGCAACCCAAGAGGTACTGCTTTGACAACATGTAGTTGTGTCGACGCATTGGGATGATCATGGTCTCCTCATAAAGGCGATCCAGGGGGGTACTGCGGAGACATCCTGTTGCGTTATTCCACTGCGTATCGCTCGTTTGAGGTGTCCACGCTGGCGCTGCATAGTTTACCTCTGACCGGTCAATTGCCTTATATGTAGTTAACAAGGTTTCTTCGTCTGCACCCCAAGTGCTGCCGGCAAGCGACTTGAGGACCCTGTTTCTACCTCGGAGCTTATCACAAATTGCAGTGGAATGGGCGGACGACTTATAAAGGCTTTCGAATGTAACCCCGAGAATCTTGGGGTAATTCGTTGTCGGAAATGTTTCGCCATCGACTCTGACATTCAACTGCCTGCGTATTTCCGCCGCCCATGTAGTGAATAGTGTGTCTGAGGATTTGGTGGGAGATATCCTCAAATTTCTTGCAGTGAAATAACTGGTAACATCAGCGAGGTAGACATTTAATCGATCGCAAATGTCATCAACAATGGGCCCGGATGCCATGATTGTGCAATCGTCCGCATAAGACACAATCTCGACGCCGTCAGGAGGGGGTGGAATCGAGGACAGGTAGAGGTTAAACAGTGCCGGAGATATCACTCCGCCCTGGGGAACTCCCTGTTTAATTCTACGGGGTTTTGACTTCTTGTCCCTGAATTCCACGTACGACTGGCGTCCACACATATAATTCAGAACCCAACGTTTCGTTCCTGCCGGTAGGGACGTGTTCTCGATGTCTTCGAATAATGTGGCATGGTTGACCGCATCGAACGCTTTCGATAGGTCAAGCGCTACGAGAACCGTTCTATGATACGGCTTGGGCGGATTAAGTCCCCTATTGATATGTGTCGAAATGGCATGTAAGGCTGTCGTCGTACTGTGTACCTTACGGAATCCATGTTGATGGTGGGCAGCTGGAAAATTCTCCACAAGGCTGGGGAGGAGTAGTGCCTCAAGTGTCTTGGCTACTGGCGAGAGAAGGGATATCGGTCTGTACGATTCACCTTTGCCTGGCTTCAGTAGTGGTATCACTCTTCCCATCTTCCAGACATCGGATGTAATGAGTGATTCCAAGGACAAATTGAGGAGTCTGGTCAGGTACTCAACTCCCAGTATTCCCAGATACTTCGGCATTAGCATTGAAATTCCGTCGGGGTTCAGCGCCTTGGATGGTTTCGCACTGTTGATGACATTGGTAACTTCGGCTGCGGTAAATTGTGGTGTGTCGTCGACAACTTCGATGGCAACCCAAGAGGTACTGCTTTGACAACATGTAGTTGTGTCGACGCATTGGGATGATCATGGTCTCCTCATAAAGGTGATCCAGGGGGGTACTGCGGAGACATCCTGTTGCGTTATTCCACTGCGTATCGCTCGTTTGAGGTGTCCACGCTGGCGCTGCATAGTTTACCTCTGACCGGTCAATTGCCTTATATGTAGTTAACAAGGTTTCTTCGTCTGCACCCCAAGTGCTGCCGGCAAGCGACTTGAGGACCCTGTTTCTACCTCGGAGCTTATCACAAATTGCAGTGGAATGGGCGGACGACTTATAAAGGCTTTCGAATGTA
Source organism: Haematobia irritans (assembly GCF_050003625.1). Classification (NCBI taxonomy): domain Eukaryota; kingdom Metazoa; phylum Arthropoda; class Insecta; order Diptera; family Muscidae; genus Haematobia; species Haematobia irritans. The sequence continues at coordinate 225,263,844 of NC_134397.1, read as the reverse complement.
ACCCCGAGAATCTTGGGGTAATTCGTTGTCGGAAATGTTTCGCCATCGACTCTGACATTCAACTGCCTGCGTATTTCCGCCGCCCATGTAGTGAATAGTGTGGCTGAGGATTTGGTGGGAGATATCCTCAAATTTCTTGCAGTGAAATAACTGGTAACATCAGCGAGGTAGACATTTAATCGATCGCAAATGTCATCAACAATGGGCCCGGATGCCATGATTGTGCAATCGTCCGCATAAGACACAATCTCGACGCCGTCAGGAGGGGGTGGAATCGAGGACAGGTAGAGGTTAAACAGTGCCGGAGATATCACTCCGCCCTGGGGAACTCCCTGTTTAACTCTACGGGGTTTTGACTTCTTGTCCCTGAATTCCACGTACGACTGGCGTCCACACATATAATTCAGAACCCAACGTTTCGTTCCTGCCGGTAGGGACGTGTTCTCGATGTCCTCGAATAATGTGGCATGGTTGACCGCATCGAACGCTTTCGATAGGTCAAGCGCTACGAGAACCGTTCTATGATACGACTTGGGCTGATTAAGTCCCCTATTGATATGTGTCCAAATGGCATGTAAGGCTGTCGTCGTACTGTGTACCTTACGGAATCCATGTTGATGGTGGGCAGCTGGAAAATTCTCCACAAGGCTGGGGAGGAGTAGTGCCTCAAGTGTCTTGGCTACTGGCGAGAGAAGGGATATCGGTCTGTACGATTCACCTTTGCCTGGCTTCAGTAGTGGAATCACTCTTCCCATCTTCCAGACATCGGATGTAATGAGTGATTCCAAGGACAAATTGAGGAGTCTGGTCAGGTACTCAACTCCCAGTATTCCCAGATACTTCGGCATTAGCATTGAAATTCCGTCGGGGTTCAGCGCCTTGGATGGTTTCGCACTGTTGATGACATTGGTAACTTCGGCTGCGGTAAATTGTGGTGTGTCGTCGACAACTTCGATGGCAACCCAAGAGGTACTGCTTTGACAACATGTAGTTGTGTCGACGCATTGGGATGATCATGGTCTCCTCATAAAGGTGATCCAGGGGGGTACTGCGGAGACATCCTGTTGCGTTATTCCACTGCGTATCGCTCGTTTGAGGTGTCCACGCTGGCGCTGCATAGTTTACCTCTGACCGGTCAATTGCCTTATATGTAGTTAACAAGGTTTCTTCGTCTGCACCCCAAGTGCTGCCGGCAAGCGACTTGAGGACCCTGTTTCTACCTCGGAGCTTATCACAAATTGCAGTGGAATGGGCGGACGACTTATAAAGGCTTTCGAATGTAACCCCGAGAATCTTGGGGTAATTCGTTGTCGGAAATGTTTCGCCATCGACTCTGACATTCAACTGCCTGCGTATTTCCGCCGCCCATGTAGTGAATAGTGTGGCTGAGGATTTGGTGGGAGATATCCTCAAATTTCTTGCAGTGAAATAACTGGTAACATCAGCGAGGTAGACATTTAATCGATCGCAAATGTCATCAACAATGGGCCCGGATGCCATGATTGTGCAATCGTCCGCATAAGACACAATCTCGACGCCGTCAGGAGGGGGTGGAATCGAGGACAGGTAGAGGTTAAACAGTGCCGGAGATATCACTCCGCCCTGGGGAACTCCCTGTTTAACTCTACGGGGTTTTGACTTCTTGTCCCTGAATTCCACGTACGACTGGCGTCCACACATATAATTCAGAACCCAACGTTTCGTTCCTGCCGGTAGGGACGTGTTCTCGATGTCCTCGAATAATGTGGCATGGTTGACCGCATCGAACGCTTTCGATAGGTCAAGCGCTACGAGAACCGTTCTATGATACGACTTGGGCTGATTAAGTCCCCTATTGATATGTGTCCAAATGGCATGTAAGGCTGTCGTCGTACTGTGTACCTTACGGAATCCATGTTGATGGTGGGCAGCTGGAAAATTCTCCACAAGGCTGGGGAGGAGTAGTGCCTCAAGTGTCTTGGCTACTGGCGAGAGAAGGGATATCGGTCTGTACGATTCACCTTTGCCTGGCTTCAGTAGTGGAATCACTCTTCCCATCTTCCAGACATCGGATGTAATGAGTGATTCCAAGGACAAATTGAGGAGTCTGGTCAAGTACTCAACTCCCAGTATTCCCAGATACTTCGGCATTAGCATTGAAATTCCGTCGGGGTTCAGCGCCTTGGATGGTTTCGCGCTGTTGATGACATTGGTAACTTCGGCTGCTGTAAATTGTGGTATGTCGTCGGCTCGGAGACCACGTATGCGACGAGTGGTTCTCCTTTTCGCTCTATCACTCTCGACTGAAATCCCATCATCCCTTGTAGCGGGGTTCGAGAGGGCTCTCACTGTTGCTCTAACCAAGTGTTCCTCTTGTGCTCGTCGACTATCTTACTAATCTCTATATTTAGTTCTCTGATTCTAGGATCAGCAGAGTTAGCACGACGGCGTTCATCACGCTCGTCTGTGAGTCCCGCCGCTTCGGCTGGGAAGTTGGGCCTCACTTGGGCAATTCGACCAGCGGGTATGAAGCGAGCGGCTGCTGCGTTCGCTTTCTTTTGATGGTCCGGAGTTCTCCTCTATCCCGGCTCGGACCAACAGCAAACGGAAAAGGCTCCCCAGAATGCACCATCTCCACCACAAAAAGATGGACGAAACAACACGTAACTGATGTGGCAGCCGCTGGCCAATGGATGGGGTCCATCGGGTCAATCCGGAACACAGTGGGGATTGTATTCTGATTGGTTGATAGTTTTGCTGCAAGTAGAGTATGCTGTTGAGGAATGTGGTAATTCCGAAGCAGTTGTCCATCCAACCGTCTCGCAGTCGATAGGGCTTTGCCCCAATAAATTTGACAAGCATACATTTCCTCTGTTGCTCCCAGAGAAGAAATATGATCACCTCAAACATGTTTTAAGAACAAAATGTTATGGTGACCAAGTAACATGATTTTGGCAACCACATTATTTTCTCGGAAATCATGTTTCTGATTTGGGCAAGCAGGTTATATCTGACGAGAAAATAACATTTTTGTGACGAACATGTTACATGGTCACCATACAAAAATAACATTTTGCTCTTGAAACATGTTTGAGGTGGTCATATTCCTTCTCTGCGTGTGGTTAAGCTACACTTGTAGTTTAGTCTATGCATGGTTTAAAGCTGAAATCAAAAACAACAAAAATGTTATTTCTATAGAAAATTTTGTCAACGTTTTGTTTTCTATAGACAAATTTTATTTTTATAGAAAATTTTGTCAACATTGTATTTCTATAGAAACCCAGCAAAAAAACAAAAAAAAAACAAGTAAGTAAAGTCTAAAATCGGGCGGGGCCGACTATTTTATACCCTTCACCACTTTGTAAGTCCACATTTTCGATACCATATCAAATCCGTCCAATGTGTTGGATGCTATATGAATCCATACACATATATTCTGTATATCTGAGCAGATCTGTACAGAGTTATGCAATACTTATAGATTTTACATTTAAGTCGGCTAATGCGCTGAGGTGGAACACAATGTTAGTAAAAAAATATAGGAAACATTTAAATATGAACCAATTTTGAGGCAACTTCGCAAAAGTGTATTTATGATTTATCGGTCGATGGGTGTGTAATAGAGTAGTAGGAAAATTTGAGTCATTTTGATAAGTTTTCGACTTAGCAGTGGCGATTTGATAAGGAAAATGTAGGTATTTCGGCCAGTTTTGCCTAAATAGGAAAAACATATATATGGAATCGATATCGAAATCTAAACCGATTGCGATCAAATACATAGTTACTATGTTGAATCTACTCCCTGTGCAAAATTTCACGTAAATCGGATAACAACTTTGACCTCTGTGGTCATATGACGGAAAATCAGGCGAAAGATATACATGGGAGCTATATCACAATCTGAACCGATTTCAACCAAAATAAACACGCATATACAGAACCTTAATTCTACTGCCTGTGCAAAGTTTCAAGTTCAATTCTACTTCCTCTGCAAAATTTCACGTAAATCAGAGTAGCACTTTTGCCTCTGTGGGCATATTAGTCCAAATCTGTCGAAAGATATATATGGAAGCTATATCTAAATCTGAACCGATTTCAACTAAATTTGGCACAATTAACGATACTATTAAACGTACTCCTTGTACAAAATTTTAATCAAATCAGGCCAAAACTCTGGCTTTTGAAGCCATATAAGTCCAAATCGGACGAAAGATATATATGGGAGCTATATATAAATCTGAACCGATTTAGCTGATATTTGGCAGTTTTGACGGGATTGACAAAACATTCAGATGTACAAAGTTTGAAGAACGTCGGTTCATAAATACGTGAATTATGATCAAATCGGTGATAACTATATATGGCAGCTATATCTAAATCTGAACCGATTTTTTCCAAAATCAATAGCGATTGTCTTCTACCCGAAGGAAGACGTTATGTCAAATCTAAGCCGATCGGTATACTAAAAGATGGGTCTATGACAATTATTTCTTGGCGTTACATACAAATGCACAAACTTATTATACCCTGTACCACAGTAGTGGTGAAGGGTATAAATATCAGAAATAAAATTATTCTTTACATTTTCGACTTTTATCTCTAATCCCCATTTTCATGAAGCTCCGTTAGTGCTCCGTTAACTAACGAACTTTTAAACCGTATTATGGACATAGCTGCCATGTTGCCTATATATTCCATATGCCAGTTAGGAACTTAATTGCCGAAAAATTTTCAGTTATTGTTAACCGGAGAGAAGATATTTGCAATTTACTTTCTGTTAACCTAACGAAGCTACATGAAAATGGCCGTAAATAAAGTGGAATAAAATTAGCATATATTTAATCGCAATACCATGTCTGCCAGGAAATGGTTTGATACAATTTTTGAGATTTTTTTTGAAATTCTCATTTTTGTATTTGTTCTCACAGTATTTTATACCCAATGAAAGAAATTCAGAAAATTTAAATTTATTGCGAAAATTGCGCTAAACAAAGGATTTTTATATATCACTTCAGAAGAACTTCTGGCGAATTGAAAATTATGTCAATCTCTAGAAGAGCATTTTTGGATGTTTAATCCATCTCTTCTGCCCCAATCACTTTGGTAGCCTAAAAATATTTTCACTACGTTTTTTAGTGGGATGCTAAAAGATAACTACTTCCTTAGAATCTGGCAACTCTTGAGTTCTGTGCTCTCTACAAGGTGTGATATAAATTCGTAAATATCATCACGTTTTGTTACTTCAAATGTTTCTTGTTTGTATCCATTTAGATGGGTAAATTTAATTCTACGACATTGTTTGCTGCAAAACGAAGGAGGAAGTCATTCTTTCATAAAGGTAAAACTAACAATTTTCCTACAAATTGATACAAATATAAAAAAAATTCGCCGACGGTGGAATTTCTGGCAAATTCACTCTGTCAATATAAAGCAAAAAACAAAAAAAAGGTCTCCTCAGAATCTGCGTGAGAACCCTAAGCTGTCGCTCTCTCTCTCACTATCTCTTTTACAAACAAGCTGCAAATTCTCATTCCCTTCATCCATGATTGGCCAATTGTTCTGCAACAGAAGCCCCGCCTATGGCCAATTGTTGGAGACAAATTGCCGCCCTAAGAGTTTTTCTCCTACAAAAGGTTTTTCTGGGATAGCTACACGGCTTTTTTTTTATTTTGTCGAGTGAATTGAGACCGAAAACAATTTTCTTTTAAATATCCTTTTTGTTTGCTGTAAATTGCTTGCAAAACTCTTTTGTCTACAAATTTACTCTCTCTCTCTCTCCGTTATTCTGGTACTAAGGTTAGAGTGAGATTCTCTGTTTGCCGCAACGCAACAAAGAGCAAATGGTAGTCAATAATAACTCCCATACGGTTTGCCGCATAAATTAAAAGCGAAAGCATTTAAATATTTGATTATCTCGTACTCAAGTTTGGAAGGATATCATCTGCAAGCGTAAAACAATCATTCAGCCACCCTTGTGGCAGAGACCACATATTCATACAACAATTAATGTTGCTTCGCTCACCACCTCCCTAGGAAGATTCTGCTTGTTTCTTGTGCGCAATTGCCAATTTCTGTTGGACTGTTTACGAGCGAGCATAATCGTTCTCATTACATTGCAGAAACATTTACTTTTCTTTGTTGTTGCTATTTTAAGTGGTTTATTGTAAAAATGGCCGCCTGTATACAACCCTTAGACGGTGCCTAAGGGTGAGATGAGTTGAGTGATATTCTTATGCGTTGAGTGTGTTTCAATTTCCAATGTTTCGAGTAAATTTTGAGCTTAATTGCTGGCAATTGCAGAATAAATCTATCCAGCACGTGCTCAGAAGAGAATTTATATGGACGATTTTGTTTTGCGGAAATCTGTTAAAGATTTAAATTTTCATGAAGCACATAATTATCTACAATTGGTACACTAACAAAAATTCAATATAGCACGAGTGCTACTTATTCTGAAATATTTTTAAATATAGTCCGTCGGTCTGTCCGCATACACAATACAAGTTAGCCATTCCGAAATTATAAATAGATTTTCAACCATATTAATTACACAATAAAACCGCAGAAGACCGCGAAGGTCATCTAATGTCAGAAGGGGACATTCACGGTCCCCTAAATATTGTACACATTTGGAAGATGTACACTTGCGAGAGGGCAATCTAGCTGTAAATCTAGTTTCGATACATTTAAAATTAGGATACATATGTCATATAACGAATTTTCATCCTCTTTTGCGATTTTGCGATGTTTCAACAAAGGTATTCATATACAAATAAATGTCAGTTTAAAAATCCAAATTATAACAAATACTTCAAAACTAAAAATATTTTCTTAATTTCAAAAAAGCAAAGATGCAAAATTCTAAAAATAAGTATTGGGTTTTTTATCTTTAATCCAAATAGTCAATATCTCAGTTCATTTAAAGATAATTTCTTTAAATCAAAAATGTTTTTCTTTCTAATAAGGAAAATTACCTCTACTTCAAAGACATACGACTTTAAGGGAGGGACGTAAATTTCAAAGATTGGTGTCCCAAAATTTAAAGAAAACAATTCTAGAAGCATTATATTATATTATAACTTTCTTTATTTTTAAGAAATGTGTCCTTAATATTGCACGATGCCCGAATGTGGCTCTACGGTATACCCTCCACCATAGGAGGGGGGGGGGGGTATATTAACTTTGTCATTCCATTTGTAACACATCGAAATATTGCTCTAAGACCCCATAAAGTATATATATTCCGGGTCGTGGTGAAATTCTGAGTCGATCTAAGCATGTCCGTCCGTCCGTCCGTCTGTTGAAATCACGATAACTTCCGAACGAAACATGCTATCGACTTGAAACTTGGCACAAGTAGTTGTTATTGATGTAGGTCGGATGGTATTGCAAATGGGCAATGAACCATTTTTACGTATAATCCCCATATAAAGGGACCCTCAGATTTAGCTTGCGGAGCGTCTAAGAGAAGCATGTTTCATCCGATCCGGCTGAAATTTGGTACATGGTGTTGGTATGTGGTCTCTAACAACCATGCAAAAATTGGTCCACAGCGGTCCATAATTATATAAACCGATCCCCAGATTTGGCTTGCGGAGCCTCAAAGAGAAGCAAATTTCATCCGATCTTTCTGAAATTTGGTACATGGTGTTGGTATATGGTTTCTAACTACCATGCAAAAATTGATCCACATCGGTCCATAATTATATATAGTTCCCATATAAACCGATCCCCAGATTTGGCTTGCAGAGCCTCAAAGAGAAGCAAATTTCATCCGATCAGGCTGAAATTTGGTACATGATGTTGGTATATGGTCTCTAATAAGCATGCAAAAATTGGTCCATATCGGACCGTAATTATATATAGCCCCCATATAAACCGTTCTCCAGATTTGAACCTCCGGAGCCTCTTGGAGGAGCAAAATTCATCCGATCCGGTTCAAATGTGGAACGTGGTGTTAGTATATGGTCTCTTAAATCCATACCAAAATTGGTCCACATCGGTTCACAATTATATATAGCCGCCATATAAACCGATCCCCAGATTTGGCTTGCGGAGCCTCAAAGAGAAGCAAATTTTATCAGATCCGGCTAAAATTTGGTTCATGATGTTGGTATATGGTCTCTAACAACCATGCAAAAATTGGTCCATATCGGTCCATAATTATATATAGCCCCCATATAAACCGTTCTCAAGATTTGGTCTCCGGAGCCTCTTGGAGGGGCAAAATTCATCCGATCCGGTTCAAATGTGGAACGTGGTGTTAGTCTCTAACATCCATGCAAAAAGTGGTCCACATCGGTTAACAATTATATATATCCCCCATATAAACCGATCCCCAGATTTGGCTTGCGGAGCCTCAAAGAGAAGCAAATTTCATCCGATCCGGCTGAAATTTGGTACATGATGTTGGTATGTATATGGTCGCTAACAATCATGCAAAAATTGGTCCATAGCGGTGCATAATTATATATAGCCCCCATATAAACCTTTCTCCAGATTTGCCCTCCGGAGCCTCTTGGAGGAGCAAAAATTCATCCGATCCGGTTCAATTCGATTGTGGATGGCAGTGTTTAGAAGAAGTTTCTACGCAATCCATGGTGGGCGGTACATAAGCTTCGGCCTGGCCGAACTTACGGCCGTATATACTTGTTTTTAATCAGTTTTAAATAATAAATTAACATCAAATTTCTACATTTCTATAAAAGAAGTCCAGTGGTTCGTCAACATGTACAAAATAAAACTCTGCTGCTCCTTACACCCAGAGAAGGAATATGATCACCTCAAACATGTTTCAAATACAAAATGTTATTTTTGGATGGTGATCATGTAACGTGTTCGCAGCAACCATGTTATTTTCTTGGAAATTATGTTTCTGTTTTCGGTAAGCATGTTATGTTTGGCGAGAAAACAACATTTTTGCGACAAACATGTTACATGGTCACCATCCACAAATAACATTTTGCTCTTGAAACATGTTTGAGGTGATCATATTCTTTCTCTGGGTGTATTGATGTTTTTATATGGATAGTGTTGCCAGACTTGGGGATCTGATGGTGAATTTCCATAAATTTGGGGATTTTTGTGACGATTTTTTTTAATCGGTTTAATATAATAAATTAACATCAAATTTCTACATTTCTACAAAAGAAGTCCAGTGGTTGGTCAAAATTTAAAAAATAAAACCCTGCTGCTCTTTATTCCACGGTATTCGAAAGGGTGCAAATAGAGCATTTGAACTAGAAACGGACACAGGTACTTATTTCGGGGGCCCAAGCTCTTTTTTTTTCAATTATACTCAGTTTGGCTAAGATATTTTTTCAACAATTGCAAAATAATTTCAGACTCGTTGCCCCCGTAATCAGCGTTCATCACTGATTTGTATCCGGTAAATACAAAAATGAAGAAGATAATTAACCTTCATAGTGATCTACCACCACGGTTGTCACTCGATAATCTACCAAAATTGGGAGAACATTTTACCAAAAAACTACCAAACACAAAAATTTTTTTCCAAAATTTTATTTCTACACTGAACAAAATATTGTCGTGAGACCTACCTACAATACCAAAATTGTTAAAGTAAAGTCGAAATCTTTGGAACTGGGCATGCTTTTTTTTTCAGTGTATGGAAAATGGCAAAATTTTATTTCTATAAAAAATTTTGTAAAAAGTTTTTTCTATGGAAAATTTATGAAGTAACTCTTTTCAAAATTTACCAAATCATAAAAAATTCTACTAATCTACAAAACAATAAAAAATCCACCATTTCTGGTAGAATTCTAACTGTGGCAACCGTGTCTACCACCCAATTTTACTACTTGAATATTTAGAAGTAAATTTCGGTTTATAAATACATGGTGACCGATCTCCCATTTTGATATCTCCAGCATTTGGAAGACGATCACCGGTCTCTTGGTGTTGTGGTTAAAAATCTTGATCTTATTGCAGCTTACAACTGGTTTGGCATTTTTTGTAATTTTTAAATTTTTACAAATTTTCTACAATAGAGCCTTTTTCTTTATTTTTTTTGTGAGCATCAAAATTTGGGAAGAAAAGCCAGAGAAATACTGGCAACACTGACTGAAGCCTGAAATATCGGGCTGCCACTATACCTAACCTAACCTAATGGGTGTTTCCAAGCCAATATTACTATGTTACTACTCGATGGTGCAGTAAACGTTATAGTCTGTACTTGCTCATAATTATGCACCACGGAAAACAGATCTAGAAATTATCCGAAAAGTGAAGGCAAATTTTGATCGAAACCACGCCACAATCTGAACGGAAGCAGCACATATTGCAAAATTAGCTTGGACCAAAGCCAATGAAATTCCAACATGTGCAAGAGCTCACCAATGCACAAAAAATTAGATTGAAAGAGCCAAGGAATTTGCTTGCACGAATGTGGCCAGTTACCAAATTTGTTTTTCCTCGATAAGAACTCAAGCGCCGCCGATGGTAAATGTTTGAGACATGGGGTCAATTTAAATACCGAATATGGGAAAATGTCCTAAAGGCAGCATTGAGGCCGTACAAGAATTCAAGCGCCGCTGATGGTAATTGTTTTGAGCCTCAGACCATGGAAATGCCAGCAGGACTCAGGACCATAGCACTCAGCACGCGTCAACCAAGAATGGCTTAAAATGACGGGTCCTCGCTTCATTTCTAACGCACAATGGCCTCAAAAATTTCCAAATCTCACTCCGTTAGACTTTTGCGATTGTGGTATTTTGGTGATTAAGAATGACCCTAAATGATATCTAATTTTGGCCCATTCCGATGCTACGCCCAAATGATGGACCAAAACCATCGTGCTATAGTTTTGTCAGCCGTTTGAATATACATAACAAACTTATAGTGCCTATATTTCATAGCTGTTTAAGCTATAATAACGAGTAAAGAACTATGCAAAATTGTGATTATATTAATAAAACAATTACAATTCGAAATTTTGATTTTTCCATTGGACAATTACAATTTTTCATAAGTAAATCTATATCAAATGCAATTTTAATTTATTCTCTAGACAAAATTTGATATTTGACTAAATTAATTTTATCTCATTTTATCATATCTTCATGGTCTATAGAATAAGAGATTAAAATGTGTGCTTTCTTTATGGTCTCCGAAACAAAATTTATTTGAACTGAAAACCACAAAAGGGATTTTGTCATCATCAAAGATCTCAACATCGTCATCATCGTCTAGGATGTATGACAAAATAATGGTAGTATATCATAGTAACAATAGTAAGAACAAGCAATAAATTAACTAATGAACCTCTTATCAAAAGTCTATTGAGGCGATATTCATTCGTTTTACCTTCGACGCATTAACTCACACTAGGTGCAAAGTGGAAGCAAATTGTAAACACTCATCCAATACCCAAACACGGATACACATACATATACATACTCAATCAGTATTCTTTTAAGGATATTTGCTTTAATGAATTGTGTTGATAAGTGTATGTTTGTGTTTGTGTACGGCAGTGTTAGTGGTATTATTTGAAAATTGACTACTCACACCTTAAACCCATTATGGTAGCATTGGTATTGACAAGTCGTCCAATACAAACGTAAGATGGCACCAAAACTATATCCGATAGACGACTCTTGATGGTGATCGTAAACACCTGTCCTAAGTGTCATTTAGTTTAACAACTTTTGATTATGTACACGATTTACTTAAAGGTTGATTTTGTGTACACCCAAAGAGAAAATACAAAAATCCTTCCGACAAAAATTTTTCCAATAAGAAAGTTAATTGACAATGGACTTTCTTATAGAAAAGTTCACCGACAATGAACTTTTTATTTCTTTGACAATTAACTTTTTTATAAGAAAGTCCACTGACAATAAATTTTTCTATAAGAAAGTTCATTGGCAATGAACTTCGCTATAAGAAATGTGATTGACAATTAACTTTTCTTTAAGAAAGTTAATTTACAATTAACTTTTCTATAAAAAAAAATCCATAGACAATGAATTTTTTATAAGAAAATCCATTGACAATGCATTTTTCTATAAGAAAGTTCATTGACAATGAACTTGACTCTAAGAAAGTCCATTGACAATGAACGATTCTTTAAGAATATCCATTATGAATGAACTTCACTGTAAAAAATTTGTTTTACAATGAACTTTTTTGGAAAAAAGTACATTGACAATGAACTTTTCTATAAGAAAGAAACTTTTCTATAAGAAAGTTCATTGGCAATGAACTTTTCTATAAGAAATTTCATTAGCAATAAACTTTTCTATAAGAAAGTTCATTGGCAATGAACTTTTCTAAAAGAAAGTTCATTGAAAATGAACTTTTCTATAATAAAGTTCATTGACAATGAACTTTCTATAAGAAACTTTGTTGCCAATGAATTTTTCTATAAAACAGTTAATTGAAAATGAATTTTTCTATAAGAAATTTCATTGACAATGAATTTTTCTATAAGACAGTTCATCGAAAATGAACTTTTCTATAAGAAAGTTCATTCACAATGAACTTCTATATAAGAAATTTGATTGACAATAAACTTTTCTTTAAGAAAATTTATTGTCAATCACTAAACTTTCTAAGAGAAAGTTCATTGACAATGAACTTCACTGTAAGAAATTTGATTGACAATTTTCTTTAAGAAAGTTCATTGAAAATTAACTTTTCTATAAGAAAATCCAAAGACAATGAATTTTTTTATAAGAAAATCCATTGACAATGAATTTTTCTATAAGATAGTTCATTCACAATGAACTTGGCTATAAGAAGGTCCATCGGCAATGAACGATTCTTTAAGAATATCCATTGTGAATGAACTTTTCTATAAGAAATTTCATTAACACTGAACTTCAATGTAAGAAATTTAACTGACAATGAACTTCACTGTAAGAAATTTGATTTATAATGAACTTTTTCTGTAAGAAACTTCATTGACAATGAACTTTTCTATAAGAGAGTTCATTGGCGATGAACTTTTCTATAAGAAAGTTCATTGACAATGAACTTTTCTAAAAAGAAAGTTCATTGACAATGAATTTTTCTATAAGACATTTCATTGAAAATTAACTTTTCTATAAGAAACTTTTCTATAAGAGAATTCATTGACAGTGAACTTTTCTATAAGAAACTTTGTTGCCAATGACTTTTTCTAAAAGACAATGAATTTTTTATAAGAAAATTAAGTGAAAACTAAATTTTCTATGAGAAAGTTCATTGACAATGAACTTTCTTATAGAAAAGTTCATTGTCAATGAATTCTCTTATAGAAAAGTTCATTGTCAATGAACTTTCTTATAGAAAAGTTAATTTTCAATGAATGTCAATGAACTTTTCTATAAGAAAATTATAAGGAACTTTGTTGCCAATGAATTTTTCTATAAGAAAGTTCATTGACAATGAATTTTTCTATAAGGCAGTTCATTGAAAATTAACTTTTCTATAAGAAAGTTCATTGACAATTTTCTATAAGAGAATTCATTGACAATGAACTTTTCTATAATAAACTGTGTTGCCAATGACTTTTCCTATAAGAAAGTTTGAAAATGAATTTTTTATAAAAAAATTAAGTGAAAACTAATTTTTCTATGAGAAAGTTCATTGACAATGGAAATTTCGATAAACTTTGTTGCCAATGAGATTTTCTATATAAGTTCATTGCCAATGAACTGTTTTCTATATTAAAATCCATTTCTATAAGAAAGTTCATAGACAATGGGTAGCCAGCGTTGGACAAGGGTTAACATACCCGTCTTGTTCATTGGCGATGAACTTTTCTATAAGAGACTTCATTGGCGATGAACTTTTCTATAAGAAAGTTCATTGACAATGAACTTTTCTAAAAAGAAAGTTCATTGACAATGAATTTTTCTATAAGACATTTCATTGAAAATTAACTTTTCTATAAGAAACTTTTCTATAAGTGAATTCATTGACAGTGAACTTTTCTATAAGAAACTTTGTTGCCAATGACTTTTTCTAAAAGACAATGAATTTTTTATAAGAAAATTAAGTGAAAACTAATTTTTCTATGAGAAAGTTCATTGACAATGAACTTTCTTATAGAAAAGTTCATTGTCAATGAACTTTCTTATAGAAAAGTTAATTTTCAATGAATGTCAATGAACTTTTCTATAAGAAAATTATAAGGAACTTTGTTGCCAATGAATTTTTCTATAAGAAAGTTCATTGACAATGAATTTTTCTATAAGGCAGTTCATTGAAAATTAACTTTTCTATAAGAAAGTTCATTGACAATTTTCTATAAGAGAATTCATTGACAATGAATTTTTCTATAATAAACTGTGTTTCCAATGACTTTTCCTATAAGAAATTTTGAAAATGAATTTTTTAAAAAAAAATTAAGTGAAAACTAATTTTTCTATGAGAAAGTTCATTGACAATGGAAATTTCGATAAACTTTGTTGCCAATGAGATTTTCTATAGAAGTTCATTGCCAATGAACTGTTTTCTATATTAAAATCCATTTCTATAAGAAAGTTCATCGACAATGGGTAGCCACCGTCGGACAAGGGTTAATATACCCGTCTTGTATACAAAGGGTATTGGGTTCAATCCCAGATTCGACCGTACTGTAAAAAAAATTTTCAGCGGTGTTTATCCCCTCTCAGTAATGCTGGTGAAATATTTGAGTGTTGCAAACCTTCTCTCGGCTATATTAAAAATGAAGTCCATTGTCATTGAGCTAAACATGGAATCGGGCCTATATTCAGTGACTGAATAGTCTAATGAGCCTGAAATGTCGGCTGCCACTATATCTAATCTACATCGACTACTGTGGGAGCCACCATGGTGCAAGGGTTAGCATGCCCGCTTTGAATACACAAGGTCGTGGGTTCGATTCCTGCTTCGACCGAACATCAAAAAGTTTTTCAGCGGTGGATGAATGCTGGTGACATTTCTGACTGTTTCGAAGCTTCTCTAAGTGGTTTCACTGCAATGTGGAACGCCGTTCGGACTCTGCTATAAAAAGGAGGTCCCTTTTCATTGAGCTTAACATGGAATCGGGCAGCACTCAGTGATAAGAGAGAAGTTCACCAATGTGGTATCACAATGGACTGAATAGTCTATGTGAGTCTGATACATCAGGCTGCCACCTAACCTAACCTAACCTAACCTACATCCACAATGAACTTGAACCTACGAAAGTTCATTACCAATGAACTTTTCACCTACATACAAAACTCACTTTTCTATAAGAAAGTTAATTAATTAAACTAATTAAACTTTCTGTATGCTCCAAAAAAGTTTACTTGAATTCAAAAATTTTGACCTTTCCTTAAGGATTTTGGTATTGATTTCGAGCCAAAGATGCCACTTCATTAAAATAAATACATCTTTTTGAGAACTGTATAGCTTTGAATCTAGGCTCTTTAACTTTAAAAATAAGATACTTATCGCATTTATCACATGTCCGTACTCGTTTTGCGATATATCAAAAAAGATATGAATGAACTAATAAATGTCAGTTAAAAATTTCAAATTATAAGGGATCCTTGAAAGTAAAAAATATTTTCTTAATAAAAAAAAAAAAACAAGTATATACGTTCGGCCAGGCCGAAGCTTATGTCCCCTCCACCATGCATTGCGTAGAAACTTCTACTGAAGACTGTCCTTCACAATCGAATTACTTGGGTTGCGGTATCACTTGCCGATGACAAGGTATCTTAAAACTTCCTAAAACCGTCTTCTAAATTGCAAGGTAGTCCATATGTGGTATATATTAAACCAAAAAAGGCCGATTAAATACGTATAAAACTAAGTTTGACAAAATTTTCTATAGAAATAAAATTTTGATAAAAGTTTTTATAGAAATAAAATTCTGACAAAATAAATTTTGACAACATTTTCTATAGAAGTAAAATTTTAACAAAATTTTCTATAGAAATAAAATTTTAACAAAATTTTCTATAGAAATAAAATTGTGTCAAAATTTTCTATA
The DNA here is from genome assembly GCF_050003625.1 of Haematobia irritans. Classification (NCBI taxonomy): domain Eukaryota; kingdom Metazoa; phylum Arthropoda; class Insecta; order Diptera; family Muscidae; genus Haematobia; species Haematobia irritans. The sequence goes on along the minus strand of NC_134397.1, from coordinate 225,247,910 downwards.
GAAATAAAATTTTGACAAAACTTTCTATAGAAATAAAATTTTGACAAAATTTTCTATAGAAATAACATTTCGACAAAATTTTCAATAAAAATAAAATTTTGACAAAATTTTCAATAGAATAAAAATTTTGAGAACATTTTCTATAGAAATAAAATTTTGCCAAAATTTTCGATAGAAATAAAATTTGACAAAATTTTTAATAGGAATACGATTTTGACAAAGTTTTCCATAAAAATAACATTTTGTCAAAATTTTCTATAGAAATAAAATTTTGGTAGATTATTTTTGGCTCGAGTGGCAACCATGATTATGAACCGATATGGACCAATTTTTGTCTGATTGGGGATCGGCTATATATAACTATAGACCTATATGGACCAATTTTGGCATGGTTATTAGCGGCCATATATGTTACTAACACCACGTTGCAAATTTCAACCGGATCGGATGAATTTTGCTTCTCCAAGAGGCTCCTGAGATCAAATCTGGGGAACGGTTTATATGGGGGTAATATATATAATTATGGAGCGATATGGAACAATTCTTGTGTGTTTGTTAGAGACCACATACTAACACCACGTTCCAAATTTCAACCGAATCGGATGAATTTTGCTCCACCTCTTGGTTCGTGAGGACAAATCTGGGGATCGGTTTATATGGGGGCTATATATAATTATGGACCGATATGGACCAATTCTTGCATGGTTATTAGAGACCATATGCTAACACTACGTACCAAATTTCAACCGGATCGGATAAATTTTGCTCCTGCAAGAGGCTCCGGGGGTCGAATCTGGGGATCGGTTTATATGGGGGCTATATATAATTATGGACCGATATAGACCAATTTTTGCATGGTTGTTAGTGTCCATATACTAACACCACGTACCAAATTTCAACCGGATCGAATGAATTTTGGTCCTCTAAGAGGGTCCGGAGGTCAAATCTGGGGATCGGTTTATATTGGGGCTATATATAATTATGGACCGATGTGGACCAATTCTGGCATGGTTGTTGGAGACCATATACTAACACCACGTACCAAATTTCAGCCGGATTGGATGAAATTTGCTTCTCTTAGAGGCTCCGCAAGCCAAGTCGGGGGATCGGTTTATATGGGGGCTATATAATTATGGACCGATGTTGACCCATTTTTGCACAGTTATTCAAGACCATGTACTTACACCATGTACCAAATTTCAGCCAGATCGGATGAAATTAGCTTCTCTTAGAGGCTCCGCAAGCCAAATCTGGGGATCGGTTTATATAGGCGCTATATATAATTATGGACCGATGGGGACCAATTTTTGCATGGTTGTTAGAGACCATATACTAACACTACGTACCAAATTTCAGCCGGATCGGGTGAAATTTGCTTGTCGTAGGGGATCCGCAAGCCAAATCGGGGGATCGGGGTTTATATGGGGGCTATACGTAAAAGTGGACCGATATGGCCCATTTGCAATACCATTTGACCTACATTAATAACAACTACTTGTGCCAAGTTTCAAGTCGATAGCTTGTTTCGTTCGGAAGTTAGAATTCAGAATATGTATATATACTTTATGGGGTCTTAGAGCAATATTTCGATGTGTTACAAACGGAATGACAAAGTTAATGCTATTGTGGAGGGAATAAAAATTAAACCAAATATGCAAACCCCTCAAAATAAGTATTAGCCTATGTGTGAAGATTTTTTATTTCTAATTCAAAAATTCAATATCTCACTTAATTTAATGATTATTTCCTTACATCAAAAATGATTTTACTTTCTTTACTTTAAGAGAAATTACCCCTATTTCAAAGACATACGACTTTAACGAAGGGGCACAAATTTCAAAGATTCTTGTCCTAAATTTAAAGAAAAAAATCTTACTCCAAGCAAGTATATACAGCAGTAAGTTCGGCCGGACCGAATCTTAAATACCCACCACCATGAACCAAATATTAGGGTTTCCTTTGAAATTTCAGGAGGGCTTGAGGACACTTCCGGAAGATAAATTTAAAGATTTCACCTATGAGGACTATATCAGATTTTGGATTTATAAGAACCATTTTTGTTTGAGTTTTTGAGGAATTATTAACATCTCTTGTATGTGTACAAGAAAATTATAAAATAATATCTTGATTTGAAATCTTAAATCTGTAGATTTTCACCCGAGAAGTAAAATTTCGAAATTTTACATTGAGTTTCAAGCAATTTTCATTATCAGTTGGCCTTAGACACCCTCAAGAAGTGAATTCGGTCTATATGGAGGCATTACCAAATGGACCGATAAAAACTTAATCCGATACACGTTTTTGTGAGCCTAAAATACCAGAATATTTACAATTTCAGGCAAATCAGATAAAAACTACGGTTTCTAGAAACCCAAGGAGTTAAATCGGGAAATCGTTCTTATGGGGGCTATACTAAAATATAGACCGGTACTCACCGTTTTCGGCACACCTCTTTATGGCCCGAAAATACCTCTAGCTTTCCAATTTCAGGCAAATTGGATAAAAACTTTCGATTCTAGAAGCCCAAGAAGTAAAATCGGGAAATCGGTCTATATGGGGGCTATACCAAAATAAGGAACGATACTCATCATTTTCGGCATACCTATTTATGGTCCTAAAATACATCTCGATTTCCACTTTCAGGCAAATTGGATAAAAACTACGGTTTCTATAAGCCCAAGACCCCAAATCGGGAGGTCGGTTTATATGGGCACCATACCAAAACATGGACCGATGCTCACCATTTTTGGCACACCTCTTTACGGTTCTAAAGTACCTCTAGATTTCCAAATACAGATAAATTGGATAAAAACTGCGGTTTCTATAAGCCCAAGAAGTAAAATCGGGAGATCGGTCTATATGGGGGCTATACCAAAATATGGGTGGAAACTCACAATTTTTGGCACACGTATTTGTGGTCCTACAAAACCTCTAAATTTCCAATTTCAGGCAAATTGGATAAAAATTGGATAAAAACTGCGGTTTCTATAAGCCCAAGAAATAAAATCGGGAGATCGGTCTATATGGGGACTATACCAAAACATGGACCAATACTCACCATTTTTGGCACACCTCTTTATGGTCATAAAATACCTCTAGATTTCAAATTTCAGGTAAATTGGATAAAAACTGCAGTTTCTATAAGCCCAAGAAGTAAAATCGGGAGATCCGTCTATATGGGGGCTATACCAAAATAGGGGTCGAAACTCACAATTTTTGGCACACGTATTTGTGGTCCTACAATACCTCTAGATTTCCAATTTCAGGCAAATTGGATAAAAACTACGATTTCTATAAGCCCAAGACCCCAAATCGGGAGGTCGGTTTATATGGGGACTATATCAAAACCTGGATCGATATAGCCCATCTTCGAACTTGACCTGCCTGCAGACAAAAGACGAGTTTGTGCAAAATTTCAGCACGATTGCTTCATTATTGAAGACTGTAGCGTGATTACAACAGACAGACAGACAGACATCGTTATATCGTTTTAGAATTTCTCCCTCATCAAGAATATATATACTTTATATAGTCGATATTTCGATGTGTTACAAACGGAATGACAAACTTATTATACCCACGTCACCATTCTATGGTGGTGGGTATAAAAATATGAATTTTCTTTTAATAAAAATTCTTTATTTTAATGAAATTTGTCCTCAATGTTGTATAAATTATGTATCCTAAAATTTAAGTTGCATGATCTTTCATTATACAGTGCACTCGCAGTAACGTGAACACCGCATAATGTGAACATGCTTTTTCTGACACTAACTACTCCGTAAAGCTGAAAAACATGAAATTTTACGTTAAAGGCAGATTCACAATGTCAAATACAATTTCAAATACACCTACGGAATTTTTTAGTGATCTAGTTTTGCTTTTTTCGTGAATTTTAATTAGTAATTTAAATTGCTTTATAATTCCATACCCACTGATGTTTTTCCGATTTCTTTTTTTTTAATTTTTTCATTAAATTCTTAAGTTTTTATACCCTCCATCATAGGATGGGGGTATATTAACTTTGTCATTCCGTTTGTAACACATCGAAATATTGCTCTAAGACCCCATAAAGTATATATATTCTGGGTCGTGGTGAAATTCTGAGTCGATCTAAGCATGTCCGTCCGTCCGTCCGTCCGTCTGTTGAAATCACGCTAACTTCCGAACGAAACAAGCTATCGACTTGAAACTTGGCACAAGTAGTTGTTATCGATGTAGGTCGGATGGTATTGAAAATGGGCCATATCGGTCCACTTTTACGTATAGCCCCCATATAAAGGGACCCTCAGATTTGGCTTGTGGCGCCTCTAACAGAAGCATATTTCATCCGATCCAGCTGAAATTTGGTACATGGTGTTGGTATATGGTCTCTAACAACCATGGAAAAATTGGTTCACATCGGTCCATAATTATATATAGCCCCCATATAAACCGATCCCCAGATTTGGCTTGCGGAGCCTAAAAGAGAAGCAAATTTCATCCGATCCGGCTGAAATTTGGTACATGGTGTTGGTATATGGTCTCTAACAACCATGCAAAAATTGGTCCACATCGGTCCATAATTATATATAGCCCCCATATAAACCGATCCCCAGATTTGGCTTGCGGAGCCTCAAAGAGAAGAAAATTTCATCCGATCCGGCTGAAATTTGGTACACGATGTTGGTATATGGTCTCTAACAACCATGCAAAAATTGGTCCACATCGCTTTATAATTATATATAGCCCCCATATAAACCGATCCCCAGATTTGGCTTGCGAAGTCTCCAAGAGAAGCAAATTTCATCCAAGCCGGTTGTAATTTGGAACATGGTGTTAGTATATGATCTTTAACAACCGTGCCAGAATTGGTCCATATCGGTCCATAATTATATATAGCCCCCATATAAAATATTCTCCAGATTTGGCTTGCGAAGTCTCCAAGAGAAGCAAATTTCATCCAAGCCGGTTGTAATTTGGAACATGGTGTTAGTATAGTATCTTTAACAACCGTGCCAGAATTGGTCCATAATTATATATAGCCCCCATATAAAACGTTCTCCAGATTTGACCTCCGGAGCCTCTTGGAGGAGCAAAATTCATCCGATCCGGTTCAAATTAGGAACGTGGTGTTAGTATATGGTCGCTAACAGCCATACCAAAATTGGTCCAATCACACAAAAATTGGTCCATATCGGTTCATAATCATGGTTGCCACTAGAGCCAAAAAAATCTACCAAAATTTTATTTCTATAGAAAATTTTGTCAAAATGTTATTTCTATAGAAAATTTTGTCAAAATTTTATTTCTAGAGAAAATTTTGTTAAAATTTTATTCGGTTCATAATAAAATTTTCATCATTTTCAAAATTTTATTTCTATAGAAAATTTTGTCAAAATTTTATTTCTATAGAAAATTTTGTTCAAATTTTATTTTGTTCATAATCATGGTTGCCACTCGAGCCACAAATAATCTACCAAGATTTTATTTCTATAGAAAATTTTGTCAAAAGTTTATTTCTATAGAAAATTTTGTTAAAATTTTATTTCTGTAGAAATTTTTGTCAAAATTTTCTTTCTATAGAATATTTTGTCAAAATTTTTATTTCTATAGAAAATTTTGTGAAAATTTTATTTCTATAGAAAATTTTGTTAAAATTTTATTTCTGTAGAAAATTTTGTCAAAATTTTATGTCTACTTTGTCAAACTGAATTATATACGTATTGGATCGATCTTTTTTGATTTAATATATACCACGTATGGACTTACATACAATTTAGAAGATGGTGTTAGGAGGTTTTAAGATACCTTGCCATCGGCAAGCGTTACCGCAACTTAAGTAATTCGATTGTGGATGGCAGTGTTTAGAAGAAGTTTCTACGCAATCCATGATGGAGGGTACATAAGCTTCGGCCTGGCCGAACTTACGGCCGTATATACTTGTTAATATTACTAATAACAAAAATAAAGGACTATCACGCTAGAACGTGTAAATTCCCGAATATGGCGATTTTTTGTTCCGAATTTCGATGAAGTTCACTAACGTGAACATTTTCGCTAACGTGAACTCTCTGGGTTTCAATTAGTTTACGTTACCGCGCGTGCACTGTATGTCAATTTTCAGTGTAGGAGAGTTCATGAACGATGCACTTTTTTATGACAATATACATCGACAATGAGTTTTCTGCAAAAGTTTTTAATTTTCCTTCCACAAAATAATTCATCAACGAATAATCTTTCTCTTTGAGAGTTAATTGAAGTTGACATTTTCGGTAAGAAAATTCATCGACTTATACGAATATAGATCATTTTTAAATAAGATCGACAAATTTTTAAAAATTTTCGCAAGGATATATGCGTTTGCACTCACAACTATTCTTATTTCTTACATTTGGCATTGTCATTTTTTCTCCACTTGACCTTTTAGTAAATCTTCATAAACACAATTAGCTATGTGTGTATGTATACACAGTGGACATTAAATAAATGATTGATTTTGAAATTGTTTTCTGCAAAGGCAATTGAGCCAGATCCATTCACACCAATATCCATAAAATCTGTAAACAGAGATTGATGTAAATATAAACTAAACAAAATTAAGAAATTGTAAGATAAATTGGATACGAAACACCCCATAACGATGTTTATTGTTCAAAACGAATGGTATGTGAAACATGAATTTGCAGAAAATGAGTGAAAATTTTCCCACATCATTCGAAAGGAAAGTATGAGTTGTAAACACTCATATAATTTCTGCAAATTTATTTTCTCTCATTTAAATTACTACCCTAAGAGAAATTGCATCATTTAGAGAGAGAGAGTGAGTTCTATAAATTGCCTTTGTGTGCATGTGAATGTGAATGCATGAATGAATATTGCTTTTTGCAAGGTGGGTTTGTTATTTCACCCAACCAACCACACAGCCAGCCCATTCACAAAATCAAGGGACGAAGAAAATCTTTTTAGCTACCCATGTTTACAAAGAGCAAGAGTTTGGTAGTGGTGATGGTGGTAGGTCCTTGTTAGAGAGTGGTTTATTCATTGTGTGCGTGTGTGTGCATGTGGATTTTTGTGGGTCTGACAATTGAATCGCTCACTGGATTCTATGTTGTTGGTTGGTATCGTGAAAAACCATTTTTTTGTTTTGGACTAAAAGAATTTTTAACCAACCACCTTAGATTCAGTTGTGTTTGAAACACAAACAGACAAACACGTCACCCTTAGATCTCTCTTTCTGTTTAGTCGTACACTTCCAGCCAAAACGATCGAAAAATAAATTCCGTTTCGAACGAACAAACAAAAAAAAACTAAAGAAAAACTTAAAAAAGAAGGCAAGAGGGGTTAAATTGCCCAAAAATACCAGAAGTAGAAGACGAACAACAATTATTTTTTATATAGAAAATCGACAACTAAACTGCTCACAACCACCCGTACACTTACACAGTGAACACACCTATAGTCGCGGTATGCTCAATAGAATATTCACAATAACATAACAAACTGCAAGGATACCACTCTATGTCATGAATGGGTGAGAGAGTTTGTTACAGTGTATGTGTGTGTGTATAAGCGTAAATGGTTTCTTTTCGTTTATCGAGTAGACAGTAAACGTTTGTTAACGGTTACGGACACACAACAAAGGATATGAACGATTTAAATGTAAAACGTTGATGATCGTGAAAGGACGTACTTTCTTGCGCTAGTCCTCAAAAGAGAAAAATTACCGAAAGGAAAAAAATTCAAGTTTTCACTTAACAAGAAAACCCACACACACAAAAATACCCAAATAAATCAACAACAACAATCAATCAAATTTAAATACAATCAATTGTATAAGACAACAATTAAAAAATAAAGTGTCGACAAAAGAAGTGACAAATTAAAAAGATTTTTTTGTAAAAAAAAAAATGATAAGATTGTGAAATTTCAAAAAATAAAACAGTGATATAAAAAAAATATTGTTTACAATTTTTTTTTGAAAAAATTAAAAAAAAAACATCAAATTAAGTTCCCTATAAACAAACATGTCTTCCTCGGAACACGAAGTCGATATTAGTGTAGTGTCCAGCCCAGAGCCTTCTCCCTTGGGTTGTGGCCAAGAGGGTCGCGACTCACCTCTACGATCCACATCACCAGCTCGTTCCCAAGGTGGAGCATCCACACCAAACTCCGTACATACCCCCACAACAGCAGCCGGTACACCCACTTCATCATCCAACTACCAGCCATCATCACACCATCATCAACATCATCACAACAGTCCCTCAAGCATGGCCAGTGCAGTTGCACCTACAGTTTTGCATCATCATTTGCAACATCATTTGAATTCTTTAAATGCCGGTCATCATCCGGTAGCCTTACATCATGCCTTGCATGCCAGTTTTGGTCATTTAACCCATCCGGCCCATCAACATTTATTGCAACATCCGGGTTCTGTAACACCGACGGTGGTTTCTCATTTTGCTGCTGCTGCCGCCGCCAACAATAATCATAGTACATTGAATAATTCAGACCGTTTAAGTCCAGCCGCCTTGGGAACCCATGGAGCTCCAAAATCACCGGAATCCACTAGCACAGAAGAATCACAAACAAATCTTAGTACCAATAACAATAATAGTAAAATGGCTAATAATAATTGTCCCACAAATGGAGAATCACATACAGCTGGTGATCAATCATCGGCAGCGGCGGGTGGTGCTAATGGTAAAGTAACATCGGGAAATGGTTTCACCAGCTTTTCCATATCGTCAATATTAAGTCGTAATGAACCCTCAAAAAAGAATGGCTCAACTTTAATAACACCCATACCTCAATTACCGCCGGCTACGGTGGGTGCTGGTGGTCCACAGGATGCAGCCATGTTATCAAGGTGAGTTGTGAAATATTTTGTTGGAAAGGACAACTTTTTCATCTTAGTGAGTTCATGCCAAGAATACACTGGAAAAATTTGTTATTACAAACATATTTTTCCCTCAAACTATATCTGCGACTTTTTCGTAATGCAGCGCCTTAAAGTTGCCAATCCAATTGGTATACCAATCAAGGTTGACACAGTTGGTAGAATACTACCAAAAATCGTAGATCTATAACTGTTTGGTTGAATTCTTTATGCTATGGTAGATTTTGCAAAAAAAAATCCTCTCCAACTAAGAGGTACTTCACAAAATTTCGAGACAAATAAAATTTTTACAAAATTTTTCATGGGAATACAATTTTGAGAAATTTTTCTTAAAAAACATTAAATTTTGCAAAATAATATTTATTCTGTTTGGTAGATTTTTGGTAAAATTTTCTTTAACTTTTGGTAGATGATTTTTGGCTTGAGTGGCAACCGTGATACCAATACTATACCCTGCGAAACGAAATTTTAGACACACGAAATTCCTTTCTGTTAAGGTATTTTCTCTAAGAGCATATAAACCCGAATTTAAGGCAAGCTTGTCTCTTATTATTTTATTTTGCTGTTCTTTCTGTCACAAGAAATCTTTGCTTGCCCAAAATTTAGTTCCTCAGAAAAGAAAACTTTTCTTTCGGTGTAAGGACATCAGAAATTATATATGTAAAGTTAAGAATGTTAAATATCACATAAGTTATTTAGGCTAGACGTGACTCCTGTTGACGTTTGGAAAATCTGGGACAAGAAAGTACAATGCGATAAAGAGGGTGGCACTTTGATTTTAAAAAAGTGCCACAAATATTAGCAAAATACAATTTAAATGCATCTATATTTCAACTCTTTCCATAGAATTGTTAAAACACTTTTCTCATATTAATGTAAGTAGAATTTTATCTTTATATCCTTGCAAATCGTGGAAGTAAATAGGTTTATGCGCTAAAAAAAAAATTCCGTTGCATATTTATAGGCGTTCCGTTTGAAAAACCCTATGGTATGAGAAGGGAGAAATGTTCACAATGTCTAAAATAGATAATTTATAAAAATAATATTTAATAATAATATAAGTAATACTATTTAAATATAAAGTGCCTCAACATAACAAAAATATGGCACACAAATTTATAAAGTATGACACATAGTGGCAAAATCAGTGTCATCACTTGCAATAAAATGTTCACAACGTCTAAAATAGAAAATTTATAAAAATTATTGTAATAAGATTTAAATATAAAGTGCCTCAACATAACAAAAATATGGCACACAAATTTATAAAGTATGACACATAGTGGCAAAATCAGTGTCATCACTTGCAATAATGTGTATATTTTCTATTATCTAAATCTAACAATAAAAATTTATTGGCCTCTTCGTGCAATAGTACCCATGGGTTCAATTCCAAACAAATTTAAATTGTGGTTAAACATCCAAGAAGATGATAGATTTTACTTCCTTCGGAAATCTTACATTTGCATCCACCGAATTAATCTTGGACTGCTTAACCATCTCGTTGACAAATTTATTGCAGTCTATTGTTGTTGTCAAGTTGGGGAACACAGAGTACAAGAATTTGGTTTCGGGCTGACTGTCTGAAGATTCATTGGAACTTTTCAATGCGAACAACATAAAAATGATTGAATAATCGCTAAATATGTTAAGCACTAAGATTTCCTGTCTTTAAAATAGGAATGGAAATTTTGCATAAAAGACGCTTATCAGAGCAATAGAAGGATTTGAAAAAAGTTGATCAACTTCTCATTGAGAGCTTTTTGTTCTTAGATTTACGCGATGCGTCCATAGTTAAGTTCGATTATTTTTAAACCTAGACTATGAATATAAAACACATTTAGAATAAGAGACTTATTCCAAGACTTTATTTTAAAGAAGCTTTTTACTTGAAATAAGTCATAATTTATACTTTAAATCAAGATCGACTTTGGATTAACACGTCTATGAAGGACTTAAAAAAAACACAAAACGAATATTAAATAAATAGAAAAAAAATTAACTCCGAAAAAATAAAAATTAAAAAAAAATTACTTCGATCCAAAGATTTTGACCTTTCTTTGAGCAAAGGTGTGGGTTCTTTAAAATAAAGACATTTTTAGCGACCCATCTGGATTTAAATCTAGGACCAATAAATACGATTTTTAATACAACTTTTTTAAATTGAAACTGTTTCCCTTTATTTTAAGAAAAATTGACATTACTTCAAAAATCTACGACTTTAACGGAGGGATACAAACTTCCAAGATTTTGAGTCCTAAATTTAATTAAACAAATGTTGTGTCTGCTAATAATTACCAATGGATTTTGAATAAAGAAAGTCTGATTCAAATAAAACCCAATTTATTTCAACCAAATTTTCTTATATTAAAATTCCTAAAATAAGAATACAATTCTTTATGCAATTCACAATTCAATTGAAAATATAAGTGACTCACTTTTTGGTATGGAAACCACTAGATAAAATATTTCAAATCTTAACCAATTTGGCAAGCAAAAAAAAAAACTAAAATAATTTTAAGTTTCTAAAGGACATAGAATGCGTCCGGCAAAGCTAGCTAATTACCACTTTATTCTGGATAAAATGGCGCTTTGCTGTTTGAGTGACGCTTCACTCCGAAAATTTTATGACATTTGTAAGTTATCTACACACAAAAAAATTTTTTCTGATTCAACCTCGAAATTAATCGATCCAATTAATTTTTTAATTGAAATGTCTTCAATCACGAAAATGATAGTATCAATCACAGTTTTAATTGGGCATAGAAAAAATTCTTGATTAAAAAATTAATTGATTTCATTACCAAATTTCAATTAAGTTTTTAATTGATTCAATTAAAAACTTAATTGATGTTGATTTCAAAACTCAATTAATTTAGTAATTAAACAAAGGTAACTATTTTCAATTACATTCTGAATTGGCTTAGAATTTTTAGTTGGATTAACAATTGATTGTTTGAAAAAAAAAAATCACAAATTTAATCACTTTTATAACTGACTTAGTCTTCCGAATTTGATTAAAAGTAAAAAAACATATCACCAAAATATTTCCAATTAAAAAGTTAATTGAAGTTGAAATTTTTTTCAATTAATAAATTAATTGTATCAATTAACTTTTTAATTAAAAATTTTTAAATTTTCAATCATTGACTAAATTAACTTAATGTTTCTATCTTGATTAAAAAGTTAATTGTACCAATTAATTTATTAATTGAAAAAAATTTCAACTTCAATTAACTTTTTAATTGGATATATTTTGGTGATATTTTTTCTGTGTACTTAAGAACAAACTACTTAAGTTAGCTACAAATATTCGATCTATCCGGTTTTGGTGTTAGCGACAACAACAAATTTTTGAAGCAAAGATTATAATCTTTTTTTAGGTAAAATTTCTTCTAAAGAAATGTCGTCCTTAATATTGTGTAAATTGCTTGACAATTTCCAGTATTAAGGGAATCTATAGCTGCCTTACCAAATACGTTGCTTTTAAAAATTTGGCAAAAACGATTTTTAACTTTTACCAAAGCCCATGTTTTGACTTTTTCTAAATTTGGAAACTTGATTTTTGAATTTCGATATTACAAAAAGTCGACTTCGAAACTTGATTTTTGCGATAAATGATATGTGGCCTATGTGAAATTTCGATTTATCTACTTGATATCGATTAGTTGAATATTAAGATTATAGAAAGCTGAATTCGACTTTTCGATTGTTTTTCGAAGATAGTCGATATGCCAAAAAAGTCGATTATCGAATTTTGTATCTCTTTTAATGAATTCTAACTTTTCGACTTTTTAAAATGTTTTTCGTTCATAAAGGCGATTTGTCAAATTTTCAAAAATACCCAAAGTCGATGAGTTGAATTTGAATATTATAAAAAGTCGACTTCGAATGTTCTTGACAAAAAGTTGAATTTTAACTATAACATCCCAGCAAAAAAAGCGTCGCCAAAAAAGTAGTGAAAATGTTCTTTTTGGATCCGGGTTTGTTTGGCATGGGTTTGTCATAGGACGGATGTCCACCATTTCAACAGCCGTTGCACTGAATATGCATCACTTCTTCAGGTGTGATCCGAATTCAGTGTTTTGGATGTGAATTAAAAAAATTGTGATATTTTGCCAAATAATTCATTTTTGTAATTTTTTATGATTTTTAATGCATTCTGACGCTTACCTGAAACTCTTGACCGCAAACATTTACAAAATTTCGTAATTTTTCTACAATGAATTTAGAAATCGTTTCGACAAAATTTTAATAATTTGTACCATTTTACTTACTCTGTTTTTAACATATTTGAAACAAAAAAGTTAAAATTGCCCTTTAAAAATATGAAAAAAGCGAATTATAAAGAATTGAATTAAAAGAACTTCCTGAGTAGTTGAAATAAAGAACATCTTTGGAAGAACATTTCTGGAAGTGCTGTTAAAGTTGTGCCTTTAGAAGTACTTCCAAATTTTTTTGCTGGGATATAAAAATCAATTGCAATTTTCGTTAATTCAAATTCATTTTATATATTTGATTTTAATGTGTAGGTCAGCAATCATCTCTCTTTAGTATGCAGAGCTTTCACTGTCTTTTTGTTTTTTTAGATTCCGAAAATTTGTTACCAAGCCGAATTTTGATTCAATGGTATTTTTCTCCTTGATAAGCCAATATTTTCAACATTGAAAATTTATTTTTTTAAACATTTTTCTGCGTGTTAGGGATTTTTAATTGAGGTTTTCATTGATAACTGCTTATTACTCCCACCCGATTTCTAAGCAATATTTTCTCTTCTATGTGACCATTAAATGATTGCTCTTGCCACACAGAGTTTTTCAGTTTTTTCCTCTGCATATATCATTGCTTAAAGCCCACTTACAGAGCTGTCTGTAACAATTCTCGCGTTGTGTTAATTCACGATTTTCTGCATTAAGCTATTATAGTCGAATAAAACAATAATTTTCCAGAAAATCGCTTTCTAGAAAATCTCATTCAACCATCAACATGGATGCATGGCATGTATGTTAGTTAGTGATGACATTTAGCTGGCATATAGCTACGACAATCAACAACAACAACAATAACAACGCCCAAAGTGGCATGGAGAAAAGAATAAAATCATGGCATTTTTCTATATATTTAGACTCTCATATGCGAATGTTGATGGCAAAACATTTGTGAATGCATTTAATCCCTTTTGATAGATAAGATTATAGCAATTTTGTTTTATATTTCCGTTTCCCATTTGCCATTTGTTAGTTTGCTGGCTTGCTTGTTTGTAGTCTTGTATGCTTGTAGTGTAGGAAAAATGTTGAACATGAATTTTCACATCATATTGAGGAAATTTACAAATCATCACCATCAGCCATAGGGCAATGGTAAAAAAAAACAAATTGTACTTTTTTATACGTTTATTGTTGTTGGAGAGTAAATGGGCAGAGAGTGAAAACACAATGCAAGCAATGTAAATTAGATACGTCATACAATGTTCTCAGAGTTACAAGGTAACGGTTTTATATTGAATTTCATTTGCCTCTAGTAAATAAGTGAGAGTGAGTGTGAGAGTATAGTAAGTTAAGATTTGGAATGGTATTTGTTAATTGTGACTCTGTGTACACTTGCAAAGTTGTATGGTAATTAAATATTTTTAATCATTATTGCCATTGTCTCTTTATTGTTTGATTAATTTGGTATGGAGAGACTTTCTACTTCTCTGGACTTATTTATAATAAAAGTTATTCTTGATAATGGTATTATTCTCCCCCTCTCTCTCACACTCTCTGCTTATAAAAAAATCCCCTTTACCAACTCATTCTTTAAATAAAGGAGGATTATCTTCAACACCATATAACCCCAAACTAACTAAAGTACAAATTTTCATTTTTATATCAAGCTGCCACTCATGCTGACAAAGGCTATTCCTGACATAGGCTAGGGTGTCTATTTTATTCATTCGCCCTATTGCCTAATGTTTTTTTTTGTAAAACATTCATTGGATTTATATTCCTAAAGCCCTAGGACTAGTTTTGGTTTTTGAAATATCTATGCCATGTAGAGTTAGACCAAATCCTAAAGCGAAAAAACGCACACACACACACATGCACATACTCTCCAAAGTGAAATAGAATTTTATTCGATCTTCTTTCTGCTGCATATTTACAAAAACTTCTCAAATTTCATTTTCATAATGTCTGCTGCACATTTTAGGGATTATTATAGAATAGAGAGCATACTGTTTTTTTTTGCTATCCTATAAGGATTCTTATTTGGCATTGTTGGGTTGTTATGATTTTTCTGGTTAGATAACTAAAATTATTACCGAGAAATGGTCATTGCCTTTGCAATTATACAATTAATAGCAGTCTGTAGCAAATGCTAGATTGATTATTAATAAGGTAATGGACGTGTGTTGAGTTTTACTGATAAACATCTGGACTTGTGTTAGGGGAATTAAAGTCTATGACCTATGGGGAATCTGTTGTAAATTTATGAATTAAATGTGTATTTTTGTTTTTTGGAAATACATTAACATGGGGTAAACATAAAAGAGAGCAATCAATGAGAGTGAAAGCCTTGTTTTTGCAACAAATTAATTTAATTACTTTGATGGTCTTTAACAAAAAATGTGTTATACTATAACAAGTTTTAAGTAACGAAACATAATTTTCTTTATTTAATAATTAGTAGCAAGGACAATTGACTATCTGAAAATCCTTATTAGTAATCGGGTACTATTTAAATTTCAGCAAAATCTAATTCGTATTTACTTTTCTTTAGTATAGAAGCGGGCGTGTCCTCGCAATCTAGAAACAAGTGAAAGCGTAATTTTGGTTAGTGACTAGATTCTGATTTTTTGAAGAGTAAATCGTCATAAAACGAAATCAAAAAGCGTTTGGATGTAGTCTTTGGTAATTTTCTCTCAAGTTTCAAATTTATTGCGCGTTGATTTTGATTAACTCCGTCCGAGTACCCTCAAAGTCTAAAGGGAAAATATCTGAGCATTGGTAGACCACCGTTTGGATATGGGCCAAATGTATAAGACTTTCGGAATTTCGAAATTTACTTTTGTGAGACAGTCCCGTTGGGAGAATTTCTGGGAATCGCAATGTAGGATAAGAAAAACACAGAGTTATTCAATGTCGAATTATTGGGCCGATTTTATGTTAACCTATGGAACAAATGCCTACAGAAAAATTCCCATCGGGCTAATTTCTGGGATTGTAAAGGTACGGCAGAACAAACATAGTGTTATACAATGTCGAATTAATAGTCCGATTTTATGTTTAATTGAACAAAACAATGTACCTCCTAAGTTGGGCGATGAACTGGCGCTCAATTCTCAGATTGTTCTCAAACTTAAAGAAGTCACCAGCTGGCACAATCGAATGAAAATTTCATATTATTCACAAAATTTGACTAAGCATGCCTCTATGAAAACGTATTTGTAACTCAGGCGAAAGAAGTTGGAGCATTATTCCTTACTTTTTTAAAGGCTAAACACAATCTGCAGTTTTATTATTGTATTGTGCATTTATATGAGTAAAAAAACGTAATTTGAAATCTGAAATCTACAGAAGGTTTACTGCTATATATGTTTACTGATGGATGAAGCTTTACGGTCATATTTGTTACTATTTTTAGATGAAAAACAAAACTGAGAGCATGTTTATCTGCCTTAGAACCATTTGATAAACAAAAATCAATAGAAATAATACGTTTTTACAGTAAAAGTGGTTTCAGCAGACATACAGATGAACGAACGAACGAACAATTAAAGGATGTGCGAATGGAGGGATAAACAGAGAAACTGGCTCACAAATTGCAGGACAAACGGATGGATGGGCAGATTTGTTGGCCCAAAATGTGAAGGACAAATGGATGGATGGCAGACGAATTGAGCAGCCAGACATTGACGGACAGAGGAATGAAAATGGGCAAATAGTCGGATAGACTACCCGACGGACGGATGAACCTGCTCAAGAACAGAGTGACGAATGAAGAAACTGAAGACTGAATAATGGACAAACTGATGGAATAAAGGAAAAAAGAGCAACTGGCTCACAAATCGCAGGACAAACGGATGGACGAGCAGATTTGCTGGCCCAAAATTTTAAGGATAAATGGATGAATGGGCAGAAGAATGGAGCAGCCAGACATTGACGGACAGAGAAATAAAAATCAAACGGTCGGATAGACTACCCGGCGGGCGGATGAACCTGCATAAGAACAGAATGACGAAAGAAGAAATTGAAGACTGAATAATGAACAAACAGATGGAAGGATTGGCCGACGGACAGATGAGCCTGAATTGACGAACGGAGAAGCAGACGAAAGGACATGGGTAAATTATCTCAAAAGATTACTTTTTTCATGTGGAACGCCGTTCGGACTCGGCTATAAAAAGGAGATCCCTTGTCATTGAGCTTAACATGGAATCGGGCAGCACTCAGTGATAAGAGAGAAGTTCACCAATGTGGTATCACAATGGAGTGAATAGTCTAAGTGAGCCTGATACATCGGGCTGCCACATAACCTAACCTAACCTACTGTTCTCAAGAATTCCAATATCTCATAACATTTGAATACTCGTATGTTTGAAAATTCTATTAAGATTATAATTGAAAACAAGTATATACGGCCGTAAGTTCGGCCAGGCCGAATCTTATGTACCCTCCACCATGGATTGCGTAGAAACTTCTACGAAAGACTGTCATCCACAAATTTCAACTCACATGGTTGTTAAATATCATATGCTACCACCACGTACCAAATTTCAACCAGATCGGATGAATTTTGCTTCTCCAAAAGGCACCGGAGGTCAAATCTGGGGATCGGATTATATGGGAGCTATATATTATTATGGACTGATAGGAACCAATTCCTGCATGATTGTTGGATACCCTATATTAACATCACGTACCAAATTTCAACCGAATGGGAAGAATTTTGCTCTTCCAAGGTGCTCCGGAGGTCAAATCTGGGGATCGGTTTATATGGGGCCTATATATAATTATGGACCGATATCGACCAATTTTTGCATGGGTGTTTCAGGCCATATATTAACATCACGTACCAAATTTCAACTGAATCAGATGAATTTTGGTCTTCTAAGAGGCTCCGGAGGCCAAATCTGGTGATCGGTTTATATGGGAGCTATATATAATTATGGGCTGATAGGAACCAATTCTTGCATGGTTGTTGGATACCATATACTAACTTCACGTACCAAATTTCAACCGAATGGGAAGAATTTTGCTCTTCCAAGGGGTTCTGGAGGTCAAATCGGGGAATCGATTTATATGGGGGCTATATATAATTATGGACCGATATGGACCAATTTTTGCATGGTTGTTAGAGACCATATCCTAACAACATGTTCGAAATTTCAGCCGGATCGGATGAAATTTGCTTCTCTTATAGGCTCCGCAAGCCAAATCGGGGGATCGGTTTATATGGGGGCTATATATAATTATGGACCAATGTGAACCAATTTTTGCATGGTTGTTAAAGACCATATACTAACACCATGGACCAAATTTCAGCAGGATCGGTTGAAATTTGCTTCTCTTAGAGGCTCCGCAAGCCAAATCGGGGGATCGGTTTATATGGGGGCTATATATAATTATGGACCGATATAGACCAATTTTTGCATGGTTGTTAGAGACCATATACGAACATCATGTACCAAATTTCAGCCGGATCGGATGAAAATTGTTTCTCTTAGAAGCTCTGCAAGCCAAATCGGGGGATCGGTTTATGTGGGGGCTATATATAATTATGGACCGATGTGGACCAATTTTTGCATGGTTGTTAGAGACCATATACGAACACCATGTACCAAATTTCAGCCGGATCGAATGAAATTTGCTTCTCTTAGAGGCCTCGCAAGCCAAATTTGGGGGTCCGTTTATATGGGGGCTATACGTAAAAGTGGACCGATATGGCCCATTTGCAATACCATCCGACCTACATCAATAACAACTATTTGTGCCAAGTTTCAAGTCGATTGCTTGTTTCGTTCGGAAGTTAGCGTGATTTCAACAGACGGACGGACGGACGGACATGCTCAGAATTTCACCACGACCCAGAATATATATACTTTATGGGGTCTTAGAGCAATATTTCGATGTGTTACAATATACCCCCCATCCTATGGTGGAGGGTATAAAAATTGGTGATATTTTTTTCTGTGAAGGATGTAAATAAACATACGGACAGATGGATGAAACACAACGGCCAGTGCCAGTGGGTGGGGAAATAGAAGGATGGATTGACCGACGGACAAATGAGTTTGCATAAGAACAGGATGACGAACGAAGAAACAGACGGACGGATGGACAATCAATTGGATGGATTGGCAGATGGTCAAATAAGAATTGAATTTCGAATGAAGAAACTGGCGGAATAGCGGGCAAAAAAGAAAGGTTTGGCCGACGGACAATAATCAATAATTTCTATAAAAACATAGATTGTTTCGATTAGTTTATGTGATTGATTTGATTTGACATTTTTTAAGATATAAGTAAAAAAAAAAATTGGAAAAATATTATATATACATAAATATCACCTATAATCAAGCACTAATAGAGTTTCATGAAAATGGATCAGATTCTTAGTTTTCTGAAATATCAAACCTACTTGAAAAAGGTAAAAATCTTGTATATAAAGAAGAGATTCATATATTTGCGAATTTGGTCATATTTACTTAAGTAGTAAAAATCATTAAATTACTACTCTTTGCCACTTATGTCCTTGTCATTTACAACTACCCTTTTGTCGAATATTATTTGAACCATTTAAAGGTTGCTGACCGAATAAATAATACCTGAATTCCACCACTCATTGCTTTTATTTATATCAGGGACTAGATCTTAAGCAATAGTATACATGTGATTTGCAAAACTAAGCCTGCAATGTAATTTCCTTCTTCTTTACTGATTCACATTTTGGATTCTTGTTCCCATAGATTCTGGGAATTGTCAATATGGTCATTTGCAATGGGAGAATTATTCTCTTTCCCTTAACAAAAAAAAAAAAATTAAGTGTTTTATTGCCATTCAGTTAGCCATTTGATGGAATCTATTAAAATGTGACACCTGATCCTTTGGCCATTTGTGGACGGGGGGTGTGAGCACTTAAAATGCTTCATGGAATTGCAAAAGAAATAAATAAATTTTACGTAATTGTCCGATAAAAATAATCCAATGTAATGGAAATCGTACAAAAAATAAAAAAAATAAACACAACATGAGGCAAAGAATTCGAAACAAATGTTGAGTATAGTAAAATATTGAATTACCAGACAACGAATCGATTTGGTAAACTTTTCATTAATTGTTTAGTAGTCATATGCCATAGAGGTCAAATGTAAGGTTAACAAGGAGTAGTAGACAATATGTTAATATATTGTATAAGGAAATACACTATGAAAAAAATATGACGACAACTGGAGTTTATAGCATAATTTTTCAGGATCTTTAAAGTGCCATTAAGTATATCAGAGAAAAGTTGAGTGGAGTCAAAATAAATATTGAATCTCTTAAGGACCGTATTGAAGCCCTGGGCAGATTAAAATTTCGACCACAGACCATGGTTATTTAAATAGGAATCAGGATTCAAGAACTCAGCAGAGCCACCTTCGTGTGTAAGATGAATTTGTCGACCATTTAAAAGGCCTTTTCAAGACGGACACAATTTAGGAAAAAGTTACTCATGTTAGCAACTTATGAATTATTTTATGAAATATTCAAATTTAATAAATTTTTGTATTTAGATTATGTAAAACTGTTTTTTTTCATTTTTAGTCCATATCTTTAGAGTAAATAAAAAATAATTAGAGTCAAAAAAAAAAAATTTACTACAATCAACAAATTTTCGTAAACTAAAATAATTTTGCAGTGGATGTAGGTTAAGTTAGGTTAGGTGGCAGCCCGATGTATCAGGCTAACTTAGACTATTCAGTCCATTGTGATACCACATTTGTGAGCAGTGGATGTAGAAATTTTCTCAGGAGTTTTTTTTTTCAATACCCCCTTAAGTTTAATTTTAATATACTTTTCCTATGTAAATGTTAACTTAATCAATGATCAAATTACCTTAAATTTTGTTTTCTTCAAAAACGATATCATTGACAATGAGTTGCCGCATTTAAAATTGAAAAATGTTCAAACGAACCCCTAAATTAAAAACTTTAACCTTTTGTTATAAAGCGAATTAAGAAGGACGATTCTTCATTACATTCTCATATCACAAAAAATATATATATATTGGAGGATAAAGAAACAATTGGCCTCTACCAAGCAAAAAAAAATGTGGCTTGAAATAGAATAAAAAAGCAAAAGATAAACCATAGGATATCCTAAAAAAAAAACAAAAAAACACTGACCTTTTACGAGTTCTTCTATGAGTGTAGAGGGACCCATTGTGAAACCCCTTGCTGGGTAGATAAGGATCTGGCAAGTGCTAAAGTGATGTACACACCAAGTCATTCATTACAGTCAGTCAGTTATTCACTCGCTTTGGCTGACATGGTAGACAGGCACACACTGCGCAGGCGCACACATTGTATTTCTGTTTTTTGGTTTATAAAGAAGCCATCATGATAAGAGTGGATCCTCCCGCGTTTGACTCGTGTCGTTTTTTTACATTTTCTGGGCTTCACTCTTCATTGTCTAGAGTATTTCTTAAATTGGCGCTTTATTTGACGTGTGCTTACCTTTTGATATATTTATCAAATTTGAAGATCTTTTTTTGTTTGAAAAAAAAGAGACCCTTTTTCGGGGAGTTAATGAAAACCAAAAACTACCACCAAATATGTTTACATTTTTTTTGTTATATAAATAAAACTGAAAATTTTTTATTTCTCTTTTGGGGCTTATCCTCCCCGGGTTTAAAATATGAATATAAATGATGTAGTTAATCGTATTCGTAAGTTGTTGAGTAATCGTTTAATTATTTGTGTAAACTTTGAGTTTAGCCCTTCTCCGCCTTTTGCACATTAGGGAGTCATTTTAGAGTTCAATGATTAATGTTCTCCTTTTGTGATAGGATAGTGGAATGGGGTTTAAATACTTTTGTATGCTAATCATTAAATGTTTTCTCTTTAATTAAGGATTAAAATTCTGAAGATGATGATATCGCATTATGAATGACAAAATATTATTACAAAATTTTTGAAATTTTTTTAAAGTTAAAAAAATTAATCTCCTTAAATGATACATACCATTCATTAATGAACACATAGAAAAAATGTTAAAAAGGGCTATGTATATATTTGGTATAGTAAAGTTTATTCTAAATATGAAAAATACGTATTGAATTTGATAAGAAATTATTCAATTCGGATCCAAAAGACACTGAATCAAAAATGCCTCCGTACAAACGCTTAATTTTTTATAAAAACGTTATATTTTCTACAATTATAGAAATTGAGGAAAAAAACTAAATTACCAATAAACATTATGTTGCAAAACACTTTTTAATTTGATGGCAACCCTACAGTATAATTGAGCAACCATGTAGCGGAGCGGATTTCTACATCAAGAAAGTCTTCGTACAATATTTTTGCAAAATAACGGAATTTTCCACTTTGAAAACAATAAAAATCAAGTATATATGGCCGTAAGTTCGGCCAGGCCTAAGCTTATGTACCCTCCACCATGGATTGCGTAGAAACTTCCTAACACCGTAATATATACCACATAGTCCATACGTGGTATATATTAAACTAAAAAAGGCCGATTAAATACGTATATAATTAAGTTTAAAGTTTCTATAGAAATAAATTTTTGACAAAATAAAATTTTTACAACATTTTCTATAGAAGTAACATTTTGATAAAATTTTCTATAGAAATAAAATTTGGAAAAAATTTTCTATAGAAATAAAATTTTGGTAGATTATTTTTGGCTCGAGTGGCAACCATGATTATGAATCGATATGGACTAATTTTTGTGTGATTGGGGATCGGCTATATATAACTATAGACCGATATGGACCAATTTTGGCATGGTTATTAGCGGCCTTATACTAACACCACGTTGCAAATTTCAACCGGATCGGATGAATTTTGCTCCTCAAAGAGGCTCCGGAGATCAAATCTGGGGAACGTTTTATATGGGGGCTATATATAATTATGGACCGATATGGACCAATTCTTGCGTGTTTGTTAGATACCACATTCTAACACGATGTTCCAAATTTCAACCGGATCGGATGAATTTATTTCCTCTAAGAGGCTCCGGAGGTCAAATCGGTGGATCGGCTTATATGGGCGCTATATATAATTATGGGTCGATGTGGACCAATTTTTGCATGGTCATTAGAGAACATATACCAACACCATGTACCAAATTTCAGCCGGATCGGATGAAATTTGCTTCTCTTAGAGGCTCCGCAAGCCAAATCGGGGGATCGGTTTATATGGGGGCTATATATAATTATGGACCGATATGGACCAATTTTTGCATGGTTGTTAGAGACCATATACAGAAATTTGGTACATGTGTTAGTATATGGTCTCAAACAACCATGCAAAAATTGGTCCATATCGGTCCTCTTTTACGTATAGCCCCCATATAAAGGGACCCCCAAATTTGGCTTGCGATTGCTCTAAGAGAAGCAAATTTCATCCGATCCGGCTGAAATTTGGTACATGGTGTTAGGTTAGGTTAGGTGGCAGCCCGATGTATCAGGCTCACATAGACTATTCAGTCCATTGTGATATCACATTGGTGAACTTCTGTCGTATCACTGAGTGCTGCCCGATTCCATGTTAAGCTCAATGACAAGGGACCTCCTTTTTATAGCCGAGTCCGAATGGCGTTCCACATTGCAGTGAATCCACTTAGAGAAGTTTTGAAACCCTCAGAAATGTCACCAGCATTACTGAGATGGGATAATCCACCGCTGAAAAAATTTTTGGTGTTCGGTCGATGCAGGAATCGAACCCACGACTTTGTGTATGCAAGGCGGGCATGCTAACCATTGCACCACGGTGGCTTCCGATTCCTCGATTTTATAAAAGAGACAACGCTTGTATGGAGACTTTCTTGAGAGTAGCAGGATGGGCAACCGGATGGAGCATACAAATCAAAGATTATAAACTTGAGGAAGATAGGAAATTGGCTTGCGTCATACCAAATGTTGCATTTACCATGTTAGTTCAATACATGTTTGTAATTTTTTAGTTGTTTTCCGTTTTTCGTTTTTAAATGAAAAATTTAATTTTCTTAATGAAATAATGTTAAATTTTAGGAAACAACAAAAACAAATTACATTTTCGCCTTTATGGAAATTTATTTCGTGCACTTAATTTCTTTTTATTTGCATTTTAATGCTATGTCAATACTTGTCGTATACGCTTTTGGTTCGAGTAAATGTAAATGGTTCGATTTCCTCAGTAGCTAATTTCCTATCTTCTTGAATCTATTCTAATCTTTGATACAAATAACTCGATTTAGCGGATGAGTGTTTACTTGTTTTTCTTATTTTGTTGCAAATCTTGGTTACGATATTAGCGAAATGTTTAACACATTTTGTGTTAATCTCATATAACAATAACAACAGATTAGCCTTAATCATGGCAACATTTTAATAAACAACAACAACAAAACAAATCCTCTCAAAATATTTGTGAATATCCCATAAAATGAAATCTCTTTCTCTCTCAGACATATACACACGCATACGCACTCATTGAATAACCTCTATAGATGCAAAGAAAAAAATAGTAGAACTAACAAATGGACAGGCATCATAGAAAAGGGTCTATGTCTATGTCTCAAAATATTTGTCAATATCCCATAAAATGAACTCTCTCCCTCTCTTTCTCATGCATACTCACTCATTGAATAACCTCTATAGATATAAAGAAAAATAGCAAAACTAACAAATGGACACAGGCATCATACAAATCGGGTCCATGTCATAGACACTTCACCTTGCCGGTAAAATAAATCTCTTGCGTTTTGAAGTGGCTTCACTATGGTGGTTAAACACACTTCAAAGACAATGGGGGTACTCATTAGATTTTGTCCATTGTGGGACTAATCATAGGAGATTTGCAGCAAAAGAGAGATTGTTATGCGAAACGCATTTGAACACAAATTGCTCAACTTGGGACTGCGTAAGCAATCAAGCATGTCCCAAATATGGCAAATGTTACAAAAAAAGAAAAAAAATGCGTTGCATAGAGGTCTTTGGCCACAGCAAGAAATCCCTACTTAGTCCAGAAACCAATATGAAAAGCTTGTACCGCTGCTATTATTACTGCTCACCACCGCCAGAAATTGGTTATTAAACCAAACGCACCAGTTACTTTTTACAATAGCATGTGGCTGAGTGTCATGATTTGAATATGACTTAATAGCGGTACTTACATCAAACTTAGAATCACAGTTCGTATGACAAAGGTAATTGTTTTTGTGATATTTTCATACTTTGTGGTTTTCTCAAGTGTCATCATGGGGTGACCTATATATTTTCTCTTGTTGGGGTTTGAGGTTAAAATGTATTCACTTTTTCTGGATATATGGGCAAATGGCCCTTGGGCATGTTACAAAAAATATTGAGCTTTGAATAAAATCAATGAATTTTTGTTGATCTGTATATGATGATTTGAAATTTTAATATTCAAATTTTCAATCATATTTAAACTCCATTTGTGCAAGATCATAATATTGCGATAGGGGATCAATTCTGCTGTGACCTTTTTGAGGTGAGGAATATTTTGTTTGATTATAAGGGATGATTTGGAAATACATGACGATTTCGTTTGGAATTGTTTTGATTTAGGTTTTATTTTCATAAGTAATTTATCAATGATCATGTTCCTTGTTAATCTTCTTGTATGATTGTAATATAAATCCTTTTGTAATCCTGTTTGTAATCTTTTATTTCAATGGTTTTATTATAACACATTTAATTTAATCCATTTAATGTGGATTAACACATTTGATGTATTATAATCTCTTTATGATTTGGAGAAATATTTCATTTATTTACCATCCCAGTGGAAAAAATCGAAAATAGAAATAAAGCCAGCAGAGCTTAGGGTTTTCAAATCCATATTAGATTCCAAAATATCATCTAAAAACTTGGTAGCACACATGTTTTGAGATGTCATTTTGAAATCTATTATGGATTTGAAAATATTGGACTCTGCAGGCATTATTTCTATTTTTGAAGGCTTTTCGTGTTGTCTTTAACAATAAGCCACAATAATTAATTCATGGCTTCTTCAGACTCTTTATTTAAGGTCGGTATTAAATTCGTATTATCGCGCTTAAATTCGTATTATCGCGCTTAGTCATAAAGACTAACTCAAAAAAAAATTTTTTTCTGGCTAATTGCATTTTCCCTCACATCTTTCTCACTTCCACGAAGATTTTTAGTTCTTAGCACCTTTTTCTGTAATACAAACAATGTAGAAGAAATTATACGATTTTATAAATTTTTAAATTTTTTTTACCTTTCGCCTGGACGGAGAATCGAACCGCGGACCATGCACTTTGTAAGCCAACACACTAACCACTGAGCTATGTACCTGTTATGGTCATCAAGAGATAAATATCCATATAAGTTATATTTATATAGCATAGCTTGCGGCGCCCACGAACCGAATAAACAAAGTTTATTTAACAGAAACAAACATTTAGTTTGGCACCGTGGAGCAGTGGTTGCTACGTCTGACTCTCATGCCAAGGGTCGTGGGTTCGATCCCTGCTTCGACCAAAGTTTTTTTTTTGTTTTTTTTTTTTACATACATTCTACATATGTTCGGAAGATTCCGAAAAAAATGTTCAACATTACATTGTACTATATTAAATTTTGAACTGTAAAATGTATTTTATTAAAGACCAAAAGTCAGAAAAGAAGAGTGTTTGATATAAACGAAATGGACTCTGTTGTTGTTTCAAAAATAACTTTTTTTATTGAAAAAATAAAAACTTTGTAACAAACGAATTTTTTTGGTGATAAAAGTTTAAAATTTTCGAAGCAATTCAAAAAACTCTAACAAAAGAAAAACGTTTTCGGTACACGTTTTCCAAACGTTTTTTTTCTTTGCGTGTAGCCATATTTTCACAATAACTTTTCTTTAATCCTTTTAACGAAGAAAAAACTTTTTATTATGGATCATCTTCTTCAATTTTTACTTTTTCTGTTTTTATAAATCTATTTTTGATTTTAACAACCTCGAAATGAGTACCAACCTACTACACAGAAAAAACACCTTTGTTAAACTGATACTAAAATTTACATATTTTTATTGCAAACTATTTATATTGTTTTAGTTTATTAAAAAAATTTTTTTTTTAAAACATTTGTGGTGAATTTGTTTCATAAATGGCAGGATGGTAACACTGGTTTCCATAGAATTTTGTTGATAAGATACCTTGAAAATGAGCATACAAATATTTCTCTGCCCAGGAAAAAGCCTAAAATATGCTGCAATAAATAACCACTTTCACATATACACATTATCTATTATAATTTTCTCTCATCATTTTTGTATTATTGTTATTGTGGTTTAAAATTCAGAAATTTAACATACACTCAAATTTTATTGATATATTACAGTGCAAACGGCAATGCATTTGAGAGACAGATCCACCAAATAATATACATCCACAGCCATGACATTTGCTCTCTCTATCTCTAATAATAAAAAAGAGCTTTATCTTAAAGGTATTTTGGGAGTTGTGGTTATAATTCTCCCATTAGAAAACACTTTCGCTCTTTTTTAGTTAACATCCACGAAGACTATGTTTTCTTGTTTATTGAATCTTTTCTTTAAAAAGGTATTAAAAAGAAACAATCGTTGAGCAGTTTAAGAGTTAAGTTTTAGGATAATTAAAGCAATAAAGGGATCAAAATAAACAGATATTCAAAGTTGGGAAGCGTAAAAATGTAAGCAAACATTAAAAAAAATCTTACAAATAGAAAAATCCTATCCCTCCAAGCAGTAACGGTATTTATTCTAAAACAAGAATCATCTTAGATTTATATCCTCTTCTTGTCCTTTTGCAAATAAATATCCCACAATTAATGTAAAACATTGGAAAAACAAGACAATAAATAACATAACTCAAAATGATGTTTCTCCCTTTTTTCGTTGTTGCTGTTGTTGTTAACAATAGCTTTGAGCTATTCAAAGATTTACCTTATTGCAGAAGGAAACGGAAATAAAATTACAGCAACCACATTTCCGCCACAAAATGACACTTTCAGTGGCAACTTTTTACAGAGAAAATAATCTTCCTCCCCCAAAAAAGAGACTACAGAGAGATGATGGATGGATGGTTGGTTGGTAAAATATTAAGGCCTAATAATAAAACAGATTGTGACTTCATTATTCAGCCGTAAGCTAAATGTTACTGTAGTATTCATTTCATTTTGGGTATCCCATAATATTTTGATCTAAATAAATAAAGACAATTAGTTGGCTAAAACGAATGATGGTGTTTAGAGGGAAAGAGAGAAAGAGGGAATTAAAAGAATAATAACAAAGAAAGGTTATTTTGACCTAAGGATATGATGAAAAACAAAAATCCTATAACTTTGGCTATATTCGTCATTATCAACAATTAAACCGTGAAACAAAAAGGTCACCACAAATTAATTTCGGGAAAAATTGTCCAAAACATGATTAACAATGACAGCTTCTTGTTGTGCTATGTTTTTTCTTTTATTTTTTGGAAAATATTTACAAAGATGTCCTGAATTTTTTGTGAGAAGAAATGGGCTAATTAGTAAAATTTTGTTTAACATTAAGTAAAACAGATTGCCAGCAGTTGAATTGCATTGTTTTAAGAAACTCAAAGCGATTTACTTTGGAAAGGAGAATACGAGATATACCTTTTTTATGAAAACGAATGATTAGCTTCTGCTACAGAAATTCTAATTAACGTTTAGTTGTAAATTATTTTAAGGGTAAATAAATTTTGTAGAAGTTTCAAGTGAGGCTACCTAGCTCTCAGTGTATGTGTTGAACTGGAAATGACAGATACCTGACATTTTAATTTTTGTTTTTTTGTGTGTAAAACTAGTTTCATAAGTTTTCGATATTATTGAAATATTTTTTTTAAGCTTTATTAAAACGTAGGAAATGTACGTAACTCTTATTAATTAAATTGTAAGATAGTTACACTGCGAAACACCAAGGCACAATGGGTTCCAAATAGGTTTATTTTTGGAGACAACTAGCAGTCACAGAAATTAAAAATATTCTTGGATAAAAAATTAAATGATTTCTTAGAAATTTTAATTGGGGTTTTAGATCGAAAAACTTTGTTGTTAGTACCTCCCACATTTAATATCATAATTTATTATGGTTATAAATTTTTTAAAAAATAAATAAAATTTCATTGGGTTTTGTCATAAAATTATATATGTTTTTATTTGCGTCAATCAATTATCTATTGTATTATTATTTATTTATAATAATTTTATTTTTAGATTAAATACATTTCTGGTATTTTTATAAAATTTTATACGATTTAGCAATTTCTTATGGTTTTTTGTTGGATTTTTTGTATTTGAGGCAAAATCTAACACACAAAAAATTACAAAAATTAACCCTCTAATGCCCAAATTTTTTTGCCAGCTGATTAAATATTCAAAGTTAGCGATACAAAAGCTAGAAAACTAAACAAGAAAAATGTACATGGTTAAATTCAGTATATGCTGCAAAGCCTCTTGAACAGTTTTAACTAAGTTTTCTTTTTATTTTACCCACTTGTGTTGTCTTAAGGTGTGTTTTACTAAAAGCTTCCTGATTTAATGAAGCCCGCCTAAAGGAGGGATTGGGCATTAGAGGGTTAAATTTTTTATACATGTTTAATATATTCAATAAAAAAACAACTACAAAAATTAAATGGATCTATAAGAATTTTAATTGGCATCATTTATTGATATTATCATTTCCGTGATTGAAAAAATTTCAATTAAGATTTAATTGAATGAATTAATTTCGTGATTGTAAACAAATATTTACAAATTATTTACAAATAAAATTTGCCGTTATATAATTAATTATAAAATGGTGACGGCGTATAATGAGTTTGTCATTCCGTTTGTAACACATCGAAATATCGATTTCCGACTATATAAAGTGTATATATTCTTGATCAGGGAAAAATTCTAAGACGATATAAGCATGTCCGTCTGTCTGTCTGTTGTAATCACGCTACAGCCTTCAATAATGGAGCTATCGTCCTGAAATTTGGCACAGATTCGTCTTTTGTTTGCAGGCAGGACAAGTTCGAAGATGGGCTATATCGGTCCAAGGTTTGATATAGTCCCCATATAAACCGACCACCCGATTTGGGGTCTTGGGCTTATAAAAACTGTAGTTTTTATCCAATTTGCCTGAAATTGGAAATCTAGAGGTATTTTAGGACCATCAAAAAGTGTAACGAAAATGGGGTGTATCGGTCGATGTTTTGATATAGCCCCCATATAGACCGATCTCCCGATTTTACTTCTTGGGCGTCTAGAAACTGTATTTACAACCCGATTTGCCTGAAATTGGAAATCTAGGATTATTTTGGGACCACAATTATTTGGGACCATGTTTTCGTACAGCCCCCATATAGACCGATCTCCAGATTATTTCTTGGGCTTCTAGAAACTGTATTTACTATCCGATTTGCCTGAAATTTGAAATCTAGAGGTATTTTATGACCAGAAATACGTGTGCAGAAAATGGGATGTATCGGTCCAGGTTTTGATATACCTCCCATATAAACCGATCACACGATATGGGGTCTTGAGCTTCTAGAAACCGTAGTTTTCATTCGATTTGCCTTAAATTGGAAATCTAGATATATTTTAGGACCACAAATAGGTGTGCAGAAAATGGGCTATATCGGTCCAAATTTTGGTGTAGCCCCCATATAGCCCACCTCCCAAATTTACTTCTTGGGCTTCTAGATTCCGTAGTTTTTATCCAAGTTGCGAGAAATTAGAAATCTTGAGGTATTTTAGGACCATAAAGAGGTGTGCCGAAAATGGGGTATATCGGTCCATGTTTTGATATAGCCCCCATATAGACCGATCTCCCGATTTTACTTCTTGGACTTCTAGAATCCGTAGTTTTAATCCAATTTACCTGAAATTTGAAACCTAGTGTTACTCTAGGACCCTTAAGACTTGTGCCGAAAATGGTGATTATGGGTCGATGTTTTGCTATAGCCCCCATATAGACCGATCTCCCGATTTTACTTCTTGGGCTTCTAGAATCCGTAATGTTTACCCAATTTGCCTCAAACCGATCTCCCGATTTTACTTCTTGGGCTTCTAGAATCCGTATTTTTTACCCAATTTGCCTGAAATTGGAAATCTACGAGGTATTATAGGAAAATAAAAATATGTGCCGAAAATGGTGATTATCGGTCGTTGTTTTGATATAGCCCCCATATAGGCCGATATCCCGATTTTACTTCTTGGGCTTCTAGAATCCGAAGTTTTTACCCAATTTGCCTGAAATTGGAAATCTAGAGGTATTCTGGGAAAATAAAACGATGTGCCGAAAATGGTGATTATCGGACCATGTTTCTATATAGCCCCCATATAGACCGATCTCCAGATTTACTTCTTGGACTTCTAGAATCCGCAATTTGTATCCTTCCATTACACCGACCTTCCGATTTAACTCCTGAAGATAAAGTTTAACTTTAACTCCTAGGGTTTCTAGAAATTGTAGTTTTTATCCGATTTGCCATAAATTGCAAATATACTGGCATTTTAGACCCATAACAAAGTGTATATGATATAGTTCTATCGGTCCATTTGGTAAGGCCTCCATATAGACCGATTTCACTTATTGAGGGTATAGAAGGCGCACTGATCTGTTTGGGAAAATATCTGTCATCAAACCCCCCTGAAATTTTCAAAGGAAACTATTATATTTGATTCATGGTGGTGGGTATTTAAGATTCGGCCCGACCGAACTTAAGTTGGGTTAGGTTATGTGGCAGCCCGATGTATCAGGCTCACTTAGACTATTCAGTCCATTGTGATACCACATTGGTGAACTTCTCTCTTAACAATGAGTGCTGCCCAATTCCATGTTAAGCTCAATGACAAGGGACCTCTTTTTTATAGGCGAGTCCGAACGGCGTTCCACATTGCAGTGAAAGCACTTAGAGCAGCTTTGAAACCCTCAGAAATGTCACCAGCATTACTGAGGTGGGATAATCTACCGCTGAAAAACTTTTTGGTGTTCGCCGACCGAACTTACTACTGTAACATATATACTTGTTTAATTTAGTTAAAGCGTTAGTTGCATAATTAATATTTTAATTAAAAACGTAAAAATTTTCAATCATTTTCGTAACTGACTTTATTTTATTATTTAATAACGTAATCAACTTAAATCAACCTTTTAATTGGAAATATTTTGATGATACTTTTTTATGTGGGGTCATTTGAATTGCTATACATACACCCTCAAAAAAAATCGCTTCTTTAACATATGTTCCAAACATATTTTGCAGGAAGCACATATATTATTGCATACTGCCGAAACATTAATATGTTTGTTTTATGTGAACATATTATATTTTTGGAAGCATTTTGAGCCAAAAATATTATATGCTTGGAAGAATTTTTCCCAAACACGATTGTGCTCATTCCCTAACATACTCGTAATTTTCACTTCCACGAAATTTTTTAGTTATTGGCACCTTTTTCTGTAATACATATAATGTTGAAGAAATTATTCACTTTTATAAATTTTTTAAATTTTACCTTTCGCCTGCACGGAGAATCGAACCGAGGACCATACAGTTGGTAAGCCAACACACTATCCACTGGGCTACGTAGCTGTTATAGTCACCAGTAGATAATTATCGTTTTAAGTTACATTTATATAGCATAGTTTGCAGCGCCCACGAGCCCATGCAAACATAACATTATTTAACAGAAACATACATTTGTTTGCCACGTGGAGCAGTGGTTAGCATGTCTGCCTTGCATACAAAGGGTCGTGGGTTCAATCCCTGCTCCGACCGAACATTTTTTTTTTTTTTAATTTACACATTTATATTTATACTATATTAAATTTTTTTAAACGAAACTTCGAAATGTGTATTATTAAAGATTTATAGTCAGTAACAGTCCTTGATATATACGAAATTGACTGATTTTTGGATAAAATATTATTTTTTATTGCAAAAATAACAATTTTTTAATAAAAAACTGTTTTTGTACAAAACTTTAAAATTTGGAAGGAATTCAAAAACTAACAAAAGAAGAACGTGGAGTCGAGTATAAACATACATACATAATTTTATAATATAAACATAAATTTATTTAGGAGTGAACAGTTTTTTACTAGCATTTAACACCATCGCTCTAAAATTCCTTTTATTTTTCTTTAATAATTCATTTTAAAGAAAATAAACTTTTTAAATTG
Organism: Haematobia irritans; assembly: GCF_050003625.1. Taxonomy (NCBI): domain Eukaryota; kingdom Metazoa; phylum Arthropoda; class Insecta; order Diptera; family Muscidae; genus Haematobia; species Haematobia irritans. The sequence goes on along the minus strand of NC_134397.1, from coordinate 225,214,629 downwards.
TTTTAGCTGTAAAACTCGAACTTAATGCCCGCTTTTATATTTGATGGTGTCTGTTAACTCCTCGTGGACTACTTTTTAATAAAGAGGAACTAAAGTTTGTTTTTTTACATTTTACTGTGTAATTTTTCACTATTTCCTCCTTATTTCATTTTACTGTCCCAACTCTAAAAAGAGTATAGTGCCCTTTCGTTATTTTTATGAAGAACCCTGATTTATTTTAACGAAAAATTGTGCCCATAATGCCAAAATGATAAACAAAACACATGTTCACACATGCATAAAATGCTGCTCTCAAGGCGAAAACATATGCAGTTTGTTTTTCAAATGTCAATTCTCTTGGTTCCGAATGTCTATTCTTTATTCAAATTAAATAATATTTAGAGTTAAGCATATCAAATTTTTAGCCTTATCATAAAACAGTTTTCCGAAACAACATACAAGCGGTTTCACAGAAATTGTTCTCTTTTCATTCTCTCGCTTTGTTATGTTGATATCTTTCGTCAACCCTCCCGGTTTCCATCTCTATTTATTTCTCTATACTCTCTTTTTGTCGCTCTCTGAATAAAATATCACAACATATATATGTTTACTCGAAATTTGTTAATTTATATATGTTTACATTCACACATATTATTTTTATGAAACATTCATGCCCCAAACATAATATATTCTAACATATTAACATAGATGTCCCAAACATTTAGTGTTAGTTTAGGAACATTACATGTTCGCACTTAAATATATTGTGGTTTAAAATCGTGCCCGAAACACATTTTGTTTATATCGGAACATATGAAAAACATATTTTTCTAACAGTGTAGCTACTCATAATATAAAAACTGCTACAGTTCCAATAATAAATTACTCAATACAAGTAATCCATTATTGGTAATGCTGGAAGTAGTTATATTGTGATTACTGGTAATGCAAAAGAGATCACTTTCGTCCATACAGTGATTTTCTGTATAACTAGTTTTTCGAAAATACTTATTTAGCACCCATTTTCGTTAATTAGTGATATTGGCGTTGACCACAAAATTCCAGGATAAACCCCTATGTCATTTGATCCTTAACCTTTGCCCAGATTTCCATTTAGATTAACAAAAATTTATATCATCCAAAGGGATCCTCGGAATACTAATTCCTTTGTTTTAATATTGTGGTAACTCTAGTCCTTTAATCCTTACTAAACCAAGACTATTTATAATAGCCACAAAGCTTCTAGTTCAAAGCATTGGTATTCGTAACCAAATCCAAGTTTTAATATTTTTCATTTCTAGACCACCCTTCCTTTGTATGTCTGATGTCTGGTTAGACAAAAAAAAAAGGGAATTTCTTTGCACAAAATCACATATGTTCTAAAATTTCTTTTCCTTATTGCATTTTGTAAATCAAACCGAAAACCTCTTTCCCAACAACTCTCGGCTCAGACTTGCTTGAGTGTTCATTAACCTTATTCTAGTGTTTTGTTTTTCTTTTTTTTTTGTCCAGCGCCCTTAGACATGACTGAGTGGTTATTTTGTAAACTGACCTGTAAGCACAATAGTCTGTGATTTAGATATTAGGTGACAACCCCAACCTCCAAACCATCCCCGATATACAATTCCATCAAGGTGGAAGAAAATAAGCGATAAAGTTCGCCCCTTTGGTTTTAGGTCTTAAACAACAGAATTTTCCCAATGAAATTTAAAACATTTCTATTAACTCAGTGTTGGCTACCAAGTTTCTTTTATCGATGACACTAAACTACTACTAACCCCCGTTATAAGGTCCTGGCTATGTGACCTGTATTCTTTCTTGTGTCATGGGACACAATTATCATGGTCATGGTCTGTAAAACAAACCATGTTATCACATATGGGGGTGTTATAATAAAACATACAATCGCCAACAGAAAAAAAAATCAATAAAATCTTTATAGAAAATTGAATTAAAATTTAAATCTATTTTCCCATAATGGGTATTTTGAATAGTAGGTTTCATTAGGTTTTATTAGATGATTTTGCATGTCATTTATATATGGGTAATTTCTTATAGGGTTTCTTTTTTGTATGTTTTTTTCCAAGCTGCTACGTCTGCCTTCCCCTTTGCATTAGGGTCTACACCTGATTTAAGTAGCTACTTAAACAGAAAAATATTTCATAGCTTATATGTTCATTTTGCTGTCTCCACTTAAATTTTTACTAAGCTTTTTTTTTACTAAAAAAATCAATTAGAGAAATTGTTTTCTTTGGGCATTGGACATTGCCAACAAAATGTGACCACTAAACCCCTGACAATTAGTTTTAAACATGACAAAAAAATATAAAACGCTTATATTTTTGCTTTCCTTTATTTTTCTTCCATTTTTTACCAAATACTTTTGGCTATAATATTTCAAGTTGTTTTTTTTTTTTTTTTTGGTTTCATGAGATAGTCATTAAAACTTACATGGATTGGTTGCAAGAATGGCCTAACCTAAAAAAAAAAATAAATTAAAAAAAATTTTTTAAATTTTAGTGCAAAGACAGATTACGCATATATGCTATAGAAAAGCTCATGTATGTTAAAGATCCTATTGAAATTATTTTGAATAAGATGGAAAAACAATTTTGTTAGTTGATTCTAAACAAATAAATAATTGTTGGAGGTATGGAAATGGGTCCCAAAACCCTAATGAATAATGAAATATGAGCACCAACAAAATATAACCGAAGCTTGAAAATCTACCCGAAACTAAAGTTAGGGTGATAAGAGAGAAGTTCACCAATATGGTATCACAATGGACTGAATCATCTAAATGAGCCTGATACATTGGGCTGCCACCTAACCTAACCTAAAGTTCGGGCTCATTTTCACTGATGGAAATATATGGAAGTTGAAGAAAAAGTTTAAATATATTTTCCTGAGTACGAATCTTTTGAGCACCAAGAAAATGTAACCGAAGCATGAAAATCGACCCCAAACTGAAGTTAGGGCTCATTTTCACTGATGGAAATATATGGAGGTTGAAGAAAAAGTTTAAATATATATTCCTGAGTACGAATCTTTTGAGAATCGCGACAGCTCCCATTTTGAACTCTGTCCATAAGATTTCAAACCCAAAACCCAATTGAAACAGGGCCACAAATGTGGGGCGACGTTTCATAATGAATATGAGCACCAACAAAATGTAACTGAAACGTGAAAATCGACCACAAATTAAAAGTTAGCTGATGGAAAAACTAAAGTTAGGGCTCATTTTCACTGATGGAAATATTATGTGAAGGTTGAAGAAAAAGTTTAAATATATTTTCCTGAGTACGAATCTTTTGGGAATCGCGACAGCTCCCATTTTGAACTCTGTCCATAAGATTTCAAAATGGGTATAATGGCGGTATGGAAATGAGCCCAAAACCAAATTGAAACAGGGCCACAAATGTGGGGCGACGTTTCATAATGAATATGAGCCCCATGAAAATGGGCCCCAACAAAATGTAACTGAAACATGAAAATCGACCCCAAATTAAAAGTTAGCTGATGGAAAAATATGAAGTTTTAATATAAAAATGTAATAAGTGTTACTTAGTACGAATCTCATGGGAATTGCGTTATCCCCTTTTTGGACTTTATCCATAGGAAAAAGTCTTAACTCTGGCTGAAGCCCGTCCTGGCCAAACGCAAATCGGATCCGATACAGAATGCCAAAATTGCAGAATGCCAAAAAAGGCCCCACTTGAAACAAAGCATAATCCCAAAAAGGAAATTTTGATTTATTTGCATTTGATATATAGAGATTTATTTTCATAATGGAAACGGGCCCTAAAAATAAAATAAAGTTACTCCTCAAAAAACATAAAAATTTAGTGTTGTTGTTTTCCATATAATTTTTGTGGTTGCTACTGGGGCCCTACTTCATTTAGGTTTTGGGGGTAATTTTAATGGGGCCCGTATTCATAGCACCTTGATTTTCACCTTTGATAAACGACTGTGTGAAAATCAGCCCTAACTAAAAACGAAGCACAATTCCCAAAAGCAAACTGGAGTTTATTTGTGTATTTGCATTTCCATATCGGGGTTTATTTCCATAAGGCAAATGGACCACAAAAATAAAATGAAGTTACTAAAAAATATCACAGTGCCGGGGCATTTTGGAGAATAAAGTGGACACTGCCAACCTAAAACTACTCCCAATAAAAATATCAAAATGACCCAGATGCCAAAGTCAAACGGATTGATATTTGGAGATTGTGGTGGAGGAACTTCATTTTGGGGCCATTTTTGATTGACGCGCGCTGAGTGCCATAGCGCTGAGTCCTGGTGGAATGTCCATGGTCCAAATGCAAACGGACCCAAAAAATAAAATGAAGTTACTAAAAAATATCACAATGCGGGGGCATTTTGGAGAATAAGGTGGACACTGCCAACCTAAAAATACCCCCAATAAAAATATCAAAATGACCCAGGTGCCAAAGTCAAACGGATTGATATTTGGAGATTGTGGTGGAGGAACTTCATTTTGGGGCCATTTTTGGTTGACGCGTGCCGAGTGCTAGCGCAGAGTCCTGGGGGAATGTCCATGGTCTTGAGATAATCTACACTTTGGTATTTTTTAGTGGCAACCTTACTCTCCACAATGCCTCAAAGACCCCATAGAAAGACCCAACGGATTGAGATCCGGAAATTTTGGTGAGCATTGTGAGCTAGAAATGAAACGTGGAACCCTTTCTTTTCAAGCCATTTTTGATTGAGCGGTGCTGAGGGTGATAGCACTTTTGGAATGTCAATGGTCTGTGGCCGAATTGCTTGTCTTCCCCGGTCTTAATACTGTCTCTAGGACATTTTCCCCTATATAATATTCGGCATTTATTTTAACCCTACGGTTCATGAATACAAGCGGGGAGCGACCATCAGCCGTTACGGCGGTGGCGCTGATGGCCAATCGAAGGTGTACATTTTCAGCGGTCTTCATTGGCAAGTAACCCCGACAATTTGGAAGCCACTACAATGGCTTCTTACCGGAGCAACCCAAATTCCGTAATTGGCCACTTAATTGAAAAAAAAAAAAATTAATAATATGAATTGTAATATATCTCTTAACTGTCAGATGGAGCGATTTAGAAATGATAGTAACTTGAAATTGGTTGCTATACATATCAGTCAAACCGTATAACATTTTGGTTCTTATATAAGGATGTGTATTCTCCATCTTTGTCCATTACATTACTCTGAAAAAAAAAATCGAAATCTCCTTATCCTTATATACGATTAAAAATTCACAAAAATTTAATCCGTTTTAAATATTTCACTTACCACAAAATGCCTCGAGACTTTGAAATTGTTTGACCTTAATTCTTTCTCCCCAATATACAGTTGGATAAATTCGAGGGAGATTTTTTTTAAATGACTCCTCAATAAAGTTGAAATTTCAAAGCGAACAATTTTGGATTTTTGGTTTTTCACGTAGATAGAGAATCCTGCAATTTTCTCTCCGTTCTCGTTAAGGCTTTTGGAAAAATTTTTTCAGGAGAATATTTACAGACATTTGGTCTTCTACATAAACCCCCATTCCCAAATAATTCTACACTGTCGAAGATATGGAGAATCTATATAACCTTTGACCTCGAATAGAGTTCGTCTGTTGGTTTTCTTTTGTATATCATATAGGCAAGGATAACAAGGAAGTTGGCTATGGTTTATACCACCAACAACAAGGGTAAAATAATGCCTATTAACTGCCTTTTCATTCTCCAAATCGTTGAAGCGCAAAAAGAATAACTCCCCTGGCAGTTTACCTGTAATGGTTTAACGAAAAACATCTTTTCATCTACAAAATATCTTTTTTCTCCTCCCTCCTCTCTTTTCCTAAACATCTCATCTTAATCATCCATTAAACATCTTAATATTTAACTTTGTTCATTGTTAGCCAATGTTTGGTTGGCCGGTGGGTGGAGGGTATAGAGGAGGGTAGTTCAAAAGCCCCTGAATAAAAGAAGAAAATCACTTAAGTGCTTTATTAAGTCAAGTAGAAGAGAAAAAAAGAAGAAAACAAACCCCTTCCCCTTTAGATACACATAAATGGATGTAAACGAAGAAAATTGGGTATTAAAGACCATGGATGGTGGTGCGGAGAGTGGGATAGATGGTGAGTAAAACCATCCCTTAAAATTTCCAAAAAGAAAATACACAGGCAATAAGGACAATGCCTAGGATATATAGTAAAAGGTAGACAAATAAAAGAATTACCTGTTGTGAATTACTTTGAAGAATATAAGGAGTAAACCTCAACCCTTCTCATGGGGTGAGAGGAGGAGGAGAAGACTAAAGAATATCTTCATTGCAAAGATTTATAATAAAACGTATAGCCATAAATATGTTTAGGGATATGTGAAGTTAAATTATATATGTATATATACACTCATACATATTAAGATTTGTTTCCTTATGCCCCTTAACGCTGAAAACTAAGGGTTGTTCAAGGATTTTTCACATGTATGGTATGTGAGGAGTAGTATGCTTTCTATTTTCATTTGGGGGGTTTTGGAAAATGTGCGTAAATCTTTTAAATATTTAACAGCTGTTGCAAATCTTTCTTATTATCACTTGTCATGATTGTATTACCATTTTACTGGTTATGATGAAAATGGTTTCCGTTTCCATGTTGCTATCTCTACCCACAGAATGTTTTGTTTGCCAAAGGATTTCCTTATTCGCTAGCCCGCCCTTCCCCGCAACACCATTCTTCCACTCCAATATCCAAATCTCTGTGGATGTTGCGTTATAAAAATTCTTTATTGAATTATTTTGTGTTCAATTTGTTACTTATTGTTGTTTCTATATTGTCTCGTTACAGATTGGGTTTCATATCACAATGGGGTGCATTGGCTGGTCGTTATGCTGCTCTATGTCCACCCGGTTGGCCCTGGGCACCGCAACGTATGCCATTTCATAGTCCCACACATGGTAAGTTTGATATTTTTGGTTTTCATAAAAAGAAGTAAAAAGAAATATGGCAAAGGCGAAAACTTGAGGAATCTTTGAAATTTCAAATTTATGGGATCTCTAAAGATTTGCAAAAAAACAAATTGAATACATTTTTAGAAGGTAATATTTATTTAGTATTCAATAATTTCCAAAAATATGTCGATAAGAATCTCGAAAAAAATGATAAAGGTTTTAAAGAAATTATTTGTTTAAAATTTTATGATTTTTAAAATCTTTCGCGAATTGATTTAGGCCGATGATGCAGTATATATGACACATCTACTGGCTTTATAAAAAATATAACGAATGCTATGTGTGCATAGTTGGTGATGAGAAAAGTTACTATTTCGAGTTTCTCACGAAGTAATAGTGACAGCTTTATTTTTTTAAATTTACTTGAAATGTGAAATCTTTTACGAATTGATTTGGAATGTCTGGCTATGTAATATGCACATCCGATTGATTGGCTTTATGGAAAATGTAACAAACCCTATGTGTGCATCATTAGAGGTGGATGAGATCGTTACATTCAAAAAGTAAATTCCTTAGATGAACTATTATTATACTTAAATTATTTTAAGTATAGACATATACCTTCATTATAGGTATAAAGTTGAAGCGATTTTCGGATTTTCACACAAATTAATAAAAAAAATAAAATTATTATTTCGTTGAAATGCTTTGATGTTTAAAATCTTTCACGAATTGATTTAGGATTTCGAATGATGCAGTATATATTACACATCTATTGGCTTTATGAAAAATATAATAAATGCAATGTGTGTATAGTTGGAGATGAGTAAATCAGAGTTTTTAACGAGGTAATAGTGATAGGTTTTTTAGTCTAAATTTAATTGAAATTTTAAGTCTTTCACGAATTGATTTGGAATGTCTGGTAATCTGGTATACACACCAGATTGATTGCCTTCATGGAAAATATAACACTCACAATGTGTGCATTTTTAGAGGTGAATAGGATCGTTACAACATAAAAAATTTTGAGTTTAATGTATATCACCTCTTTGCATAAAAAGTTAATTCCTTCGTTAGGCTATTATTTTACTTAAATAATTTTAAATATAGGCATATGCCCTCATCATTGGTATAAAGTTGAACCGGATCTTCGCATAAAATAATGGCGACAATATACTTCCATAGAATTTTTATTTTGAAATGGTTTGATGTTTAAAGTCTTTTGCGAATTGATTTAGGATTTCTGATTATTTAGTGTATATTACACATCTGTTGGCTTTATGAAAAATATAACAAATGCTATGTGTGCATAGTTGGAGACGAGCAAAGTAGAGATTTTAACGAAGTAATAGTGATTGCATTATTAGTCTAAATTTAATTTAAATTTGAAGTATTTCACAAATTGATTCGGAATGTCTGGTAATCTAGTATACACACCAGATTGATTACCTTCATGGAAAATATAACATTCCCCATGTGTGCATTTTGAGAGGTGAATAGGATCGTTACAACATACAAAATTTTTAGTTTAATGTATATCACATTTTTGCATAAAAAGTTAATTCCTTCGCTAGGCTATTATTTTACTTAAATAATTTTAAATATGGGCATATGCCCTCATCATTGGTATAAAGTTGAACCGGATCTTCGCACAAAATAAAGGCGACAATATACTTCCATACAGTTTTTAGTTTGAAATGGTTTGATGTTTAAAGTCTTTTGCGAATTGATTTAGGATTTCTGATGATTTAGTGTATATTACACATCTGTTGGCTTTATGAAAAATATAACAAATGCTATGTGTGCATAGTTGGAGATGAGTAAAGCAAAGTTTTCCACGAAGTAATAGTGATCTTTATTAGTCTAAATTTAATTGAAATTTGAAGTCTTTCACAAATTGATTTGGAATGTCTGGTAATGTAGTATACACACCAGTCTGATTGCCTCTATGGAAAATATAACATTCGCCATGTGTGCATTTTTAGAGGTGAATAGAATCGTTACAACCTACACAATTATGGGTTTAAAGTATATCACCTTTTTGAGTAAAAAGTAAATTCCGTTGTTGGACTATTATTTTACTTAAATAATTTTAAGTGTGGCCTTTATCATTGGTATAAAGTGAACTGATTTTCGGATCTTCATACAAACTAATGGTGATAATATAACTCCAAAGAAATTTTTTGAAATGGTTTGATGTTTAAATTCCTCTACGAATTGATTAATGATTTCTGATGATGCAGTATACTTTATACATATGTTTGCTTTATGGAAAATATAACAAATGCTATGTGTGCATAGTTGGCGATAGAATAAATCAAATTATTGAGAATTTTTCATAAAGTAATAATGATAGTTTAATTTGTTTAATTTTAATTGAAATTTGAAGTTTTCTGCGAACTGATTTAGAATTTCTGTTAAAATAGCGTACATACTAGATTGATTGGCTTTATGGAAAATATAACAATCTCTATGTGTGCATAGCTGGAGATGCGATAAAGTTACTATTGAAAAATTCTCATAAAATAATAATGAAAGCTTTAATAGTTTCAATTTAATTGAAATTTGAAGAATTCTGCGAATTGATTGATAATTTCTCGTAACGTAATATATATACAAGATTGATTGGCTTTATGTAAAATATAACTATACTCATGTGTGCATATTTGAAGTTGGACAGAATTGTTATATCCTACACCACTAAGAGGTTCAGCATCTAATACTTAACACCGATCAGCATAAAAATGCATCTGCCACTAATATTAGTCGTTGAATAATATTTTTAGCACATTTTGAGTACATCTAACCGTGGCCGTAAACCCTTCGCTACTCCATGGGTCCATCCTTTTGTCAATGTGATTGTTATTCGCAGGTACTTATACTCACTGGTCCACTATATTTTATAACATCTTCGAACAAAAGTTTTTCATTTCCGATTTTTTCAACTACATATTCTTCTTCTTATTTTCACAAATTTCCCATTCTTCGCTACTCCATGGGTCCATCCTTTTGTCAATGTAATTGTTATTCGCAGGTACTTAGATTCACTGGTCCACTATATTTTATAACATCTTCGAACAAAAGTTTTTCATTTCCGATTTTTTTCAACAACTTATTTTTCGTCTCATTTTCACTAATTCCCCATTCTTAATTGCTACAAACTCAGAGTGTATGTTAAATGTTTAAAAGAAAATTTTTCAAATTCAGCAAATACCCAATAGCATTAACACATTTCATCGAATTCTTTCATTCACTTAGCAGTAGTAAATACCTTAACATACAATTCTTAACACGACAACATTGTACGATATAGAATTAGATGGCCTGTAAATGGACAAAACGATGAATGTAAACGCGATAAGCGACTAACTATTCCTGCATTAGTATGTGTGTGTATATATGAATGTTTTAGCCTTAAGGCCAATTTACATGATCAAATTCAATTGCAATTTAGTTAGCGACTTAATACAAGAGGCCAATTGAATAGGCTTAAGCTCATATAGAGCATCTGGTATACAAATGAAGAGAATTACACACATACATATAATCACGATTGAGTTATATCCACTTTACATTTTCAATAACTAAACTGGTTGAGAGATATATTGATATAACTCGATTATTTGGGCATTTAGTATTCAAGAGTATAGATTGTGTAGTGATAATTATGATTGTTTTTGTCTGATATGAATTGATTTTGATTAACTATGAAAATATTATAAAACTATATGCTTTAGGCTTTCATTAATAGTATAACATATGCATGTGTGCAAGCTTCTTTATTTCATATATGTTATATATTTAAACATAATAATGATAATAAATGATGTTATATAGTTGGTATTATCATGCCTTATTTTACGAAGATAAGAATTGATATTAGTCTACAGTTATAAGGACTTAAGATAATATACCTTAAGCATGTAGAGAATGATAAATATTGTCATGTGTGCATTTATTTACATTTTACATATTTTAATTAATTAGATTGAAGGTAAAATCATTGTTGCAAATAAGTCTTTAATCACTGATTTATGGGAGAACGATTGATTGTAGATAACTAGAGAATCTAATGGGTTTAATGTGTCTATTTTGTGTCTTTCTATTTTTAGTTAAAAAGATTTCCAATTTGATCAATTCAGTAGCAAAATATTCATTAATTTCATTTAAAACCACAACTTGATATTGTCATCACTAAGTAATCGTATGTTTGTAATTATATAACTTATTCCGAAATCATTACACCCTTTCATGTGTGCCTTAATTAGTCATTTAATTTCATTAATTAAGTTTTTGAATTTTTCGAAAAATCGAATATTGACGTCGTGAATTTTTTGATGTATTGTTAATTTTACTTCAAAGTCCTCTTATCGATTTTGGATCTCAAACTTGGATACTTTGAAAACCGGACACCACTCAAAAGAACTGTTTTCTATATTAACACAATAAAATTAACCTTTTTAAGTGGACACCTCCCAAATATCGATAAAATTAGGCGGCCTTGGGTGTCCAATTCCGAGAGGTTTCATTGTATGCTTGATTTAAAATAAGAAAAATTATAAAAAACTATCACAGTTAAAAAAAACCTTGGCTGTCCAATTATGAGAGGTTTCATTGTATACTTGATATAAAATAATAAAAATTATAAAAAACTATCACAGTTCTAAAGTATTTGCATATAAATTCTGATATTTGAACATGTAACCAGTAATAATCCTCTTTTTTGTTGTTAATGATTTAAGAACCCCTATATTATAAATAAATAGAAATTGATCTTCACAAACCGTTAATGATGTTTGCTTGATAATATGTCAGACATACTTAAGTTATGCGTAAGTTTTATGTGTGCGTTTATTTTATATTTATATGGAATTTTTACTAAAATACAAAATTTCAAAAACTAATACTATGTATTTCAAGTAAATTAAAAAAATGAATATTTTAAAAATAGAATATCATTGATTGTCCAATATGGTACAAAATTTTTTCTGATATTCTAATTTTATCCATATTTACTGAAAGTATAGATTTAGAGATTTTTATGCCATTTTTATTAATGCATTGATATGGACAAACTTTTAATGGGAAATAATTTGGGTTGTATTGTTTCTCCATATGTGAGAGAAGTTTTCCTTTGTACATTCTTTTTGGATATTTTTTCTTAATTGCATAAAAATAATTAAAATGTATACAATATTCATTTGTGTACTATATTTAACGTACTATTTTATATTTCCATAAGATATTTGAAATTTTGGGCAGGGTTTCCATCTTTTAATCATTGTTTGTACACTAACGTCATCTCACCTCTTGTATCATGAGCAAAACTGAGAACCAAAATTTAATTTATTTTATTATTCAGTGCTTTTTTAATTAAAAAAAAAACTAAATGCATAAAACTATTGGATTAATATAACTTTTCTCACATTCTCATGAGAAAATAAATTGAAAAATCAATTTATTACGAAAATAAAATCGAACGACTTCATGTTAACGAAGAATTACTGCTCCAGGCAATAAAATCGATTTTGTTTTTAATAAATTTTTAAAAATAATAAATTTATATTAAAAAAATGTTATTTAACCCATTTTACATTTCACCTGGGCATATGTTGTAACATAGCTAGCTGCATGTCCATTGCATTCCAAGAGATTAGCGAATACCATTCATTCTTTTGGTAGACATTGGGGCGAGTTAGAAGGCAATTGTATAGAAATGAAAGCGATTTGGAGAATATACTCTTAGGAATGGCGTCATTAAAACCGTTTTTGGAAATTTAATACGTTTAATGAAACTATTCGAACAAATTGTTTTAGCTATTTTAATTGAAAATTACTATGCATTCATCGCATACAATGACATGGCTTATTTAACTCTTAAGGCTCGAGACGAAACATTTTTGTTGTTGTAGATTTTACAAGAAAATTACCAAAGGACAGACATTCCTGTTTGCTAAGAAGTGAAGAAAAAATGCAATTACATTTTGTATTCATGTAGAACATAGTTCTTAAGATTAATTGATAAGGTCAAAAGAGTGGAGGGTGGGTGCGTTGGAGCTGAGATATAACACTTGCTGCTATAGTATTTTATTGTCTTCGAGGTGAAAAATGTTAAGAATTTCTATTGAAAATTTTGTCGATGCAAGTGAAATTCTTTTAACACTTAAAAGAAACCTTAGCAACGAAACAATTTCCATAGTCTTAGACTATTTGAAGATTACACAAAAGAGAGAATGGTATTAGCAGAGTATAATATAGTCGATTAAGCTAAATTGTATAAAATGTAGGTAAATATAGTTTTAAAAGAATTTTTGTTTAATAGCTTAAAGTAAAATTACATGTTAAAAATTTGTTTGTTTGTTTCTGTTTATCGTCTTGGTGGAAAAAGTCAAGTGGTTTTGTATGAAATTCACTGAGCAATTTCTCTGTAAATTGCTGGCATTTATAGCTAGATGTTTTTTTCCCTCTCTCCTTTAAGCTCTCTCTGAGGGATGTACAACAACAAAAAAGAAAAAAAAATACTGAAGTTTAAGTTAAACGCCATTTTCAAAAATAGATAGCAATTATAATGGTTAGCATTGGATTTGTTATCTTGTGTTTTGGTCAAATACTGGTATACCCAATGGGGGGAGGGGGAAATATTGGGGGTGGACAATCTCAGAGAAAATTCCCTTTTGAGTTTGCGCTTTAGCTAACTCTCTGAGTGCGTTGAATTTGTCTTTGTCATAAAATCTCAGATTTAATTATGCCCATAAAAATTATAAGAATTTTATTAACCTGTTCTCTCTCTCTCGTGTCTTCTCTCTTTGCAGACAGTTCGTCGACAAATACCACAGAAAATCACTCTTCACCACCTTCACCACAGCTAAATGGCTCTTTGGGTAATAGTGGTGGTGTGAATGGTGCCAACAATTCCAACAACAATGGCAACAAATCACCCTCACCCCATTTGCCCTATTCACAGCACAATACACATCATGCCCATAGCCATCATCTGTCATCACAACCCCATCAGGCCACAACACCCACCAGCTCCAGTGGAGGCATTGGCGGCAGCGGCGCAGGTCTCAATCATCATTCTTCCCATTCCAATTCGAGTTATTTACTGCCAACCAGTTCCAATGAATCTGATGATGAGGGTGAGGAAATCATTGAAGAGGATGATGGAACCGATGGACCCTCGGATGGTTCATCGCCTCAAGGTGATTCCAATCAAAATAAACGTAAGAAAAAGACCCGAACTGTTTTCTCGAGAGCCCAAGTGTTTCAGTTGGAGTCCACCTTTGATTTGAAACGTTATCTGAGTTCCTCGGAAAGGGCAGGTTTGGCGGCATCCTTACGTTTGACAGAGACTCAAGTGAAAATTTGGTTCCAAAATCGTCGTAACAAATGGAAAAGGCAATTGGCCGCTGAATTGGAAGCAGCCAATATGGCAAATATGGCCCATGCAGCCCAGAGATTGGTAAGAGTTCCTGTGCTATATCATGATGGTACCACATCCGGTTTTGTCCCACCACCACCTCCACATCCCCATGCTATGCAATATTATGCGGCAGCAGCAGCACGCAATAATAGCCCTCCCCGGCCACCATTGTCATCCCTTGTATAGGGGGTGGGGTGTTTAACTGCGGCCGCAGTGGCAGCTGCAGCAGCTGGTGCTCCCTCAACATCCACAAGTGCCCAATGTGGAAGACCCAATACTCCAAATTCACCGCCAACCTCTCAACATCAACAACAGCAGCAGCAACATCATCTTCCTCTGCACCATCATCATCAGCATCAACATCATCATCACCATCATCAGCATTTGCAACATTTAATGCGTGTAACCACCACATCACCATACGCCCTGAATGCTTCCACAACAGGAACACATCATCAGCATTCTAATACAAGGTTAACACCTCCCTCACCCCAACCCAGTAATAATTCAGAGTCAGAGGAGGCCGATGATACGGCCATAGATGTGGAAAATGAAGATGAGGAGCAACAACAACAACAGCAACACCATCCACCACAGGAATCGCCATCTCGGCCTGTTTCACACAACCTAGAGGAAATGGCTGGAAAGTTTTGCCAACAAACAACAAATGGTCAGCAACAACAACAACAACAACAATCGACTGCTGGAGATTCGCCGGTAAATATAAAAAGTACGGCCATGGAGAGACTCTTGAATGGCCTGCCGCCCAAGGCCAATAGCAGTGGCCTGGAGGAAAAGGTCAATGGAAATGTAAATTTCAATCATAGCCCCTCCATTGAGCAAATAAAAAATCATAAAATTTATTAAAATGTTCCCCCCACCCCCCACAATGGAGATGTGGTCCTGTGATTGAAACGGAAATTAAATGATAATGGCAACCATGCTTCATTAATTTTGAAATTAGTGCCAAACGTAATGTAGACAAACATATGGAGCATGTACAAATGTATTATAAAATTTGTATTGTAAAAAAGAAAAACACAACAAAAACATAAAAGACAGCGTGATACGTTTGACTAATTTAATTTCAAAATTTGGGAAGGTTAAAAAAAGGAATCAATAAAAACAAACGTTTTCTAAGAGTCCCAATTGAGATATTTCCCTCAAAATTTATTTTACTTAGTTGTCAAACGTATCGCAATGGCCATAGTCTAAGGATATTTATGCGTTACGGAAAACATTTTTTGTAGTAAATATTTTTTGATAGAATAACTTTGAAATTTTTAAGAAAATTAAAAAAAAAAAAAACAAAACAAAACCTTTGCAAAAATAAATTAAAAAACTGGTTTCATTCAAAACGAATAATGATAAATAAAAAAATAAAACAAATCAATAAATCGTAATAGTAAAGAAAATAATATCTTGTAACATATCTTAAATTAAAAAAAAAAAACTATAAAAAACCCATGTGGCAAAAAATATTTCAAAATTTCCCTTATTATTAAAACCCTATGTAAAATATATCTAATGAATACTTAAAAAATGAATATGTTATTTATTGTTCCTATATCTATTTTCTGATGTAAATATTAAAAAAAATAAAAATAATAACTACCATTCCCTATAATAAAAATTCCCATTCAACTATTTGTATATGTCTCAATTGCTCAAAAAGTATTATTAATAATATAAAACATCTATATAATATATATAAATATTTAATCAACGCTTGTATTATATTTAAAATATATATTATGAATATTTCAATTAGTTTTAAATTATCTATTTATTATTCATATTTCACTATCATTGACTAGTGTAAATTATTTGCTTTAAGATTTTATTTTTTTTTGTTTGTTTTTATTTTATTAAATATTAGTTAAATTATTATGTATGAAAAACAAAACAAAACACAAAACAAAAAACAAATGTTAATAATATAATTATTACTTGAATTATAATTACAAAAAAAAACAAAACACAAAAATACAAAATAAAAAAATTAAATATAAAAATTGCTTATAAAAATGTTTTTGGGTTTTTATTGGAAAATTATCTAGGGTTCGCATGGAATGTAGCTCACATAAACTGCATTATAGTAATCAGACTCACATGCAGAAAATATTTATTTGCACAGAAAAATATATCACCAAATTTTTTTCAACTAAAATTTTAATCGAATTTTAAAAAATATTCAATTAAAAAATTTAATTGGTTCAGCAAATTCTTTAATTGAGACAAAAATCATTCTCAAAAAATTATTATTATATTTCTTTTATTACCCTACGGGACCGATACAGGACTAGTCCCTGGTGTGCATGGACCAATCCTAGTTCTGGTCAAGACATATGGGACCGGTCACATTAACATGGGTTTGTCATTGACGGGGTAAATTTACACTTTAGGACACGTCTTGGATTCGTTCCTTAGGATACGTCCAGGGTCATTTTAGTAGTAGCACTTCATAGACAGGTCCTCATGAACCAATCTCTGACAAACTCTTAGGAATCTGTTTCAGTTTGGTTATCCGAATCGCACCAGAAATGAAAAACTTTTGAAATATATTGAACAATAGGTTATTCTGGTAATTCTACTGCACTAAATGTGTAGATCCAATACTATTTCTATATCAAGCGAGTATGGAAATCATTAAATTATGACTAATTAAAAACTGCGACAAACTGGATCACCGGTACCAGTCCTGCACAAAAAAAAAATCTGATTCAATCACGAAATTAATTGATCCAATTAATTTTTTAATTGAAATGTCTTCAATCACAGAAATGATAGTATCAATTAAAAAATTAATTGGCAGTCAATTAAAAAATTAATTGATCCAATTAAAAAATTTGTTGATTCAATTAAATTTTTAATTGAACATTTTTTTAAAACTCAATTAAGATTTTAATTGGAAAAATGTTCGTGAAATTTTTTTCTGTGTGTGGTTCGTCAGTGGCAATTTGCACCAATTTCCCGTAGGGTATATTTCTATTGGAACAATTAATTTTTTTTTCTGTGATTGAAGACATTTCAATATTCGTGAATGAAGAGAAAAATATTTTTTTTTGTGTATGTACACACAAAAGTTTTTTTTTTCTGATTCAATCACGAAATTAATTAATCCAATTAATTTTTTAATTGAAATGTCTTCAATCACTAAAATGATAGTATAAATTACAGTTTAAATTGGACATTAAAAAATACTTGATTAAAAAATTCATTGTTTTCACTAGCAAATTTCAATTAATTTTTTAAATGTAAAAATTTAATTGTTGTTGATTACAAACCTCAATTAATTTTTTCATTAAAAACGTACATATTTTCAATTACTTTCTTAACTGACTGATTTTTTTACTTTGATTAAAAAATGGATTGTTTGAAATAAATTTTAAGTTTAAAAAAAATCCATGATTTATTTTAATTGACTTAGTATGATTAAAAAGTTAATTGTATCGATTAATTTTTTAATTAAAAATTTTTCAATCTTTCACTTAATTAACTTAATGCTTCTATCTCGATTAAAAAGTCAATTATATCAATTAATTTGTTAAAAAAAATTCAATATTAATAAACTTTTCAATTGGAAATATTTTGGTGATATTTTTGTCTGTGTAATGATTGGATTAAAGATTTAACGTTTCAATGGTGTCAATCTGATAACGATGAAATGACACCATGCTTGGTCAAAACATAAACCATCGTTCATGGTGACGATTTTGTGGGAACAAGGTTCGAATTCCGCATCGAAAATTTTAATAACATGCCAAAATCATTAGTGTAAAGATAAGACCATTCGAACCGGTCACCTCTCACGATGTCATAGACGCGTTTCGGAGCACCGCTATCATATTTTGGAAACATTTCTTTCGATTAATCGACACGAGGTGTGTTTGGGGGCGATTAACAAGTTGTTGGAATACAATGTGTACACATTTTTTTGACCGTAAATTGTTTATGCAATATTGAATGCATGCTGGTCGCATATATGTCAAGCTTTACGATAGAGCCATAAGTTGGCAGTTTGAACATTAGGGTTGACAAAATTTTCTATAGAAATAAAAAATGCATTGGTGAGTTCACGAACTAATTTTTAGAATTCTATAGAAAACCATAATAAATTATGATATCAAATGCGGGTGGTATTAACAACAAAGGTTTTCGACCTTATCAACATAAAATTTTGACAAAATTTTCTATAGAAATAAAATTTTTGACAAAATTTTCCATAGAATTAAAATTTTGACAAAATTTCCTACAAAATTAAAATTTGACTAAATTTCCTACAGAAATAAAATTTTGGCAAAATTTTCTATAGAAATAACAGTTTTGACAAAATTTTCTATAGAAATAAAATTTTGACAAAATTTTCTATATAAATAAAATTTTGATAAAATTTTCTATAGAATTAAAATTTTGATAAAATTTTCTACAGAAAAAAAATTTTAATAAACCTGTCTAGAGAAATACAATTTTGACAAAATTTCCTATAGAAGTACAATTTTGACAAAATTTTCTACAGAATAACATTTTGACAAAATTTTCTTTATAAATAAAATATTAACAAATATTTCTATAAAAATAAAATTTTGACAACATTTTCTATAGAAATAAAATTTTTACAAAATTTTCCATAGAAGTAAAAATTTGACAAAATTTCCTACAGAATTAAAATTTTGACAAAATTTTCTATAGACATAAACGTTTGACAACATTTGCTATAGAAATAAAATACAATAAAAAGGTCAGCGATAATAATGAGAAATAAAATGTTGACAAAATTTTCTATGGAAATAAAATTTTGACAAAATTTTCTATAGAATTAAAGTTTTTACAAATTTTCCTACAGAATTAACATTTTTAAAAAATTTCCTACAGAAATAAAATTTTGACAAAATTTTCTATAGAATTAAAAATTTTATAAGATTTTTATAGAAATAAAATTTTGACAAAATCCATAGAATTAAAATTTTGACAACATTTCCTACAGAAATAACATTTTGACAAAATTTTCTATAGACATAAACGTTTGACAACATTTTCTATAGAAATGAAATACAATAAAAAGGTCAACGATAATAATGAGAAATAAAATATTGACAAAATTTTCTATGGAAATAAAATTTTGACAAAATTTTCTATAGAATTAAAGTTCTTACAACATTTTCCTAAAGAATTAAAATTTTTAAAAAATTTCCTACAGAAATAAAATGTTGACAATATTTTCTATAGTATTAAAAATTTTATAAAAATTCCTACAGAAATAAAATTTTGACAAAATTTTCTATAGAAATAAAATTGTGCCAAAATTTTCTATAGAAATAAAATCTAGCCAAAATTTCTATAGTAATAAAATTTTGGCAAAATTTTCTGTGGAATTACATCTTTGACAAAATTTTCTATAGATGTAAAATTTTGACAAAATTTTCTTTATAAATAAAATTTTAATAAATATTTCTAGAGAAATAAAATGTTGACAAAATTGTCTATAGAAATACAACTTAGACAAAATTTTCTATAGAAATAAATTTTTGCCAAAATTTTCTATAGAAATGAAATCTTGCCAAAAGTTTATATAGTAATAACATTTTGCAAAATTCTCTATCTTTGACAAAATTTTCTATGGAATTACATCTTTGACAAAATTTCCAATAGAAATAAATATTGACAAAATTTTCTATAGAAAAAAAAAATTTAGCAAAATTTTATAAAAATAAAATTTTATAAAAATAAAATTCTATAAAAATAAAATTTTGACAAAATTTTCTATGGAAATAAAATTTTGACAAAATATTCTTTGAAAATAAATTTTTGACAAAATTTTCTATAGAAATACAACTTTGACAAAATTTTCTATAGAAAAAAAAAAATTAGCAAAATTTTATAAAAATAAAATTTTAACACAATTTTCTATAGAAATAATTTTTTTGTTTTTTATTATGGGTTTGTACTTCAATCATATTTGTTGTTTTGATCTCAACTTTAAAACCATTGTGTTGACTAAGCTCCAAGAGTAGCTTAACCAATAGAAGAGAAGAATGTTTGTCAAATTTATATGGGCAAAGCCCTATAGACTGCAAGATGGTTGGATGGACGCACGTTTCGGAATTACCACATTCCTCATCAGCATCCTCTACTTGCAGCAAAACTATCAACCATTTATCAGAATAAATTCAGGCAGTTCACTATTTTTTGCCAAAATTTTCTATAGAAATAAAATACCAAAAAAAGGTCAACGATAATCAGTGAGAAATAAAATGTTGACAAAATTTTCTATAGAATTAAATTTTTTACAAAATTTCCTACAGAATTAAAATTTTTACAAAATTTCCTACAGAAATAAAATATTCTATAGAATTAAAAATTTTATAAAATTTTCTATAGAAATAAAATTTCCCCAAAATTTTTTATAGAAATAAAATTGCTCCAAAATGTTCTATAGAAATATAATTTTGACATAACTATGTATAACTTTCGGCACAATCCATCGTAGAACGTTCATAAGATTCGGCCTGGCCGAACTTTAAGCCATATATATATATTAGTTGAAACTAAAAAACAGTAATTTTAAATTATTTAATTTTTTAATTGAGTGGCACATTATGTGTTAAGTTTTTGATTATGCTTTGAGAAAATGTTGTCAGTATTGAGAAGATATAATAAACCAGATTGTGCTAAAACTGGGGACGGCATTGTATTCAATGTAAAAGGAAGACATGGTAGTTACTGTCCCATGTATGCCATTCAGACCAACATACTTAGTCCCTTTTATCCATTGTGCATGATTTATTTGATGTGTGTGTTGTGGTGTCAATCGCATTATTTGAAGCTTTCATATGCAATTCCTCCAGCAATTCAACACGTCAACAATTAAGCACCATTAACTGTCAGAAGCATCCAGCAGCAATCAATTAATATGTTGAAAAAAAAAAGATAAATTCTGCATTTTTAATTCGCGAGCGAAACAGTCATACACAGAAAGAAGTCAAGACTAAGTGCCACTAAAATATATGATATGTAAAGAAAATTTACTAAATTTAAAACCAATTAAACCTTAAGTACAAACATAAATTCCCCAGATATATTATATTAAGAACGCTTTCAATTTTTTTATTTTATTTATTTATTCAAAATTTTAAAACAATAATAAATTATGATAGTAAATGAAGGAGGTACATGGCAGTTCTGGTTAGTAAATTCTTCCAAAGAACTTATTTTTTCAATGGAAGAAAATATATTGAAACATTTTTCAATTTTTTATAAACATTTATACAAATAATAGCCGAATCATAATCTTGAATAGTGCACTTTAAACGGATCGTCAATAAGACATTGTGTGCGTATGACAAAGAGCCCGGTGATAACTAAAACTAGCAAAGATAAAAATTTTCTAATAACTTCTCCGTTTTTTTTCTCGGTGTAGTATAATGTTTATGTATATGCTAAATATATAGGACGTCGAGTTACACTTGATGGTACTTGGTGTGTACTTAAACCAAAACCAAAACAATTGTCAACAATTGCTGTAGCAATATTTTTATGTTTTGCTTACTTGCGTTGGCAATTAATCGCAAATGTGCAGCTTTTTATTCTGGCCCATTGTTTAGCATTTATTTTCCACAAAACTGTGGCAAAATTGCAATATCAGCAACAATAAACGAGACAGGATTCAAATGTTGCACAACATTTATGTGAATTGCTTTTTTTGTTTGTTTTCGCTCGATTATATGGGTCGAGGTTTTAACGACAATCATTTGTACAAATGCTTTAAAGTGTGGTTTAATTGGAGATAGAGTTGGATAAGAGTTTTTGTCTAAAATAAGAAGTTAACATTTTCTCTACAAATAAACATAAAATAACTGAATTTGTCCAGAAGAACATCCCCAGAAGAACTTCTTCTGTAGTTAAAACAAAGAACATCTCTTGGAATACATTTTTGGAAGTAATTGGTAGATTTTGCAAAATATTCCTCTCCACCTAAGAGCTACTTTAATTTTCTATAGAAACAAAATTTGGACAAAATTTTCTATAGAAATAAAATTTGGATAAAATTTCGCATAGAAATACAATTTTGACAAAATTTTCTATAGAAATAAAATTTTGACAAAATTTTCTATTGAAACAAAATTTTGACAAAATTTTCGATAGAAATAAAATTTTCTATAGAAATAAAATTTTGACAAAATTTTCTATAGAAATAAACCTTGACAAAATTTTCTATAGAAATAAAATTTTGACAAAATTTTCGATAGAAATAAAATCTTGACAAAATTTTCTATAGTAATAAAATTTGGACAAAATTTTCTATAGGAATTAAGTTTTGAAAAACTTTGTCTTTAGAACAACTTTAACAACTGGGTTACACAGAAAAAAAATTCTGATACAATTACGAAATTATTCAGTTTAGTTTTTTTTAATTGAAACTGATTCAATAAAGAAAATTATAATATTAGTCATAGAATTAATTAGATATAAAGTATACTTGATTAAAAAATTAATTAATTTCTTCGGCACATTCAATTTTGTAATTGTTTCAATAAAAATTAAATTGGGTTTGGACGCAAAATACAATTAATTTGCAATTAATGTGCAATGTGGAACTCTGTTCGGACTTGGCCATAAAAAGAAGGTGTCTTGTCATAAACATACTATTGGGCAGTACTCAGTAATAAGAGAAGTTCACCACTGCTGTATCACAATATAGGGATTTTTAGCAAAAATATATCAAATTTAAAAACTCTTAGTTTGAAGTTTTTGATCAAATTTTTGTGGTCAGCATATATAATGGTTTTTTTCTTCGAATGAAATGTTTTATTATTTTATTTTATAATATATTATGATATTATTCAGAATTTTAAAGCGCACTAACTAACAAGGTAAATTTACTACTTCTACAAAAAGGGAGAACTTCCCCACAATGGACTTTGATAGTATGACCTAACACGTAGTGAATTTATAGAAAATTTAGTCAAAATTTTATTTCTGTAGAACATTTTGTCCAAATTTTACTTCTATAGAAAATTTTGTTCAAATTTTATTTCTATAGAAAATTTTTTGTCAAATTTTATATCTATAGAAAATTTTGTCAAAATTTTTTACCTATAGAAAGTTTTGTCAAAATTTTATTTCTATAGACAATTTTGTGAAAATGTTATTTCCATAGAATATTTTGTCAACATTTTATATCTATAGAAAATTTTGTCAAAATTTTATTTCTATAGAAAATTTTATCACATTTTTATTTCAATAGACAATTTTGTGAAAATGTTACTTCTATAGAAAATGTTATCAAAATTTTATTTCCATAGAATATTTTGTCAAAATTTTATTTCTATAGAAAATTTTGTCAAAACTTTATTTCTATGGAAACTATTGTCAAAATTTAATTTTTATACAACATTTTGTCAACATTTTATTTCTATAGAAAATTTTGTCAAAATTTTATTTCTATAGAATATTTTGCAAAAATTTTATTATACCCTGCACCACTCTGTGGAACAGGGTATTATAAGATAGTGCATATGTTTGTAACACCCAGAAGGAGACGAGATAGACACATGTTGTCTTTGGCAAAAATGCTCAGGGTGGGTCCCTGAGTC
The DNA here is from genome assembly GCF_050003625.1 of Haematobia irritans. Taxonomy (NCBI): domain Eukaryota; kingdom Metazoa; phylum Arthropoda; class Insecta; order Diptera; family Muscidae; genus Haematobia; species Haematobia irritans. The sequence goes on along the minus strand of NC_134397.1, from coordinate 225,190,695 downwards.
GATATAACCATGTCCGTCTGTCCGTCCGTCCGTCTGTCTGTGAACATATTTTTGTGATCAAAGTCTAGGTCGCAATTTAAGTCCAATCGCCTTCAAATTTGGCACATGTTCCTAATTTGGGTCAGGATAGAACCCTATTGCTTTTGGAAGAAATCGGTTCAGATTTAGATATAGCTCTTTCGCCCGATATGCACTAATATGGACCCAGCAGCCAGAATTTTATACCGATTTGCTTGAAATTTTGTACACACATAACATTTAGTCGTATAGTCTAGTGTTCAAAATTTGATTGAAATCGGTTCAGATTTAGATATCGCTCCCATATATATCTTTCGTCCGATATGGACTTATATGGCCCCAGAAGCCAGATTTTTGGCCGAATTTGGTTGAAATTTTGCACTAGGAGTATAATTAGTAGTGTAGTCAAGTGTGCAAAATTTGATTGAAATCGGTTCAGATTTAGATATAGCTCCCATATATATCTTTCGCCCGATATGGACTAATATGGTCCTAAATGCCAGAGTTTTGGCCCAATTTGGTTGAAATTTTGCACAGGGAGTAGATTTAGCATTGTAGCTATGCGTGCCAAATTTGGTTGAAATCGATTCGGATTTAGATATAGCTCCCATATATATCTTTCGCCCGATATGGACTAATATGGTCCTAGAAGCCAGAGTTTTGGCCCAATTTGTTTGAAATTTTGCACTAGGAGTACAATTAGTAGTGCAGTTAAATGTGCAAAATTTGATTGAAATCGGTTCAGATTTAGATATAGCTCCCATATATATTTTTCGCCCGATATGGACTTATATGGCCCCAGAAGCCAGAGTTTTGGCCCCATTTGGTTGAAATTTTGCACTAGGAGTACAATAAGTAATATAGTCACGTGTGTCAAATTTGATTGAAATCGGTGCAGATTTAGATATAGCTCCCATATATATGTTTTTCTGATTTCGACAAAAATGGTCAAAATATCAACATTTTCCGTGTTAAATCGCCACTGCTTAGTCGAAAAGTTGTAAAACTGACTCTAATTTTCCTAAATTTCTAATACATATATATCGAGCGATAAATCATAAATAAATTTTTGCGAAGTTTCCTTAAAATTGCTTCAGATTTAAATGTTTCCCATATTATTTTACTAAAATTGTGTTCCACCCTAGTGCTTTAGCCAACTTAAATTTTGAGTCTATAGATTTTGTAAAAGTCTATCAAATTCTGTCAAAATCGAGTGATATTTAAATGTATGTATTTGGGACAAATATAGCACCCAACACATTTGACGGATGTGATATGGTATCGAAAACTTAGATCTACAAAGTGGTGCAGGGTATAATATAGTCGGCCCCGCCCGACTTTAGACTTTCCTTACTTGTTTCTATAGAAAATTGTGTAAAAAATTTATTTCTATGTTTTATCATGAAAAAAAAATATTTGTTACAAAAGTTTTATTTTTACTATAAAAAATAAATTTTGTTCCAAAGTCATAATCCATTTTGTTTAAATCATGCACTGTTCTTTTCTGACATCAAGTCTTTAATAAGACACATTTTGAAGTTTCATAGTAAAAGTTTAATATCGTTACCTTAATATACAAAGGCCCTAACTCATGAAAAACGAAGTTTACAGGAGGAGGAGAAAACTTAATAAAATAAGAACCACACCAGATACAAAAATATTTAAAAAGCAGTTTTTATACCCACCACCATAGAATGGTGACGGGGGTATAATAAGTTTGTCATTCCGTTTGTAACGCATCGAAATATCGATTTCCGACTATATAAAGTATATATATTCTTGATCAGGGAGAAATTCTAAGACGATATAACGATGTCCGTCTGTCCGTCTGTCTGTCTGTCTGTCTGTCTGTCTGTCTGTCTGTTGTAATCACGCTACAGACTTCAATAATGAAGCAATCGTGCTGAAATTTTGCACAAGCTCGTCTTTTGTCTGCAGGCAGGTCAAGTTCGAAGATGGGATATATCGGTCCAGCTTTTGATATAGTCTCCATATAAACCGACCTCCCGATTTGGGGTCTTGGGCTTATAGAAATCGTATTTTTTATCCAATTTGCCTGAAATTTGAAATCTGGAGGTATTTTATGACCATAAAGAGATGTGCCAAAAATGGTGAGTATCGGTCCACGTTTTGGTATAGCCCCCATATAGACCGATCTCCCGATTTTACTTCTTGGGCTTATAGAAACCGCAGTTTTTATTCAATTTACCTGAAATTGGAAATCTAGAGGTATTGTAGGACCACAAATATGTGTGCCAAAAATTGTGAGTATCGGTCCATATTTTGGTATAGCCCCCATATAGACCGATCTCCCGATTTTACTTCTTGGGCTTATAGAAACCGCAGTTTTTATTCAATTTATCTGAAATTGGAAATCTAGAGGTATTGTAGGACCACAAATATGTGTGCCAAAAATTGTGAGTATCGGTCCATATTTTGGTATAGCCCCCATATAGACCGATCTCCCGATTTTACTTCTTGGGCTTATAGAAACCGCAGTTTTTATTCAATTTACCTGAAATTGGAAATCTAGAGGTATTGTAGGACCACAAATACGTGTGCCAAAAATTGTGAGTATCGGTCCATATTTTGGTGTAGCCCCCATATAGACCGATCTCCCGATTTTGGGTCTTGGGCTTATAGAAACTGTAGTTTTTATCCAATTTGTCTGAAATTGGAAATCTAGAGGTATTTTAGGACCATAAAGAGGTGTGCCGAAAATGGTGAGTATCGATCCATATTTTGGTATAGCCCCCATATAGACCGATTCCCCAATTTTCTTCTTGGGCTTCTAGAATCCGAAGTTTTTATCCTATTTGCCTGAAATTGGAAATCTAGAGGTATTTTCGGGTCACAAAGAGGTGTGCCGAAAATGGTGAGTATCGGTCCATATTTTAGTATAGCCCCCATAAGAACGATCTCCCGATTTAACTCCTTGGGTTTCTAGAAACCGTAGTTTTTATCTGATATGCCTGAAATTGTAAATATTCTGGTATTTTAGGCTCACAAAAACGTGTATCGGATTAAGTTTATATCGGTCCATTTGGTAATGCCTCCATATAGACCGACTTCACTTCTTGAGGGTGTAGAAGGCGCACTGATCATGAAAATTGCTTGAAACTCAATGTAAAATTTCCAGATTTTACTTCTACAGATTTAAGATTTCAAATCAAGACGTTATTTTATAATTTTCTTGCACACTTACAAGAGATGTTAATGATTCCTCTAAACCTCAAACAAAAATGGTTCTTATAAATCCAGAATGTGATATAGTCCTCATAGGTGAAATCTTTAAATTTATCTTCGGGTTGTGTCCTCAAGTCCTCAAGCCGTCCTGAAATTTCAAAGGAAACCCTAATATTTGGTTCATGGTGGTGGGTATTTAAGATTCGGCCCGGCCGAACTTACTGCTGTATATACTTGTTATTATTAACATCAGACAAATTCAAAATTATAATAATTTTTTTAATATTTCCATTTTTAATTAATTTGTATGACTTAGGGCTTTTTGGGTTTGAATTTTTGAAAAAAATGAGTTGGGGCTTTTTCTTGCACAACTTAAAAGAAAACAAAATAACTTATCAATTCATATTTAAGCAAATGTTGGAATTGATAACACAGTTTATATTTTAAGATAATATAAACTTAGGTTTTATAAGTTTATTGTTCATAAAAGTGAATCGTACAGACCGATATCCCTTCTCTCGTCAGTAGGCAAGACACTTGAGGCACTACTCCTCCCCAGCCTTGTGGAGAATTGTCTAGCTGCTCACCATCAACATGGATTCCGTAAGGTACACAGTACGACGACAGCCTTACATGCCATTTCGACACATATCAATAGGGGACTTAATCAGCTCAAGCCGTGTCATAGGACGGTCCTGGTGGCGCTTGACCTATCCAAAGCATTCGATACGGTCAACCATGCCACACTATTTGAGGACATCGAGAATACGTCCCTACCGGCAGGAACGAAGCGTTGGGTTGTGAATTATATGTGTGAACGCCAGTCGTACGTGGAATTCAGGGACAAGAAGCCAAAACCCTGTAGAGTTAAACAAGGAGTTCCCCAGGGCACACTTGAGGCACTACTCCTCCCCAGCCTTGTGGAGAATTGTCTAGCTGCTCACCATCAACATGGATTCCGTAAGGTACACAGTACGACGACAGCCTTACATGCCATTTCGACACATATCAATAGGGGACTTAATCAGCTCAAGCCGTGTCATAGGACGGTCCTGGTGGCGCTTGACCTATCCAAAGCATTCGATACGGTCAACCATGCCACACTATTTGAGGACATCGAGAATACGTCCCTACCGGCAGGAACGAAGCGTTGGGTTGTGAATTATATGTGTGAACGCCAGTCGTACGTGGAATTCAGGGACAAACCCCGTAGAGTTAAACAAGGAGTTCCCCAGGGCACACTTGAGGCACTACTCCTCCCCAGCCTTGTGGAGAATTGTCTAGCTGCTCACCATCAACATGGATTCCGTAAGGTACACAGTACGACGACAGCCTTACATGCCATTTCGACACATATCAATAGGGGACTTAATCAGCTCAAGCCGTGCCATAGGACGGTCCTGGTGGCGCTTGACCTATCCAAAGCATTCGATACGGTCAACCATGCCACACTATTTGGGGACATCGAGAATACGTCCCTACCGGCAGGAACGAAGCGTTGGGTTGTGAATTATATGTGTGGACGCCAGTCGTACGTGGAATTCAAGGACAAGAAGTCAAAACCCCGTAGAGTTAAACAAGGAGTTCCCCAGGGCGGGGTGATATCTCCGGCACTGTTTAACCTCTACCTGTCCTCGATTCCACCCACTCCTGACGGCGTCGAGATTGTGTCTACGCAGTACACCCCTGGATCACCTTTATGCGGAGGCCAATATCATCCCAGTGCGTCGACACAATTAGGTACATGTTGTCAAAGCAGTACCTCTTTGGTTGCCATCGAAGTTGGCATCCGAATCACCATCTTGTGGATAGACAACCTCCACCCAGGAATGTAAGGGTTGATCTTCACCTTCTAGAGCCCGAGATCCAGGGTTACAAAAGAGAGCCTCTAGATCAGGCGGCATACCAGACAGGTCTGAACAGGATTCATGAGGATACTGTAGCTGAAGCGGTGAGAAGCTACAAGGTTAATCCAGTTCTCGGAGTCCGACCGTCGCCCATAGCACCGGAGGAGAGAGACCTCCCACGGCAGACCAAGGTAGTTTTGGCCCAACTAAGATCAGGCAAGTGCAGCCGCCTCAATTCATACTTATCAGTGATTGATAGCAGCGTAGCTGACGTGTGTCACATCTGCAATCAAGGGTCACATGACACTCGTCACCTTTTTGCTTGCCCAGCTAAGCCTACCCGTCTCACCACCAGGTCACTCTGAACATCCTTGTCGCAGAGTTCCTTGATCTGGCTACAAGTTGAACTACACAAGGATAGAACAAACTGGATGAGACCACATTAAAAACTGTTACAACAACAACAACAGCAATAACCGTTCACAGACATACATAACACAAAAGCAATATAAACAAAATCAGAAAATCTATGCCTACTATGTGTTTTTGCAGTACTAATTGAATTAGGCTTTTTTGTACATATTGTGTGGGTATGAGTTAGGGCTTTACATTATTAACTTTTCAACGCATCTCCGTAAATTTTTTATGGAAGGTGTATCTGATGGCGCTCTTTCAGAATCGACAAAAAACACGATTTCAAAAAATTATGAGTTGGGGCCTTTCTATATTAAGGTAACGATATAGTAGTATGTAATGCCAGACATTTTTTCGAAATCTGGCTTACTTTTTTGAAAATATGTAAAATTACATTATTGCTAAAGGTAGGTTTCTGTTGAATAATATTTCTTTACATCGGCTCGTAGGCACCCAAAACTATGTTCTATACATACATACATGACTGTAAATGTTGCTTGTGCTTCGAGGGCTATAGCGGCAATTGTCCGTTGACGACAATAGCAGATACGGCAATTGTTGCTATAGGAGCCCCTCAACGCCCATCAACGCATAAGCAGTGCAAACAGTCAAATAGTTATATTTATATAGCATAGTTTTGGGTGCCCACGAGCCGATGTAAATTTTAATAATTTTAATTTTACATAAAATATATTTGACATATAAACCGATAGATAATTGGAACGCGATGTTAGAATATGCTCTCTACTGGTCATGCAAAATTTGGTCCATATCGGGTCATAATTATGTTTGACTTCTGGAGCCTCATGGATATTAGTAAACCCATTCCAATATTTTCAAAAAACAACCTTTCAGAAAAAAAAAAACATTTCGCCTCGTATTTTATATGACTTTTAAACCCTAATCGAACTGTATAAATCCTACTACACGGTTGCCACCGTGGTGCAATGGTTAGCATGCCCGCCTTGCATACACAAGGTCGTGGCTTTGATTCCTGCTTCGACCGAACACAAAAACACACATTTCTGATGGTTTCAAAGCTTCTCTAAGTGGTTTCACTGCAATGTGGAACGCCGTTCGGACTCGGCTATAAAAAGGAGGTCCCTTATCATTGAGCTTAACATGGAATCGGGCAGCACTCAGTGATAAGAGAGAAGTTCACAAATGTAGTATCACAATGGACTGAATAGTCTAAGTGAGCCTGATACATCGGGCTGCTACCTAACCTAACCTTACTACTCCTTCAGCCAGAGTCTAACCAAATTTATCGCAACTTCAAGTCAAAAATGTAACAACCTTTTCCTCCGGGTAATATTTTTGCTCTATGTTTTCTCCCAACCTATATGAGGAGAAAAACAAAGAGTGGCATTTGGCAATACTACCAATTGAAATCGGTATGTAATTAAAAATGTTAAAGAATTTTCTTAATACTAAGCTAAGGCAAGTTCTCGGTATCCTCTTCTCCATCTTATCTCTCTTTTTTAAGAGCAATTAAAGGATATTTCATTTTCATTGCTTCAATCTTATTCTGTGAATTCAACATTTGTACATTTTTTTCCTTTGAGTGCTTCCAGTGCTTATTGTATCTCTCTCATTGAAGCTAATTAAGAAATTACTGCAGGCATTCGATAGTGCTCATACTCAAATGTCTATAAAAAGTCCTCTTTTTCTTGTGTGTTTGTGAGTGTGTGTCTTGTTTTTTTTTTTGGGAGGCTGGAGGCCTTCTTCTTTTTTTTAGCCTTATTTGTTGGCAATTTCTCAATAGCTCATATGTGAAAGAGTCATGTGAGTGTCTATATATGTGTGTGTTTGTGTGTCTTTTGAGGGGCTCCTCCATATAATCCACTTCGTTTGTATGGTAATACAGACATTTTGCCAAAAAGCCATTTCCTTTTGATGCTTAAACAAGCAGGGGAAAATTACCCAAAAATAATGGCCGAGTAATGTGAGTGAGAGAAGGTGGGGCTGTTGTATGAGTTCCCAATTGGGTGTGGGTCGGCGGGTGTACAGGGGCGACTATATAATAACGAGTGAAAAATAACCAAAAAATTTGCTTTTTATAGTCGTCGGTATGTTAGGTTAGCTGAATCGGAGTGAGAGGTTGTTGTTGTTGTTGTTTTTTTGTAAAGCCCTGATTTCTTTGGGAATTGTTGTATTCTTTTTTATTTATTTATTCTGTCGTTGTTGTTGTTTGTTTGTTTTTTTTTTTTTTTGCAGAAAGGCAATTTTTATAATTTTGCAACAATTTTCTTTCCATTTCATACAAATGAATTGAAATTTTGTATGCTGTGTGTGTGCTGGTTTTTTTCTTTTACTCTTTCAGTTCCTTTTGGGCTTTTTGTCTGATTTGGGGAAAAACGATGAAAAAAGAAAATCTCAGGCTCAAATCCATTCATGCGCTTAAAAATAAAATGCTAAAGCCACTTGACTGCATCCATATAGAAATTAAGCACTCGTTTACCTCTTTCACATATACATATAAGAGGAAAGTATGAATGTTTCTCTTTTTTGGCTGCATATTCATTTCAATCAGAGACAGTGGGCCTTTGAGGAGAATGTTGTACAAAAAGTAATAACACGGTCAATATTTATGTATATGGGGGTTTCGTGGTACACATTTAATGCCGGAAACCATTTCAGAATATTCTGAAATTTTTGCTATAGACCTAGTGTTAAAAACTTAAATTTTTCTTCTTTGTTTACTTATACTAACGGCACGTAGAACAAAAATTGTATGTGTTTCATTGTATTTACCTCAATTAATTCAAAAGCTATGTGAGTTTATTCTGAAAATTTCATTCTTAAATTGTGGCCAAATGCCTTTACGCAAATAAGCCGTGCATGGCCTATAATATCTATCGAAGTGTGAATAAAATACAAAACAGAATCCGAAATAATATAAGCTATGGTTTATTTATGAATGTCCATTTACTAGAGATGTACTGTAGAAAAGCGTCTCAAAATTTTATATTTTTCGTTTATAAAAATGCATTTTAGTGCTCACTGATATGGAATGAAAATGAGATAAATGTTGGGATGCCAGATTTTGAAGAGGCAAAAACAGCACATTCTGCTTATAAAACAAGTAAGGAAAGTCTAAAGTCGGACGGGGCCGACTATATTATACCCTGCACCACTCTGTAGATCTAAATTTTCGATACCATATCACATCCGTCAAATGTGTTGGGGGCTATATATAAAGGTTTGTCCCAAATACATACATTTAAATATCACTCGATCTGGACAGAATTTGATAGACTTGTACAAGGCGATTTTACAAGGAAAATGTTGACGATTTTACAAGGAAAATGTTGGTATTTTGACCATTTTTGTCGAAATCAGAAAAACATATATATGGGAGCTATATCTAAATCTGAACCGATTTCAACCAAATTTGGCATGCATAGCAACAATGCTAATTCTACTCCTTGTGTAAAATTTCAACTAAATTGGAGTCAAAAATTGGCCTCTGTGGTCATATGAGTGTAAATCGGGCGAAAGCTATATATGGGAGATTTATCTAAATCTGAACCGAATTCAACCAAATTTGGCACGCATAGCTACAACGCTAATTCTACTCCCTGTGCAAAATTTCAACTAAATCGGAGCAAAAAATTTGCCTCTGTGGTCATATGAGTGTAAATCGGTCGAAAGCTATATATGGGAGCTATATCTAAATCTGAACCGATTTCAACCAAATTTGGCACGCATAGATATAATGCTAATTCTACTCCCTGTGGAAAATTTCAACCAAATTGGGGTAAAACTCTGGCTTCTGGGACCGTATTCGTCCATATCGGGCGAAAGATATATATGGGAGCTATATCTAAATCTGAACCGATTTCAATAAAATTTGACACACTTGATTATAGTAATAATTGTTCTTCTTGTGTAAAATTTTAAGCAAATTAGGGTAAAACTCTGGCTTCTGGGGCCATATAAGTCTATATCGGGCGAAATATATATATGGGAGCTATATCTAAATCTGAACCGATTTCTTCCAAAATCAATAGGAATCTATTCTGAGCCAAAACACATACTTGTGCCAAATTTGAAGTCGATTGGACTAAAACTGCGACCTAGACTTTGATTACAAAAATGTGTTCACGAACAGACGGACATGGCTATATCGACTCAGGAGCCCACCCTGAGCATTTTTGCCAAAGACACCATGTGTCTATCTCGTCTCCTTCTGGGTGTTGCAAACATATGCACTAACTTATAATACCCTGTTCCACAGTGTGGAGCAGGGTATAAACTGTTCCACAGTGTGGAGCAGGGTATAAAAAAGAGCACATACAAAAAATGAGCACACTTTTTCAAATAAAATAAAAAACATTTAATTCCAATTTATTGAAATATAATTTATTTAAAAATAACGAAAAGGTTCATAACATAAACATAAAATAACACATTTTCATCTCAAGCTAATTTTCTTACAATATTTTTCTTACAGTATTTTTGTGAAAAATGTTATTGAAAGAAGTTTGTTTACATTTAGAACATAGTACAAAGTGAAGAAGCAACATCGGCGTGCTCTTTTTCGACTCTGATATATAAAGTAAAAAAATAATTTAATTAGAAAATAACGGCGTAGGAAAATCTCGTAGTGTGACATTGACGTATGTCAGTTTACTTTTACCATTTATTGAATCGCGTTGGAGTAATATTTGCTGTGATGCATGAAAAGAGCACAAAAAGAGTACTTAACTAAAAATAGAGCTCTTTTGCGTGCTCTTTTGGCCTATCTTGTTTTAAGAACACATTTTGTAAAAAAGAGCACTTGTGCTCTTTAAAAGAGCACGTGTAGCATCCTTTCACTGATAGAAAAAGTTTCGTTATATTAAAGAAATGTTTCATTAAAAATGAGCCAATGAAACCCATTCGTTACTACAATGAAATTTTTCGTTATTATAACGAATGTTCTGTTAATCAACGTAACATTTCATACTATTAACGATTTATTTCATTGTATTAATGAAAAATTTTCGTTATATCAATGAAAAATTTTCGTTGGCTCAATTTTAATGAAATTTTCTTTGTGTGTAGATAAATGAGATCTGTATCCTAATTTTAATTTTATTGATCTTAGTTTTAAAACCAGATAGGTCGATTTATTGTAAAGAATCCGCATCTTTGGCTCGGTCAAAAGGTAAAAATCTTTGGATCCAAATAAACAGCTTTTGATTGTACCCTCCACCAAGGATTGCGTTTCTCAATGAGGTTCCACAAGTCAATCTTGGAGAATGGTTTATATGGGCCTATATATAATTACTAGCGTAACCCGGCCCGCTTTGCTGCGCCCTCCGAAGCGTATTTGTAGGAACATTTTGCGTTAACTTGGTTGACTATCCTTCGTGCTGAAAACAAATTCGAAAAGATATGAATTCTTTCAAACAAATCGGGCTACTATCTTTTTCGTTTATAGGAACAAATACGGCGGATATGCATACGTAAAACGGTTCATCTTAAAAAATGTCGGGGGTGGACCCTTTCCTCCAAATTTTTTAAATAATGTTCTGTATTCAAGTAGTTGGACAATCTTCTATATTTCTTGTGAATTTTAAGTGTGGTTTGTCAAGGAAAGGTATCCTTCTCCTCAACATATCTGAAAATTAAGCACTAATTATAATAAAATACAAAGAATTACTGTTTCCCATCCAATAAATCGGAAAAAGCAAAAGTAGTAAAAAATTTTACCACATTAACATTTGCTAAAATGTTGGGAAATGATGCACCCTCTACGTTGCCAATTTCATGTAAATTTAAGTTCTTTACTAAAAAGAAGTCTGGCAGAAGCCTGTGCAAAAATCACAAAAGTATGTACCGAGTTCCCATTTACGGACAACCCTCTACTTTCAAAAAAAAAAAAAAAAAACGGACAAAAGGGAACCCTCACCACCCTCACCACTCTCACCACCTTCGCTCCACTCCGACCTGATATCGGCATATCACGTACCCTACATTAATTTCACAACTACTCAATGGTCCCTATAAATTTTATCGAAGTAAATCGACAAAGTTTATTTCCCCTTCCCCAACCAGATATCGAAAAATCATATACTAATTTATTTAGAGGAGGACCTCCTTCCCGATCCAATATCGATGTAGCGTATCTTTGGTAAATGTCCCCGAAAATGTCAAGCAAATTATAAGTCTAGAGGGGCGGTCTCTCTTCCGTCCAAATATAACAAAATCAGGTATCAACTATTAATATCGTAACCTCTCCCCAGTCCTCTGTAAATTTCAAGTAACTCGGTAAAGTTTAATTGTTTCTCTATATATGTACTTAAGAGAAGCGGATGTCTTCCTATGCCCTTTTATTTTTATTAAAAAATCAGGAACCTGATATAAATTTCATAACCTCACCCATTTTTACCGTAAAATTTCAGTCGGGGGAGTTTAGTTTTGTTTTCATTGCCCTTAAAAAAAAAAGGTCGGCAAAGGGATGGTCCCCTTCCTCGACCAAATATCGAAAAATAATGTAGTGGATTTTTGTCTAGATGCAAACCCCAACATTCAATGAAAATTTCAAGCAAATCGCATAATTTTGTTCCAAGTTTCAAAAAGTAGGGCAAGGGGTAGGTTCCCTTCCTCGTCCACATATGAAATCATCAGGTACCCCATATTAATTCCATAACCTTACCGCATGTTCTCTGTAAATCTCAGATAATTTAGAGAATTTTAGTTTTTGTACTGTATACACCCAGAAAAAAGGGGCTCTAATGCCAACTGAACTTTATTTTAGTTCATGAAGATTACTTGATTTTAGTTAAATTTTGCACAATATGAGTAAATGTACCTTATTTGAATAATTTTTTGTTATCTTTAATGACGTGAACTAAAAACAAGAAAAAAAGTTGTATACATATATAGTGCACAATTTTACTAAAAAATAAAATAGTTCATATTTTCCTAAAATGGTAGAAGTTTGTTTAAATTGAGTTCATATGTCTCTTAATTGAGTAAATTTTACTAAAATTGTACCTGTCTTGAACTTCGTACAGCGCTAAAAATATTTTAACAATAATATATTTTAATAATATATAATTTTTTCTTTCATTATATGAAATTTTCTTAAACAACAGAAAAAAATTAATTATTTTTAAAAAATTGTCTTCAATTTGACAAAAAGTATTAACCTATTTGTAACATGTTGCAATTAGAAAACTATTTTAGTTAACATTTTCTAAAATAAACCTACATTTTCTTCCACGGTGGGTTCACTTTTTTTTTGGTGTACTTTAAAAAAAGTCGAACAAAGGGGAGGTCCCCCTCCGCCGCCAAATATCGAAATATAAAGTAGCGGATCTTTGTCTAGATGTCAACCCCAAATTTCAAGCAAATCGGTCAACTTTGGTCCAATTTTCAAAAAGTCCGACAAAGGGAAGGTCCCCCTCCGCGACCATGTGTCAAAAAATGAGGTACCCTATTTTCACCACATGAACGCCCCCTACGATCTCTGAAAGTTTCAAGTAAATCGGTACAGCCGTTTCGGAGCCAACTCGAAACATACAAACAAAAATAAAACAAACATACGAATAAACAAACATAGATTAAATTTTATATATATATACACGGATGAAAAAGACTGTTTTTCATATGTTTGGCTATAAACATTATATGTTTGGAACACAATATTTTTGAGTGCAAGCATATAATGTTCATAAACTAGCATAACATGTTTGGGACATATATGTTAATATGTTAGAACATATTATGTTTGGGACATAAAATGTTTTTAAATATAATATGATTGGATGCAAACATATATTAATTTAGAAATAGCCTATAAACATATATGTGTTTAGTAGCTTGGAGCGCTATTTAACAGGGAGCGATATTGAATTAAGTTGGTGGTTGTTGCTTGTTATTACAAAATTAACATTTTATTTTTCCTTGGGCAATTGATCAGCTACTTCTTTGATCCTTACAAACTGTGTGGTCCGCTGTTCGAATCCCCGTCCGGCAAAAGGTAAAATTAAAATAAAAAAAAAATCATACAATTGAATAATTTCTTCTACAATGTTTGTATTACAGAAAAAGGTGCTAAGAACTAAAAAATCTCGTGGAAGTGAGAAAGATGTGGGGGAATATACAATTGGGCAGAAACAAAATTTTGAGCATTCAGGTCGAAAACCTATGTTGTTAGCACCTATATTACCTGTTTATTTTCATAATTCATTATGATTGTAAATATATAAATAAATAAATAAAATTTTGAGCACAATATTGTTTGGGAGAATTTTTTTTTAAGCATATAATATTTTTGGGTGCAAAATGCTTCCAAACATATTATATGTTCACATAATAACATATTGTTTTTTGGAAGACAACATTATTGAATTTGGATGCAAAAATACAAAATGTTTGGAAATTGACTACCCAAACATATATTGTTTAGACCAATATGCTTTCAAACATATTATATATTGGAAGAGATCAAACATATAAATGTTTGGGCAATAGCCAAAAATGTATATGCTTGAAGCAAAATATGTTTGGGAGTATATGTTACAGAAGCGATTTTTTGTGAGCGTGTATAGATGGACCGATATGGTCCAAATTTAATTTTACTAAATTTGCCGGAAAAAAATTGCACTTCCAAGAGGTTCTGCAAGTAAAATCTAAGGATCGATATACATGGAGGTTATATATAATTGTGAGCCTAAATGAACCAAGTTTTGCATTGTTATGAGAGGACATATACCAAATTTACAAAATTTTAACCGGATCGAAAGAAATCTGCACTTCCAAGAGCCTGGCATCTTCCATAAGTAAGCGTGATTTCAACCGACGGAAGGACGGACATTGCTTGATCGACTTAAAGCGAATTTAACCTCAGTTCAATATAATTTTCTTTTATTCATATTTGTTGTTTTGATTTCAGCTTAATCAACAGAGGAAAAGTACACGCAGGAAGGAATATGATCACCTCAAACATGTTTCAAGAGCAAAATGTTATTTTTGTATGGTGACCATGTAACATGTTTGTCATTAAAATGTTATTTTCTCGTCAAATATAACCTGCTTGCCGAAACCAGATACTTGATTTCCGAGAAAATAACATGGTTGCGAAAACCATGTTACATGGTCACCACCCAAAAATAACATTTTGCTCTCAAAACATGTTTGAGGTGATCATATTCCTTCTCTGGGTGTATATTTGTCAAATTTATTTGGGCAAAGTCCTATAGACTGTTGGTTGGATAGACAGCCGTCTCGGAACACAGAAAAAAATTTCACGAAAATTTTTCCAATTAAAATTTTAATTGAGTTTTAAAAAATATTCAATTAAAAATGTAATTGATTCAACAAATTTTTTAATTGAAACAAAAATCAATCACAAAAATTAATGGTATCAATTACTTTTTTAATTGGATCAATTAATTTTTTAATTGACCTTCAATTAATTTTTTAATTGATACTATCATTTCTGTGATTGAAGACATTTCAATTAAGAAATTAATTGGATCAATTAATTTCGTGATTGAATCAGAAAAAAATTTTTTTGTGTGAATGACCACATTCTTCATCAGCCTCCTCTACTTGCAGCAAAAGCTATCAAGCAATTATCAGAATAAATTCGGGTAATTCACTAAACCTAATGTAAATTACATTCGGAAGGTTCGTGTGTAATTTACATTGGATCAAAAAGTCTTCAATATTAATCACTCGATCTTTAAATTCGAAGATTTTTTGTATTTTGCCTGCAAAATTAAATAGATTCCAAAAAGAGGGAATATCTGTAAGACTTTGTTTAAATACTCGTTTTACAAGATAAATGATATATTTATACCTTTATATTTTATATTTATACTTTTATATTGAAACGAAAGGATTTTTTCTAAATATACGAAAGAAGGAACAAATATACACTTTGGTTCCACTGTCAAATCATACTTTCAAAAAAAATAAAGGCTTGATTTTCTATTTCTTCTTTTTAATTTGGAGCAACAATATCTAAATATATATTAAAGGATTGAAGACATGCACATAATAGGCATATAACAAATAAACAAAAAAAATCAGATGAACCCTTTCAATGGTATAAAAAGTTTTGGTAAAAATAAAATCTCGTCTTTTTTATTTTGGGAATATTTCTCATCCTTTTTACAAAACAATTTTCGTAGTTGTTGATGATGGTCTATACTGCAGCAGATAGACTCGAATTAATTTTTATCTTCTAAAATGATTTTAGCTGCTATTTCGTTGAATTTGGTTTTTGTAAAGCCATTTGAAAATTTATAATACAACGAGATCAGATGACAGTGGCAGGAGGGAATTGCCTGTGTTTTTTTGGAAATCATGACAATGATGACGGCACCGTTGGCGCTGTGTTAAGGGAATTTCTTATTACGTTAAGTGGATGGTAATATGGAAAGAAGCCAAAAAACCGTCTTTTTTAATCGTAACATTAAAAGCTTCAACCATGCTTGCTGGGGATATTGTTTGCATGGTTATTTTTCTATTTGGTTGTGGGTAAAATGTATCATTTTGCTTAGATGAGAAAAAAATAATGCTATGGGTTTATAACGAATTAATGATACACTTTTTTATAAGTTACACAGTTTGTAATGTTTTCTTAGATATTTTCTATGAAAATCCCAGAAGTATAAAGACAAAGTCATTATTAAAACACTAAAATTCGAGTTTTTGTAATCTTCATTTGATTTTTTTTAATTTTTTTTACTCGACGTTTTACAGTGACCAAAGTCGACGAATCGAACTTTAACGAAAAAAACGAAATGTGGAATAGAAAGAAGAATGCAATTTAGCGATTTTTCAATAAGCTCAAAATTCAAAAATTGTATTTTGTAAAGTCGATTTTATAAAAATCGAACAACAACAAGTATATACGGCCGTAAGTTCGGCCAGGCCGAATCTTATGTACCCTCCACCATGGATTGCGTAGGAACTTCTACTAAAGGCTGTCATCCACAATCGAATTACTTGGGTTGCGATAACACTTGCCGATGGCAAGTTATCGTAAAACTTTTTAACACTGTCTTCTAAATTGTAAGTTAGCCCATACGGGGTATATATTAAACAAAAAAATGCCGATTAAATACATATATAATATAGTTTGACAAAAAAAAAATTTTTTTGACAAAATTTTCTATAGAAATAAAAACTTGACAAAATTTTCTATAGAAATAAACGTTTGACAAAACTTTCTATAGAAATGAAATTTTGACACAACTTTCTATAGTAATAAAATTTGACAAAATTTTCTATGGAAATAAAGTTTTGGTAGATTATTTTTGGCGATATGGACCAATTTTTGTGTAATAAGTCATCGGCTATATATAACTAAAGACCGATATTGACCAATTTTTACATGGCTGTTAGAGGCCATATATTGACAAAATGTACCAAATTTCAACCGCATCGGATGACTTTTGCTATATATAATTATGGACCGATATGGACCGATTTTTGCATGGTTGTTAGATACCATATACCAAACACCATGTACCAAATTTCAACTGGATCGGATGAATTTCGCTCCTCCAAGAGGCTCCTGAGGTCAAATCTGGGGATCGGTTTATATGGGAGCTATATATAATTATGAACCGATATGGACCAATTTTTCCATGGTTGTTAGAGACTATATACTAACACCATGTACTAAATTTCAATTGGATCGGATGAATTTTGCTCCTCCAAGAGGCTCCGGAGTTCAAATCTGGGGATCGGTTTATATGGGAGCTATATATAATTATGAACCGATATGGACCCATTTTTGAATGGTTGTTAGAGGCCGTATACTAACATCAGGTACCAAATTTCAACAGGATCGGATGAATTTTGCCCCTCCAAGAGGATCCGGAGGTCAAATCTGGGGATCGGTTTATATGGGGGCTATATATAATTATAGACCGATATGGGCCAATTTTTGCATGGTTGTTAGAGACCGTATACTAACATCAGGTACCAAATTTCAACAGGATCGGATGAATTTTGCCCCTCCAAGAGGCTCCGGAGGTCAAATCTGGGGATCGGTTTATATGGGGGCTATATATAATTATGAACCGACATGGACCAATTTTTGCATGGGTGTTAGAGACCATATACTAAGACCACGTACTAAATTTCAACCGGATCGGATGAATTTTGCTCCTCCAAGAGGCTCCGGAGGTCAAATCTGGGGATCGGTTTATATGGGAGCTATATATAATTATGGACCGATATGGACCAATTTTTGCATGGTTGTTAGAGGCCATATACTAACATCAGGTACCAAATTTCAACCGGATCGGATGAATTTTGCTGCTCCGGGAGGCTCCCCAAGCCAAATTTGGGGATCGGTTTATATGGGGGCTATACGTAAACGTGGTCCGATATGGCCGATTTTCAATACCATCCGACCTACATCAATAACAACTACTTGTGCCAAGTTTCAAGTCGATAGCTTGTTTCGTTCGGAAGTTAGCGTGATTTCCACAGACGGACGGACAGCCGGACAGACGGACAGACGGACGGACGGACGGACATGCTTAGAACGACTCAGAATTTCACAACGACCCAGAATATATATACTTTATGGGGTCTTAGAGCAATATTTCGATGTGTTACAAACGGAATGACAAAGTTAATATACCCCCATCCTATGGTGGAGGGTATAAAAATAATACATCTTTAATCACAACAAGTATATACAGCAGTAAGTTCGGCCGGACCGAATCTTAAATACCCACCACCATGAACCAAATATTAGGGTTTCCTTTGAAATTTCAGGAGGGCTTGAGGACTTGAGGACACAACCCGAAGATAAATTTAAAGATTTCACCTATGAGGACTATATCACATTCTGGATTTATAAGAACCATTTTTGTTTGAGGTTTAGAGGAATCATTAACATCTCTTGTAAGTGTGCAAGAAAATTATAAAATAACGTCTTGATTTGAAATCTTAAATCTGTAGAAGTAAAATCTGGAAATTTTACATTGCGTTTCAAGCAATTTTCATGATCAGTGCGCCTTCTACACCCTCAAGAAGTGAAGTCGGTCTATATGGAGGCATTACCAAATGGACCGATATAAACTTAATCCGATACACGTTTTTGTGAGCCTAAAATACCAGAATATTTACAATTTCAGGCATATCAGATAAAAACTACGGTTTCTAGAAACCCAAGGAGTTAAATCGGGAGATCGTTCTTATGGGGGCTATACTAAAATATGGACCGATACTCACCATTTTCGGCACACCTCTTTGTGACCCGAAAATACCTCTAGATTTCCAATTTCAGGCAAATAGGATAAAAACTTCGGATTCTAGAAGCCCAAGAAGAAAATTGGGGAATCGGTCTATATGGGGGCTATACCAAAATATGGATCGATACTCACCATTTTCGGCACACCTCTTTATGGTCCTAAAATACCTCTAGATTTCCAATTTCAGACAAATTGGATAAAAACTACAGTTTCTATAAGCCCAAGACCCCAAATCGGGAGATCGGTCTATATGGGGGCTACACCAAAATATGGACCGATACTCACAATTTTTGGCACACGTATTTGTGGTCCTACAATACCTCTAGATTTCCAAATTCAGGTAAATTGAATAAAAACTGCGGTTTCTATAAGCCCAAGAAGTAAAATCGGGAGATCGGTCTATATGGGGGCTATACCAAAATATGGACCGATACTCACAATTTTTGGCACACATATTTGTGGTCCTACAATACCTCTAGATTTCCAATTTCAGATAAATTGAATAAAAACTGCGGTTTCTATAAGCCCAAGAAGTAAAATCGGGAGATCGGTCTATATGGGGGCTATACCAAAATATGGACCGATACTCACAATTTTTGGCACACATATTTGTGGTCCTACAATACCTCTAGATTTCCAATTTCAGGTAAATTGAATAAAAACTGCGGTTTCTATAAGCCCAAGAAGTAAAATCGGGAGATCGTTCTATATGGGGGCTATACCAAAACGTGGACCGATACTCACCATTTTTGGCACATCTCTTTATGGTCATAAAATACCTCCAGATTTCAAATTTCAGGCAAATTGGATAAAAAATACGATTTCTATAAGCCCAAGACCCCAAATCGGGAGGTCGGTTTATATGGAGACTATATCAAAAGCTGGACCGATATATCCCATCTTCGAACTTGACCTGCCTGCAGACAAAAGACGAGCTTGTGCAAAATTTCAGCACGATTGCTTCATTATTGAAGTCTGTAGCGTGATTACAACAGACAGACAGACAGACAGACAGACAGACAGACAGACGGACAGACGGACATCGTTATATCGTCTTAGAATTTCTCCCTGATCAAGAATATATATACTTTATATAGTCGGAAATCGATATTTCGATGCGTTACAAACGGAATGACAAACTTATTATACCCCCGTCACCATTCTATGGTGGTGGGTATAAAAATAATTGATCGAATTAATTATTAATTGAAATTAAAGCATCAATAAATAGATTCAAACAAAAATTTTTTTGGCACATTTAATTATCATGATTGATTTTAATTATAATTAAAAAATTAGTAGACTCAATTTAATTTATTATTTTATTTTCAAATAATTTATTTATTTATTTTTTTTTTAATTTTTATACCTTCCACTATAGGAGGGGGGTGTATTAACTTTGTCATTACGTTGGTAACACTTCGAATATAGTGTATTCGCATATTTGTGATGCTAGTAATATTCAGCGTTACCGTTGGGAATTTTCAAAAGGTGGCGCAAAAAGTGGCAATCGTCAAAAAACGTGGCACAATTATTTTTAAAAAGTGGCACATTGTTTTCATTATGTTATAAAAAAAAACAATTGTTGTACAATATTAACAAAAAAGAAAACAATTCAGGTATTTCCATAAATAACATTAAAAATAAAAAATTCAGTCACATATTTGTTATACAATTTATTAAAATATGTTTTTATAGTTACTTCTTTGTAACTTCTTTCACTGACAAAAAAACGCATGCCCGGTTCCAAAGATTTTGTCTTTACCTTAAAAATTTTGGTATTGATTCCGAGCCAAAGAAGCGGAGAATACAAGTAAGGATAATTTTAAGATACAATTCTCTTTTAAATTCTCTCTCTATAAAAGACCTTTAAAAACGAGTTAACGACAACTTTATTTCCTAAATTAAAACTCGAGTTCTCGAAATAATGCTATGTTTCAAGTAAAAAACGTCTTTAAAATAAAGTGTTCAAAAACATGCCCTATATTTGAACAATTTTTTGCTTTGTAGTCAAGATGCAGAAAGACAACAAATTTAAAGACAATTTCATTAAATTTAAAGAATTTTTCTGAATTATTAAAGTCAAGTTGACCTTATCCCTAACATTTTTACTTTCCTGTTATGATACGCATTTTTAAGTCAAATCACTTAATTATAGGGACAATACGACTTTATTGAAAAGTTTATCGACTTTTGGACAAGGAACAAACTTTATATTAGAGAAATGCGTCTTCTATGCTAAGCAAAATTTGCATTCGTATATTAAAGATATGAAATCTTTGACCTCACGACAATATTTTTTTCATTGTTCCTATACATTCTAATGAGATCGTCTTGAGGAATCGATTTCCAACTTCTTTGTCAACTAAATTTAGGACTGACAGCATGGAGTGACAAGTTTCTACTTTCAGTCTATTTGTTAGTTTGTTTTTCATCAATGTAAATTTTGAAAAAATGCGCTGCTTCGAATTCATATAAATTAGAAAACAAAGGCTCGTTAAAATTATTTTTTATATTCCCTGCTTTAAACCAAAAATCTTCCACTTTTGTACATTCAAATAATTTGTATACCCTCCACCATAGGATGGGGGGTATATTAACTTTGTCATTCCGTTTGTAACACATCGAAATGTTGCTCTAAGACCCCATAAAGTATATATATTCTGGGTCGTGCTGAAATTCTCAGTCGATCTGAGCATGTCCGTCCGTCCGTCCGTTTGTTGAAATCACGCTAACTTCCGAACGAAACACGCTATTGACTTGAAACTTGGCACAAGTAGTTGTTATTGATGTTGGTCGAATGGTATTGCAAATGGGCCATATCGGTACACTTTTACGTATAGCCCCCATATAAACCGATCCCCAGATTTGGCTTGCGGAGCCTCTAAGAGAAGCAAATTTCATCCGATCCGGTTGAAATTAGGTACATGGTGTTGGTATATGGTCTCTAACAACCGTGCAAAACTTGGTGCACATCGGTTCATAATTATATATAGCTCCCATATAAACCGTTCCCCAGATTTGGCTTGCGAAGTCTCCAAGAGAAACAAATTTCATCCAATCCAGTTGTAATTTGAAACATGGTGTTAGTATATGATCTTTAACAACCGTGCCAGAATTGGTCCATATCGGTCCATAATTATATATAGCCTCCATATAAAACGTTCTCCAGATTTGACCTCCGGAGCCTCTTGGAGGAGCAAAATTCATCCGATCCGGTTCAAATTTGGAACGTGGTGTTAGTATATGGCCGCTAACAACCATACCAAAATTGGTCCATATCGGTCTATAGTTATATATAGCCGATCTCAAATCACACCAAAATTGGTCCATATCGGTTCATTATCATGGTTGCCACTCGAGCCAAAAATAATCTACCAAAATTTTATTTCTATAGAAAATTTTGTCAAAATGTTATTTCTATAGAAAATTTTGTTAAAAGTTTATTCGGTTCATAATCAAATTTTCATCATTGTCAAAATTTTATTTGTACAGAAATAAAATTTTGTTAAAATTTTATTTCTGTTGAAATTTTTGTCAAAATTTTCTTTCTATAGAAAATTTTGTCAAAATTTTTATTTCTATAGAAAATTTTGTGAAAATTTAATTTCTATAGAAAATTTTGTTAAAATTTTATTTCTGTAGAAAATTTTGTCAAAATTTTATGTCTACTTTGTCAAACTGAATTATATACGTATTGGATCGATCTTTTTTGATTTAATATATACCACGTATGGACTTACATACAATTTAGAAGATGGTGTTAGGAGGTTTTAAGATACCTTGCCATCGGCAAGCGTTACCGCAAGTTAAGTAATTCGATTCTGGATGGCAGTGTTTAGAAGAAGTTTCTACGCAATCCATGATGGAGGGTACATAAGCTTCGGCCTGGCCGAACTTACGGCCGTATATACTTGTTTTATAGTTACTTCTTTGTAACTACTTTCCTATACATTCTAATGAGATGGTCTTGAGGAATCCATTCCTCAAGTTCTTTGTCAACTAAATTTGGGGCTGACAGCATGGAGTGACAAGTTTATACTTTCAGTCTATTTGTTAGTTTGTTTTTCATCAATGTAAGTTTTGAAAAAATGCGTTCAGCGCAGGCGCTGCTGTGGGGTAAAGTTAAAATATATTTTGCGAATTCATATAAATTAGAAAACAAAGGCTTGTTAAAATTATTTTTTATATTCCCTGCTTTGAACCAAAAATCTTCCACTTTTGTACATTCAAATAATTTTTATACACTCCACCATAGGATGGGGGTATATTAACTTTGTCATTCCGTTTGTAACATATCGAAATATTGCTTTAAGACCCCATAAAGTATATATATTCGGGATCGTGGTGAAATTCTGAGTCGATCTAAGCATGTCCGTCCGTCCGTCCGTCTGTTGAAATCACGCTGACTTCCCAACGAAACAAGCTATCGACTTGAAACTTGGCACAAGTAGTTGTTATTGATGTAGGTCAGATAGTATTGCAAATGGGCCATATCGGTACACTTTTACGTATAGCCCCCATATAAACAGATCCCCAGATTTGGCTTGCGGAGCCTCTAAAAGAAGCAAATTCCATCCGATCCGGTTGAAATTTTGTACATGATGCTAGTATATGGTCTCTAATAACCATGCAAAAATTGGTCCAGATTGGTCCATAATTATATATAGCCCCCATATAAACCGACCCCCCGATTTGGCTTAAGAGAAGCAAATTTTATCTGATCCGGTTGAAATTTTGTACATGATGCTAGTATATGGTCTCTAATAACCATGCAAAAATTGGTCCAGATCGGTCCGTAATTATATATAGCCTCCATATAAACCGATCCCCCAATTTGGCTTGCCGAGCCTCTAAGATAAGCAAATTTCATCCGATCCGACCGAAATTTTGTACATGGTGTTAGTATATGGTCTCTAACAACCATGCCAAAAGTGGTCCATATCAGTCCATAATCATTTATAGCCCCCATATAAACCGATCTCGAGATTTGGTTTTGGAGCCTCTTGGAGGAGCAAATTTCATCCGAGTGAGTTGAAATTAGGTACATGGTGTGAACATATGATCTCTAACAACCATGCAAAAATTGGTCGAAATCGGTCCATAATTATATATAGCCCCCATATAAACCGATCCCCCGATTTGACTTGCCGGGCCTCTAAGAGAAGCAAATTTCATCCGATCCGGGTGAAATTTGGTACATGGTGTTGGTATATGGTCTCTAACAACCATGCAAAAATTGGTCCACATCGGTCCATAATTATATATAACCTCCATATAAACCGATCCCCAGATTTGGATTGCGGAGCCTCTAAGAGAAGCAAATTTTATTCGATCCGGTTGAAATTAAGTACGTGGTGTTAGTATATGTTCTCTAACAACCATGCAAAAATTGGTCGACATCGATCCATAATTATATATAGCCCCCATATAAACCGATCCCCAGATTTGACCTCCGGAGCCCCTTGGAAGAGCAAAATTCATCCGATTCGGTTGAAATTTGGTACGTGATGTTAGTATATGATATTTAACAACCATGCAGGAATTGATCCATATCAGTCCATAATCATATATAGCCCCCAGATTTGACCTCCGGTGCCTTTTGGAGAAGCAAAATTCATCCGATCTGGTTGAAATTTGGTACGTGGTGGTAGTATATCATATTTAACAACCATGCCAAAAGTGGTCCATATCAGTCCATATTCATATATAGCCCCCATATAAACCGATCCCGAGATTTGGTTTTGGAGCCTCTTGGAGGAGCCAATTTCATTCGAGTCAGTTGAAATTTGGTACATTGTGCTAGTAAATGGCCGCTAACAACCATGCCTTACTAGGTCCATATAGTTCTATATACAGCCCTCAGATAAATCGATCCCCAATCACACAAAAATTGTTCCATATCAAGTTCATAATTGTATATAGCCCCCATATTTCAATTCTGGCTCTCTACGTAGCGTGCAAAAAGTCCATATCGATTCGTAATTATTTGTAGACTTACCTATACATAACTTTTTTGTCTAATATATACCACGTATGGACTAACTCACAATTTAGAAAACGATATTAAGAAGTTTTAAGATACCACAACCCAAGTAATTCGATTGTGGATGACAGTCTTTCGTAGAAGTTTCTACGCAATCCATGGTGGAGGGTACATTAGATTCAGCCTGGCCGAACTTACGGCCGTATATACTTGTTTCCACTGATCTCTCGTGGGAACCATCATCAATTAGTTTTTGCGTTCGCACTACAAACCTTAAAAATGTTATAATTATCATAGAAAATATTATAATTATTATAGAAAAGATATTTAACAGCGCTTTACTTACTTATCCATTTGGGAAATTACATGTGAGTTCCTTTTGCAATTCGACGGTTCCAATGAAATATAACTTCAACACAACATACACTTGCACACAAGTAACTGAAATAAGCTTCAAATCTCCACAGTAAATTTGACATATCCATATTATGCTTTGCCAACCTAAATCGAATCATATCCGTTCACGTATAATAAGAATTATTGGTCGATAGATATCTATCGGTAGCGCACAATATTCGGTTTTCTCAATAATACAACTTTTTTTGGTGTTAACATCCCAGAAAAATTAAACTTTTGGAAAAGTGGCACCTAGTGGAACACATTAGAGGAAAATCGCGAAAAGTATCACATTTAGTGGCACAAAAAAGGGGCAAATTTGCCACTACACTGGCACAACGGTAACGCTGGTCCTATTGTCCAATTATTCTAAGTATCCTTTTTAAATAATACACTATTGTCATATACTAAAACACCATAAACATCCCCATTCCAAATTAAACAACCTTCCCTTGGAGGAAGGTCCTATACCATTTGGGTAAATTGAATGGATTTTGTCCATAGCAAATGTCACAATTCATAACTACGAAAAATTTAATTTTCCAACAATATTTCATTTAAATAAGAATTCGAGTCCTTCAAGCATAGGAGAGTATCCTTTTTGTTTTGTTTGTTGTTTTTTTTTTGTGAGGTACTTGTCATAATGATGTATTAATATTGCAAGAACATTTGATGGTCCGACCAATTCATTATGGGGTGGATGGGGGTGAAGGGTGTGGTGGTATTCTTTGGTTTCCTATTTTAAGTGAAATAAATAAAAATGAAATGAATTTCTCGCAAAGACAAAAAGCTATGTCCATATGTCTGAACATTCCAAATAAATGAGTGAATGAATGAATGAGTGAATGACTGACTGCATGGCTGAATGAATAAATTGCCAAGTACTAAAACATAATGTCAGTCATTGTAAAGTAAATCTCATCAATCAAATCTAATTCAGAAATTGCGGACACAATAATAGAACAGACGGCGACAGCATTAATAGCGACAACCTAAATAGAATGTAAAGACCTGCGCTTTATTGTCGTTTCTATGGAATTATATGTAAATGTGGAGGAATAATTTCTCTCAGCTATTAGAATTTTATTAAAATATAATTTTATTTAAATTTTTAAGTATTATGAAAAATCATCTAGATTCATTTATTGTGAAAATTTAGTTTGTCAATCGACAAAAATTGATGATTGCAAGTGCACTGGAAAAAATATATCCGATTCCAAAGATTTTTTTCATGTAAAGATCTCCAGTTTTAACTTGAATCACTGAAATGTAAGGACAAAAAAATTTTCTTTTTTTTTTGAAAATGATGAGAATGACAAAACGTCGTCATTGAAATGTTTATCGAAAAAATTTTATATTTAACTAAATTCGAATTCGTATTTTAAGGATATGAAATTTTTAGCCTCACCACAATATGTTTTCAATATTTCCACTGTTGAAAGTTGGTCGCCTCGGTAAAAAAAGAACATCTGCATACCACATATTTTTTTTTACTAGCGGTGGGTATTTAAAATTCGGGCCGGCCGAATTTTAAATCCCCACCACCATGAATCAAATATTATGGTTTCCTTAGCAATTTTTAGGGGGTTTGATGACTGATATTCCCAACCAGAGCAGTTCAACCAGTACCCTTCCCGAAGATAAATTTAAAGATTCGACCTACGAATATTAGATAAGATTCTTGATTTATAAGAACCACTTATATTTGAGTTTTAGATGAATAATAGACATCTCGTGTAAGCCTGCAAGAAAAGGATGAAAGAATGCCTTAATTATGCCCTGAGCCACACTGTGGAATAGGGTATTATAAGTTAGTGCATATGTTTGCAACACCCACACGGATGAAAAAGACTGTTTTTCATATGTTTGGCTATAAACATTATATGTCTGGAACACAAATTTTTAAACACAATATTTTTGAGTGCAAGCATATAATGTTCATAAACTAGCATAACATGTTTGGGACATATATGTTAATATGTTAGAACATATTATGTTTGGGACATAAAATGTTTGTAAATATAATATGCTTGGATGCAAACATATATTAATTTAGAAATAGCCTATAAACATATATGTGTTTAGTAGCTTGGAGCGCTATTTAACAGGGAGCGATATTGAATTAAGTTGGTGGTTGTTGCTTGTTATTACAAAATTAACATTTTATTTTTCCTTGGGCAATTGATCAGCTACTTCTTTGATTCTTACAAACTGTGTGGTCCGCTGTTCGAATCCCCGTCCGGCAAAAGGTAAAATTAAAATAAAAATAAAAAATCATAAAATTGAATAATTTCTTCTACAATGTTTGTATTACAGAAAAAGGTGCTAAGAACTAAAAAATCTCGTGGAAGTGAGAAAGATGTGGGGGAATATACAATTGGGCAGAAACAAAATTTTGAGCATTCAGGTCGAAATTCTATGTTGTTAGCACCTATATTACCTGTTTATTTTCATAATTCATTATGATTGTAAATATATAAATAAATAAATAAAATTTTGAGCACAATATTGTTTAGGAGAATTTTTTTTAAGCATATAATATTTTTGGGTGCAAAATGCTTCCAAACATATTATATGGTCACATAATAACATATTGTTTTTTGGAAGACAACATTATTGAATTTGGATGCAAAAATACAAAATGTTTGGAACTTAGACTACCCAAACATATATTGTTTAGACCAATATGCTTTCAAACATATTATATATTGGTAGAGATCAAACATATAAATGTTTGGGCAATACCCAAAAATGTATATGCTTGAAGCAAAATATGTTTGGGAGTATATGTTACAGAAGCGATTTTTTGTGAGGGTGCAGAAGGATACGAGATAGACACATGGTGTCTTTGGCTAAAATGCTCAGGGTGGGCTCCTGAGTCGATATAGCCATGTCCGTCTGTCCGTGAACACATTTTTGTAATCAAAGTCTAGGTCGCAGTTTTAGTCCAATGGCTCAGAATAGAAGAATTGTGGAAGAAATCGGTTCATATTTAGATATAGCTCCCATATATATATTTTGCCCGATATGGACTTATATGGCTGCAGAAGCCACAGTTTTACCCCAATTTGGTTGAAATTTTGCACTAGGAGTAAAATTAGTAGTGTAGTGAAGTCTGCCAAATTTTATTGAAATCGGTTCAGAGTTAGATATAACTCTCAGATTTAGATATCGCCCGATATGGGCTAATACGCTCCCAGAAGCCAGAGTTTTACCCCAATTTGGTTGAAATTTTGCTCTAGAAGTACAATTAGTACTGTAGTCAAGTGTGCCAAATTTTACTGACATCGGTTCAGATTTAGATATATCTCCCATATATAGCTTTCGCCCGATTTACACTCATATGACCACAGAGGCCAATCTTTTACTCCGATTTAATTGAAATTTTGCACAGGGAGTAGAATTAGCATTGTAGCTATGCGTGCCACATTTGGTTGAAATCGGTTCAGATTCAGATATAGCTCCCATATATATGTTTTTCTGATTTCGAAAAAAATGGTCAAAATACCAAAATCTTCCATGTAAAATCGCCACTGCTTAGTCGAAAAGTTGTAAAAATGACTCTAATTTTCCTAAACTTTTAATACATATATATCGAGCGATAAATCATAAATAAACTTTCGTAAAGTTTCCTTAAAATTGTTTCAGATTTAAATGTTTCCCATTTTTTTACTAACATTGTGTTCCACCCTACACCCTCACAAAAAATCGCTTCTGTAACATATACTCCCAAACATATTTTGCTTCAAGCATATACATTTTTGGGTATTGCCCAAACATTTATATGTTTGATCTCTTCCAATATATAATATGTTTGAAAGCATATTGGTCTAAACAATATATGTTTGGGTAGTCGAAGTTCCAAACATTTTGTATTTTTGCATCCAAATTCAATAATGTTGTCTTCCAAAAAACAATATGTTATTATGTGACCATATAATATATTTGGAAGCATTTTGCACCCAAAAATATTATATGCTTAAAAAAAATTCTCCCAACCAATATTGTGCTCAAAATTTTATTTATTTATTTATATATTTACAATCATAATGAATTATGAAAATAAACAGGTAATATAGGTGCTAACAACATAGGTTTTCGACCTGAATGCTCAAAATTTTGTTTCTGCCCAATTGTATATTCCCCGACATCTTTCTCACTTCCACTAGATTTTTTAGTTCTTAGCACCTTTTTCTGTAATACAAACATTGTAGAAGAAATTATTCAATTTTATGAACAGCGGACCACACAGTTTGTAAGGATCAAAGAAGTAGCTGATCAATTGCCCAAGGAAAAATAAAATGTTAATTTTGTAATAACAAGCAACAACCACCAACTTAATTCAATATCGCTCCTTGTTAAATAGCGCTCCAAGCTACTAAACACATATATGTTTATAGGCTATTTCTAAATTAATATATGTTTGCATTCAAGCATATTATATTTACAAACATTTTATGTCCCAAACATAATATGTTCTAACATATTAACATATATGTCCCAAACATGTTATGCTAATTTATGAACATTATATGCTTGCACTCAAAAATATAGTGTTTGAAAAGTTGTGTTCCAAACATATAATGTTTATAGTCAAACATATGAAAAACAGTCTTTTTCAACCGTGTAGTGCATTAGCCCCCTAGTGCATTATGGACTGAATGGTTGTTGGATACCATATACTAACATCACGTACCAAATTTCAACAGAATCGGTTGAATTTTGCTCATTCAAGGGGCTCCGGAGGCCAAATCTAGGGATCGGTTTATATGAGGGCTATATATAGTTATGGACCGATTTCGACCAATTTTTGCATTGGTGTTTGAGGCCATATATTAACACCACGTACCAAATTTCAGCCGGATCGGATTAAATTTGCTTCGCCTAGAGACTCCGCAAGCCAAATCGGGGGATCGGTTTATATGGGGGCTATATATAATTATTGACCGATGTGGACCAATTTTTGCACAGTTGTTAGAAACCATATACTTACACCATGTACCAAATTTCAGCCCGATCGGATAAAATTTGCTTCTCTTAGAGGCTCCGCAAGCCAAATCGGGGGATCGGCTTCTATGGGGGCTATATATAATTATGGACCGATATGGACCAATTTTTGCATGCTTATTAGAGACTATATACTAACACCATGTGCCAAATTTCAGCAGGATCGGATAAAATTTGCTTCTCTTAGAGGCTCCGCAAGCCAAATCGGGGGATCGGTTTATATGGGGGCTATATAAAATTATGGACCGATGTCGACCAATTTTTGCATGGTTGTTAGAGACCCTATACTAACACCATGTACCAAATTTCAGCCGGAATTTGCTTCTTTTAGAGGATTCGCAAGCCAAATTTGGGGGTCCGTTTATATGGGGGCTATACGTAAAAGTGGACCGATATGGCCCATTTGCAATACCATCCGACCTACATCAATAACAACTACTTGTGCCAAGTTTCAAGTCGATAGCTTGTTCCGTTCGGAAGTTAGACGGACATGCTCAGATCGACTCAGAATTTCACCACGACCCAGAATATATATACTTTATGGCGTCTTAGAGCAATATTTCGATGTGTTACAAACGGAATGACAAAGTTAATATACCCCCATCCTATGGTGGAGGGTATAAAAAGTTGAAGAAACGAAAAAGTAAAATTTGCTTCCTAGAAGCAAGAACACAAAACCCAATTTTGAAAAGAGAATAGTGTCTTAAAATTATCCCTACTTGTATTCTCCGCTTCTTTGGTTCGGAATCAATACCAAAGTTGTTAAAATAAACACAAAATCTTTGGAACCGAGTATGTTTTTTTGTCAGTGCGGTAACAAAATAAGCCCTTATGTAATTTCAATCACATTGGAAATTTTTTATCTACTGGTTTGTAATGCAGTAAATCATCAATATTTTATACTCCCTCATATGAAAAACTTGATATAATTTCGCAAATGTATCTTCCATATGAAAGCACCATAAAAAAAGAGTATCATTTAACTGATGTTTATCGATAAGCGAAAAAATCCCGAGCAGATCATCACTCAAAGGACCTCATAACGAAAACGACAACAACAATCAAATGCGAATTACACACAAAAAACCCACAACCTTTAATCCAATACCAACCAATAACATAGTCTCATCAATAATGGGTGCAAATTAAAAAAAAAAGAAACTATAAAATTCCAATCAATGGTCAGTCAAAAGGACCCCAGCTCTTACATCAAATAAATAACGCACATCTGGGATGATGTTGAACTGGTGCAACACCCTTAAAATTGGTTTTGTTTGGCGAAAATTTTAAACAAGACCATCACCACTACCACTTGGGGTGCGTACAAAGTTGATTAATGGACCATTCAGGACAATCACAACAACAGCACTATTGTGGTTGATGATGACGTTGCCACTTCAAAAAAATCGTATATTGGACAGAAGAAAAAACGAAAGGACAATAACAAGAGGATAATATGACATTGTGACAAGTCTATTATGGCTATAAATTGCCAACAACAGTACCACGCAAAAAACCAAAATCAAAACTAAATCGAAAAAATATTAGGGATGCCATTCGACGAGATATTTACACAGTCTTACACAAGTTTACATACGGTTTAAAAAATTGTATTTCCTTTAATTAATAAAATATAATAAAATATGCATATATATGCTTTAGATTTTGTAAATTAATTTGAAAAACAAAGTATTTGTCAATTTTCAAGAAGATTTTTTTAGTCTGGATTATAAACAACAACAAGAAACATGTTTAGTTATAAGGTAAAAACATCAAGGGTATGTAAACTTATGTGAGACTGTGTATATCCTATGCGATATAAGTCTCCACTTGAAACGATAAAGCACAGAGTGCGTCCATCTGGAATTGATTCGATAAGTCCATAGTATTATTGCTTGATGCAAGAGTCCGACGAGAATGAGAGTCTTATGGGCGGGAACAGAATTAACCTTGTAGCTTGCCACCGCTGTAGTCACAGTATCGTTATGAATTCTGTTCAGACCTGTCTGGTATGCTGTCTGAGCGATATAAATCTCCACTTGAAACGATAAAGCACAGAGTGCGTCCATCTGGAATTGATTCGATAAGTCCTTAGTATTATTGCTTGATGCAAGAGTCCGATGAGAACGAGAGTCTTATGGGCGGGAACCTTGTAGCTTCCCACCGCTGTAGTCACAGTATCGTTATGAATTCTGTTCAGACCTGTCTGGTATGCTGCCTGATCTAGAGGCTCTCTTTTATAATGGTGGATATTACTCTTTAGGAGGTATTCCTGTCCTATCCAAAAGATGGATGTTTATTGCGATAAAAACTCTGGAGATACTTCTCCGATAACATATAATGTTGTCTACGCACGGAGATGATCTTCGTCGCCACATACAGATGATCCAGGGGCGAGCTGCTGAGACATCCTGTCGCAGTTATAAGGGCAGCATTCTGACAGGTCTTGTCTGAGGAGCAGCATAGTTTGCTACTGACCGGCCAAATTTCTTTACGTGAACTCAAAAAGGCTTCTTTGTCCGCACTCCCAGTACTGCCGGCAAATGATTTGAGTGCCTTGTTTTTACTGCTTATCACAAATTGCAATGACGTGGGTAGACGACTCATAAAGGCTGTCGATTGTGATCCCGAGAAATCGTAGTTTGAAGTCGGAATTGTTACATCATCGACTCTGATATTCAACTGCCTGCGCACGTCTATAGTGAATAGTGTGATTGAGGATTGGATGGCGGATATCCTAAAATTTCTAGCAGTGCATTAACTTGTAAGATCAGCAAGGTGTTTAATGTTTTATCGAACGCAGATATCATCAACAATGGGCTGGGTTGGCATATTTGGACACATATGATACAATCTTACAGGTTGAACAGTGTCAGAGATATAACCCCACCTTAGGGAATTGCCTGACTCTATGAGACCTTAGGTTAGCTTAGATAAGGTATATTGGCAGTCCACTATTTCAGGCTTACTTTGACTCTTCAGTCCATTGCGATTCCACAATGGTTTACTTCTCTCTTATCATTGAGTTCTGCCCGATTCCATGTTTAGCTCAATGACCTCCTTTTTATTGCCGAGTCCGAACGGCGTTTCGCATTGCAGTTAAACCACTTAGAGAAGCATTGAGCCACACTGAAATATGACCAGCATTATTCAGAGGGGATAATCCACTGCTGAAAAACTTTTTGGTGTTCCTGTCGAAGCAGGGATTGAAACCACGACTCTTTGTATGCATGGCGGATATGTTAACCATTGCACTACGGTGGCTCCCAGGCCTTGACTTTCTATCTATTACTTCCAGGAAAGACTGCACCTGCACAGATAATCAAGAATCCAAAATTAGGTGCCGATAGGGATGTCTTCAACAGCCTGGCATGACTGGCCATATCGAATTGTTTCGATAGAACACGAGCAACGAGGGCTGTCAATCACCCTTTCCATTTTCGAGACATCGGGTATAATGCGTGATACTTCAACATTAGCATAGCAATTCCGTCGGGACCTTCAGCTAAGGTAAATTGTGGCGTGTGACTGGCTCGAAGACCACGGAGACCACGAAGACCTTTGCGCTCTATCACTGTCGGGATGCTTAAAAAACTGTAGTTTAAAAACGTTCTTCTCTTCAATTACAGTCACGTCGTCAAAGATTACTGATATCCATCATCTCTTGTAGCGGGGTTCGAGAGGGTTCTTACCTGTTGACCACATCTTACCTGTGCCTTAGGCTAGGTTAAAGTGCTTCAGGTGCTCTAAAGTGTAAAACGCTGAATTCAGTTCCCTGATTTTAGGATCTCAAGGTTTAGCACAATGGCGATTATTCGGCTCGAGTATCGCCACTTCTGCTGGGAAGTTATACCTCACAAGGGCAATTCGTTCAGTGGGAATGAAGCGAGCAGCAGCTGCGCTGATGATGTCCCAGGATACACTCCAGCCAACATAAATGTGAGAGCGGGATGGGAGCTCACTGAAGATGCGGTCTGTGTATTTTCTGAAGCCGTCCTAGTTGGCTTTATTTTGGCTGATGGACGTGGTGAGAATTAAGGGGCAGTTGTTTTGTCCCAGTCAGGACACGTAATTATCAAACCAGTTAATGCCATAGATATGTCTGGCGAATCGCTGCGATCATCCATAATTCTCGTGTTGGTCTCTTCGTTCACCGTGTGGAATATGGAGTCATCTACATTCCTACGATATATACACACTGCACATCTATATCCCAGCAGTCCCAGAACACGTCATTTATCAGACCATTATATGAAGCCGTCCCACTTCGCTTTCCTTTGGTTGACGAACGTCTGGCGTTCAGATGTTATGAAATTGGAATTTTGTTCAATGTGAGAATTATCGGGAGTTTGTTTGCTCCCAGAGAAATGACGCGCAATTTATTAGACCAGATAACGCTAAAGATATGCCTGGCGAACTGCTGCGATCACCCATAATTCTCGTGGGGATCTCTTCGTTCACCCTGTAGAATACGGAGTTATCTATCTGCTATGTCTCTCTGGTCATTACCCAGGAGAGAATGCCGATAGCTACCAACCGACAATTCATACCCAATCTCTCTATATCGGCAGCCCCCAGGCTCGACTGCCTTCATATATTTCAAGTATGGGTCGCTAGTGTCTGACCTTGATAGGTCTATACTGCACGGAAAGTTACAATATAAAATCCAGGCCTCCATCTTCATTCTTTATGCGATCTATACGTAGCATATTGTATACATCACAATGACACAAGTTACAGGTGGTATTCAGCTATGTATCTTGGATCTCTTGGCATAACATCCTGTCACGTAGTCAGCATGATTGTACTCCCACAGCGACGGTGGTGAATTTGGATATGGCACATTGAACCTTAGTCCAGAGCTTTCCTTTATCCTTGCTCCGACTAGAAGCAACCGATGGATGCTCTCCGGGTTCTCTCCTCTAATACGAAACGGCAGAAAAAATAGCACGTACACTTATGTGGCTGCCGATGTCTGGACCCATCACGTCTATTGTAAAGTTTGTAAAATTTGCTACACTGTAAGTATTAAATATCTTTTATTAAAAGTGTTTTTATGACAAATGTTTTCTACATTATAAAAAATTCTCATCCACACATCAACCCCAATATTTTTTTTCAGCAAGAAATTGCAAATTGCATTTCCCACATGGCATCCCTATATAGCTAACTAACGACTCGCAATATCATCACTAAAGGCATAAACGGTAAAAAAGGCAATGTGTCTCCGAGTAAAAAACATAAATAGCACATTGGAAGATATATGTCCCACCTAAATGGGCAGTCGTGTAGTTATGATGATCACAATAGACAATAATCCAGCCACCACCACCAGCATCAGCACCACCCCTACACAAAATAAAAGCAATTGAGGTATGAAAAGCAGTGCAATTTTGCGTCATGTTGGTTCTCCTGTTTGTTTTTTTTTTATTTAGTGGCCGCTACAATTATATACAATAATCATAAAAAACCGCAAATGCTCATCAAAAACACACAACTAAAATGACACATATAGAAGTACCAACAAAACAAAAAAAGGACAATAACTACTCAAAAAACAGGACACTAACGATGGAATCTGCAGCCAAAAAGCAAACAGTTCCACAACAAAAGTAGCCATTAACAATCATCAGAGACGACTATAGAATTGTTTATTGTCTGCTAAATGACTATGGCGACTGATGATGGTGTAGGTACTTATAGTTCTATTGTTGGTGGTGGATAGGATATTGACCAAAACAAACAAACAAAACAAAGTGACCATAAGGATAATGCACCTTTTTGAATGACTACAAAAAAACATGTAGAAATAAATATTTGGCCAATGACATAAAATATCAGAATTTACAACAGTTTTATAAACAACTATAAAAAGTGGGCATTTAATGAATAAGAACGGCATTAAAATTGTCTTCATACCGCAGACGTTTATAGTCCTCTTCAAAACTATTTTTGGTCGTACTGAATTTAGCCTATACCTTCCATGACCATTGGGCTATCCGTGAATATATTCACCCTAGATTTTAACAAATTCCGTTATCCCTTGTATTTCGTGTGCCAAGCTGTAATAGGAATTGTAATCGGAATAAAAATGTGGACTTTAGAGTTGGGCGATCCCGGCACTGATCGGTCTTTTAAGATGCGCCCCAAAAAAAAAAAACGAACTAGTTCCATCGCTCCTTTTGGATCCGGATAAGAAAAATGTGAAAAGAATCTCATATTCTGACATTTTCATTCAGCTCCGATTTCTTGGCTATAATTCTCTTCGGGTATCAATAATTACCCAACCTTGGTCAACTTTTTGTCATTTTCAATATATGGAAGAGCCGAATTTTTTGTTATTACATAAAGACATCGACTTTTTCGGCAGACGAAACCGAATTTCTGTACCTTGTGGTTAATATCTTCACACTAATGCTGGTGACATTTCTGAGAGCAACCCCAAAAAACGCCTAATATATACTCCTGCTTGAAGCACATATATTTTCGGAATTTGTTCAACCAAGCAACTGAATGTGTAAATTCAATAATGCTATCTTCTTATACGAAATTTTTAAATTGATATATGTTTTCATTCAGACACATTATATTAAAAAGAAACAAGTAAGGAAAGTCTAAAGTCGGGCGGGGCCGACTATATTATACCCTGCACCACTTTGTAGATATAAATTTTCGATACCATATCACATCCGTCAAATGTGTTGGGGGCTATATATACCCTCAAAAAAAAAAATGGCCTCTCTAACATATGTTCCAAACATATTTTGCAGTAAGCACATATATTATTGGATACTGCCGAAACATTAACCCCCCTATGCAAAAACGTTAAAGAAAACTTGAAGCCTACTTTTACAATATAAATTCCTTCAATAAACTGTCAATAAATTATTTTACATATGGGCATAATATGTTTGTTTAATGTGAACATATTATATGTTTGGAAGCATTTTGAGCCCAAAAATATTATATTCTTGGAAGAATTTTCCCCAAAGAAGATTGTGCTCATTCCCTAACATAATTTTCACTTCCACGAAATTTTTAGTTCTTGGCACATTTTTCTGAAATACAAATAATGTTGAAGAAATTATTCAATTTTATATTTTTTTTAAATTTTACCTTTCGCCTGGAGTCGTACCGAGAATCGTACCGAGGACCATACAGTTTGTAAGCCAACACACTACCACTGAGCTACGTAGCTGTTATAGTCACCAGTAGACAATTATCGTTATAAGTTACATTTATATAGCATAATTTGCAGCGCCCACGAGCCCATGCAAATATAACATTATTTAACAGAAACATACATGTGTTGGCAACGTGGAGAAGTGGTTAGCATGTCTGCCGTACATGCAAAGGGTCGTGGGTTCAATCCCTGCTCCGACCAAACTCCAATTGTTTTTTTTTTTTATTTACTCATTTATATTTATACTATATTAAATTTTTCTAATGAAACTTCGAAATGTGGGTTATTAAAGATTTACAGTCAGAAACAGTGCTTGATATAAACGAAATGGACTGAGCTTTGGATAAAATATTATTTTATATTGCAAAAATAACAATTTTGTAATAAAAAACTGTTTTTGGTATAAAAGTTTGAAATTTTGGAAGGAAATTCAAAAATTCTAACAAAATAAGAACGTGGAGTCGATTATAAACATACATAAATAATTTTATAATATACACATACATTTATTTAGGCGTGAACAGTTTTTTGCTAGCATTTAACACAATTTTAAATGAATTTAAAACTTATTGTGTTTTGTACTTAATTTCATTTTTAGACCGGTATTACGTTGGCATTATCACTCTAAAATGACCCTGTTTTGCCTTTTACTTTTCTTTAATAATTCATTCTAAAGAAAATAAACTTTTTCAAATTTTTTAGCTGCAAAACTCGAACTCAATGCCCGCTTTTATATTTGAAGGTGTCCGTCAACTCCTCTTGGACTACTTATTAATAAAGTGGAACTAAACTTTGTTCTTATACATTTTACTGTTTAATTTTTTCACTATTTCCTCGCTTTTTTTGATTTAACTGTCCCAACTCTAAAAAGAGTATAATGCCCTTTCATTATGTTTATGAATATCCCTTTGTAATGTGTGTATATTTTCCACCGTTTTTTTTTTAATTTCCTTTGCCTGAATATTTTGGCTTACTCCTCGTACGTTCCGGTTTCTTTTAACGAACCAAGAAAAATAGTGTACCCATAACGCCAAACTGATAAACAAAACACATGCCTACACATACGAAAAATGCTGCTTCCAAGACGAAAACACATGCTGTTTTTTTCAAATGTCTATTCTCTTTATTCCGAATACTCATTCTAATATTCAAATTAAATAATATTTAGACTTAAGCATATAAAATTTTTGGCCTTATCATAAAGCAGGTTTCACAGAAATTGCTCTCTTTTGATTCTCTCGCTGTGTTAATTTGATATCTTTCGTCAACCCTCCCGGTTTCTATCTCTATTTCTTTCTCTATACTCTCTCTGTCGCTCTCTGAATAATATATCACAACATATATATGTTTACTCGAAATTTGTAAATTTATATATGTTTACATTCACACATAATATATTCTAACATATTAACATATGTGTTCCAAACATTTAGTGTTATTTTGGGAACATTACATGTTTGCTCTTAAATATATTGTGTTTAAAAATTGTGCCCGAAACACATTTTGTTTATATCGAAACATATGAAAAACATATTTTTCTAACAGTGTAAAGGTTTGTCCCAATACATACATTTAAATATCACTCGATCTGGAGAGAATTTGATAGACTTCTACAAAATCTATAGACTCAAAATTTAAGTCGGCTAATGCACTAGGGTGGAACACAATGTTAGTAATGTTCCACAGTGTGGCGTAGTGGAACACAATGTTAGTAATGTTCCACAGTGTGGCGCAGGGTATAAATATGGGAAACATTTAAATCTGAAGCAATTTTAAGGATACTTCACTAAAGTTTATTTATGATTTATCGCTCGA
Organism: Haematobia irritans; assembly: GCF_050003625.1. Lineage (NCBI taxonomy): Eukaryota > Metazoa > Arthropoda > Insecta > Diptera > Muscidae > Haematobia > Haematobia irritans. The sequence continues at coordinate 225,151,623 of NC_134397.1, read as the reverse complement.
TATATATGTATTAGAAGTTTAGGAAAATTAGTGTCATTTTTACAACTTTTCGACTAAGCAGTGGCGATTTTACAAGAAAAATGTTGGTATTTTGACCATTTTTGTCGAAATCAGAAAAACATATATATAGGAGTTATATCTAAATCTGAACCGATTTCAACCAAATTTGGCAAGCATAGCTACAATGCTAATTCTACTCCCTGTGGAAAATTTCAACTAAATCGGAGCAAAAAATTGGCCTCTGTGGTCATATGAGTGTAAATCGGCCGAAAGCTATATATTGGAGCTATATCTAAATCTGAACCGATTTCAACCCAATTTGGCACGCATAGCAACAGTGCTAATTCTACTCCCTGTGCAAAATTTCAACTAAATCGGAGTTAAAAATTGGCCTCTGTGGTCACATGAGTGTAAATCGGGCGAAAGCTATATATGGGAGATATATCTAAATCTGAACCGATTTCAACCAAATTTGGCAGGCATACCTATAATGCTAATTCTACACCCTGTGCAAAATTTCAACTAAATCGAAGCAAAAAATTGTCATCCGTGGTCATATATGTGTAAATCGGCTGAAAGCTATATATGGGAGCTATATATAAATCTGAAGCAATTTCAACCAAACTTGGCACGCATAGCTACAATGCTAATTCGACTTCCTGTGCAAAATTTCAACCAAATTGAGGTAAAACTCTGGCTTCTGGGACCGTATTAGTCCATATCGGGCGAAAGATATATATGGGAGTTATATCTAAATCTGAACCGATTTCAACCAAATTTGGCAAGCATAGCTACAATGCTAATTCTACTCCCTGTGGAAAATTTCAACTAAATCGGAGCAAAAAATTGGCCTCTGTGGTCATATGAGTGTAAATCGGCCGAAAGCTATATATTGGAGCTATATCTAAATCTGAAACGATTTCAACCCAATTTGGCACGCATAGCAACAGTGCTAATTCTACTCCCTGTGCAAAATTTCAACTAAATCGGAGTTAAAAATTGGCCACTGTGGTCATATGAGTGTAAATCGGGCGAACGATATATATGGGAGCTATATCTAAATCTGAACCGATTTCAATAAAATTTGGCACACTTGACTACACTACTAATTGTACTCCTAGTGCAAAATTTAAACCAAATTGGGGTAAAACTCTGGCTTCTGGGACCGTATTAGTCCATATCGGGCGAAAGATATATATGGGAGCTATATCTAAATCTGAACCGATTTCTTCCAAAATCAATAGGGTTCTATTCTGAGCCAAAACACATACTTGTGCCAAATTTGAAGTCGATTGGACTAAAACTGCGACCTAGACTTTGATTACAAAATCTATTCACGGACAGACGGACATGGCTATATCGACTCAGGAGCCCACCCTGACCATTTTTGCCAAATACACCATGTGTCTATCTCGTCTCCTTCTGGGTGTTGCAAACATATGCACTAACTTATGTTATAATACCCTGTTCCACAGTGTGGCGCAGGGTATAAAAACACGTTTGGCAGCAACAAACTTTGTTCTTTTGCTACAATTTTGTATTTCTCCAAAACCTTAAAAAAATCGCTTCTCTAACATAAGCTCCAAACCAATTTTGCAGGAAGCACATATATTCTTGCCAAAACATTATGATATTTGTTTTATGTGAAGCTTTTTTTTTCAAGAAAGATTGTGTTCTTACTTACTAACTCAAAAACTGTTCTTTTGTGGCCAATTGCATCTTCCCTCACATCGTTCCCACTTCCACGGGGTTTTTTAGTTCTTTTTCTATAATACAAACAATGACGAGGAAATTATACGAATTTATATTATTTTTTTATACCCTCCACCATAGGGGGTATATTAACTTTGTCATTCCGTTTGTAACACATCGAAATATTGCTCTTAGACCCCATAAAGTATATATATTCTGGGTCGTGGTGAAATTCTGAGTCGATCTAAGCATATCCGTGCGTCCGTCTGTTGAAATCACGCTAACTTCCGAACGAAACAAGCTATCGACTTGAAACTTGGCACAAGTAGTTGTTATTGATGTAGGTCGGATGGTATTGAAAATGGTCCATATCGGTCCACTTTTACGTATAGCACCCATATAAACGGACCCTCAGATTTGGCTTGCGGAGCCTCTAAGAGAAGCATATTTCATCCGATCCGGCTGAAATTTGGTACATGGTGTTGGTATATGATCTCTAACAACCATGCAAAAATTGGTCCACATCGGTCCATAATTATATATAGCCCCCATAAAAACCGATCCCCAGATTTGGCTTGCGGAGCTTCAAAGAGAAGCAAATTTCATCCGATCCGGCTGTAATTTGGTACATGGTCTTGGTTTATGGTCTCTTACAACCGTGTCAGAATTGGTCCATATCGGTCCATAATTATATATATCCCCCATATAAACCGTTCTCCAGATTTGACCTCCGGAGCCTCTTGGAGGAGCAAAATTCATCCGATCCCGTTCAAATTTGGAACGTGGTGTTAGTATATGGCCGCTAACAACCATACCAAAATTGGACCATATCGGTCTATAGTTATATATAGCCGATCCCCAATCGCACAAAAATTGGACCATATCGGTTCTTAATCATGGTTGCCACTCGAGCCAAAAATAATCTACCAAAATTTTATTTCTATAGAAAATTTTGTCAAAAATTTCATTTCTATAGAAAATTTCGTCACAATTTTATTTCTATAGAAAATTTTGTCAAAATTTTATTTCTATAGAAAATTTTGTCAAAAATTTTATTTCTATAGAAAATTTTGTCAAAATTTTATTTCTATAGAAAATTTTGTTAAAATTTCATTTCAATAGAAAATTTTGTCAACATTTTATTTCTATGGAAGCCAACACACTATCCACTGGGCTACGTTGCTGTTATTGTCATTAATAGACAATTATCGTTACGCACAAGCAACGCAAACAGTCAAACAGTTATATTCATATAGCATAGTTCTCGGCAGCCACGAACCGATGCAAAAAAAAACTTCATTTAACTTAAACATACATTCAGTTGGCACCGTGGTGCAGTGGTTAGCATGTTCGCCTTGCATGCAAGGGGCCATGAGCAGGGCTACCAATTTTGCCGAATTATCTGCATTTTGACGATTTTTGACTCATAAAATAGCAGTTTCCGATTTTTGCCGCCAAAATTACGATATTAGCTCCGCTCAGAAATTGTTACTGGAAGTCATTTGTTTACACCGCAAAGCAAAATAGAGACGGATGGAGACTACATCAGATAGAGAAATTACAAGTTAATAAGTAAGGATATTATGGCCTAATTTCGACAAACCAGACAATGCATATATATGGGAGCTATATCTAAATTTGAAGTGCTTTTGATGGTTTACCAACTTTGAAAAAGATCATTAAATAAATAAGATATTTATGGCCATGTTTGGGAAAATCGGGCGTATTCAAAATGTGAACCGATTTCGATGAAATTTTGCGTAAAAAAAAACACCAACTTTTGATCATTATGAAGTCTCTTAGTAATGACACAACAATCACCCCAAAGTATTCTGGTTATATTCAATTCCAATTTGTCCCATATATTGCCTTACCTTCTTTTGGGACTGTTTTCACACACAAATTTTGGGCAGTGGCACTTCCTTGTAAGTGTCAACAAAGATGATTGTGTAACAAAGGCGATATTGACAGACACGATTTTTTTACACTTAAATCGCATACAAATTCTACAATTTCTTGAGGTTTCAATGGAAATATAATTTCTTAACTAGAACAGATTTTTTTATCAATTACACATGTAGTTTTTTGTTTTAATTCGATTAGGAAAAATATCGTATTTCGTATCGTCTTGTATCAAGAATTTAGCAAAACAAAACATAAAAAGGAAAAAGACTGTGTTAATCTGCAGTTGTCATCTATTAATGTTTGTGTGTCATTTCTTCCATAATCTTGTCATCTCTTTGTTGCAAAGTACCTTTAAGGACAATGGAGGAGACTACGCCTTCAAATAATGAATACTCCTTAAATGAGATATTGAATTAAACACAATGCAATTCAAATATAGTTTTCTGTATTTTCCACTGACATATTAGACAAAAATATTAGATTTGTTTTTATGCGCTATAAATTATTACTATGTAATACATCTACCGGCCTTGAAGGCTTAAGTATTACCAAAATAAATAAATAAAAAAATAAATAATTAATTTTTTCCACTCGTTAAAGACAATTTCGAAGTTTGAAGAAAAAAATTGGAGTTCAAAATTGCAAAAATGTCTTTAGTACTCTACGAAGTTCACGGTGGGCTGATTACAGCTAACATTTTTTGGCCGCACGAATTTAGTAAATCTTTATGCCTCATTTGCGTAAAATTTTCCCCTTGTTTTGTTCATTTAGCTAACGTACACGAAACATTATTAAAGTCAAGAAAACTTTCTCAAAATATAATAATTCCATGAACTAAAATAGAATTAAATTGGCTTTAGTGTTATATAGGTTCCACTTTTTATACCTCCTACCATAGGATGGGGGTATATTAACTTTGTCATTCCGTTTGTAACACATAAAAATATTGTTCTAAGACCCCATAAAGTATATATAATCTGGGTCGTTGTGAAATTCTGAGTCGATCTAAGCATGTCCGTCCGTCCGTCTGTTGAAATCACGCTAACTTCCGAACGAAACAAGCTATCGACTTGAAACTTGGCACAAGTAGTTGTTATTGATGTAGGTCGAATGGTATTGCAAATGGGCCATATCGGACCACTTTTACGTATAGCCCCCATATAAACCGATCCCCAGATTTGACCTCCGGAGCCTCTTGAAGGAGCAAAAGACATCCGATCCGGATGAAATTTTGTACATGATGTTAGTATATGCTCTCTAGCAACCATGTAAAAATTGGTCCATATCGGTCCATAAGTATATATAGCCCCCATATAAACCGATCCCCAGATTTGACCTCCGGAGCCTCTTGAAGGAGAAAAATTCGTCCGACCCGGTTGAAATTTGGTACGTGGTGTTAGTATATGCTCTCTAGCAACCATGCAAAAATTGGTCTATATCGGTCCATAATTATATATAGCCCCATATAAATCGATATACAGATTTGACCTCCGGAACCTCTTGGAGGAGCAAAATTCATCCGATTCGGTTGAAATTTGGTACATTGCGCTAGTATAGGGCCGCTAACAGCCATGCAAAAATTGGTCCATATCGGTCTATAGTTATATATAGCCGATGGCCAATCATACAAAAATTGGTCCAAATCGCCAAAAATAATCTACCAAAATTTTATTTCTATATGAAATTGTGTCAAAATTTTATTTCTATGGAAAATTTTGTCAAAATTTTATTTCTATAGAAAATTTTATCAAAATTATATTTCTATAGAAAATTTTATCAAAATTTTATTTCTATAGAAAATTGTATCAAAATGTTATTTCTATAGAAAATTGTATCAATTTTTTTTTATAGAAAATTTTATCAAAATTTTATTTCTATAGAAAATTTTGTCAAAATTTTATTTCTATAGAAAATTTTGTCAAAATTTTATTTCTATAGATAATTTTATCAAAATTATATTTCTATAGAAAATTTTATCAAAACTTTATTTCTATAGAAAATTTTATCAAAATGTTGTTTCTATAGAAAATTTTATCAAAAATTTTTTTCTATAGAAAATTTTATCAATTTCTATAGAAAATTTTGTGAAAATTGTATTTCTATAGAAAATGTCAAACTGAATTATATACGTATTTAATCGGCCTTTTTTGTGTAATATATACCCCGCATGGACTAACATACAATTTAGAAGACGATGTTAAGAAATTTTAAGATACCTTGTCATCGGCAAATGTTACCGCAACCCAAGTAATTCGATTGTGAATGACAGTCTTTAGTAGAAGTTTCTACGCAATCCATGGTGGAGGGTACATAAGATTCGGCCTGACCGAACTTACTGCGGTATATACCTGTTTAGAGTGTGATCTCTCTTTAACCCATTCACTACCGAAATAAACCTAATGCTAAAAACTTTAATTTTTGTTCTGTTTTTACTTGTACGAGTACTAACAGCATGTAGAAGAAAAATTGTAATTTCGAGGACCTACCTCAATTACTTTAAGAGCAATATGAGTTTGTTCTGAAAACTTGATTCTTAAGTTGTGACCAAATGACCCTATGCAAATAAGCGCTATTTGGCCTAAATTTTTTCGAAATGTGAGAAAAATACAAAAAAAAAGAGCCCGAACTGATGATAACAGCTATAGTTTTTGTATGAATGTCCATTTACAAGATATATAAAGTAGAAAAATTATCTCAAAATATCGTATTTTTCGTTTATTGTTAAAGAAGTTTATAAAAATGCATTTTAGTGCTCACCAATATGGAAAATATTTATAGCTTATTTATATTAAAGCATATACTTTAAAACAACATCGAGAAATAAATCGAAACTAATTGAGGAAATAGAGTTTGGTGTTGTTTTCGAATGTCCTCCTTAGTGGACATCGGTAGGTTAGGTTAGGTTAAAGTGGCAGTCCGATTTAGTTTCAAGCTCACTTAGACTATTCAGTCCATTGTGATACCACATTTAACTAAAAGTACCTATTACATATGGGCACTTCTAGTTTTAACCACTGAACCTTCTCTATTATTTTCTTTTGTTGAACCAACCAGATGGTTCCAAAAATATTAACAGACTGCTTAAGTTAACGTTTTCCAGGGCCGCCAGTAATCTAAAGCTATAAGCCCCTACAATTTGCTTACGCCTTACACAAAATGCAGGACACTCACACAAGAGATGTTTAATTGATTTCTTTTCCTCCGCATCATGACAGCTCATACAATAGTCATTATACTTCGCACCAACAGTTTTTGCAAATTCGCCTATCAGGCAGCGACCCATTATAGCAGATATCAGAAGTGACGTCTTGAGAACACTAGCATATCTAGTGTGCGGTTCTAGTTTAAATGGGGTCGTTATATACCCTTGCTATTCTCCCATCGAACATTTGTCATCATGACGGCCTTCTTACGCAGTAAGAGCTTGCAGGTTGCCAGAGACATACCATCAGAAATCTATATATCTTTTATTCCCCGGGGTCTGTGTACACAACGCCTCACTGTTGGGAATTCGAATTTCAAACTTTTTGTCGAAAAGTGGTTTAGCCAGAGTGTAATCCACTACGTTAGGCACATCTGGTATTATTTTGAGGACCGAACTGTGGCCGTACATTTTTTCCGACCACACCGATAGCTCGCGCAACCGCACAGCCGTTGTTGCAGCTGACTGTTTGGCAATAGATGCAGCATGACATTAAGGGATTATGTTCCTGTTTTACTGAATGCGCCTGAGATACACAAGCACGTCATACGTTGAACTTTATCTAAACCTGTCGGTTGCTGAAGTGCCGGCCACCAGACTACAACACCATATAGCATTATAGATCTAACCACTGCCGTGTATAGCCAATGCACAATTTTCTGTTTTAGTCCCCACTTTTTCCTATTGCCTTTTTGCACGAGTACAAAGCTACCGTGGCTTTCCTCGCCCTTTCCTCAATATTAAGCCTAAAGTTCAGCTTCCTGTCCAGAATAACGCCAAGGTATTTTGCACACTCACCAAAGGGAATTTCAATACCCCCTAGGGATATGGGCTTAACCGTGGGAGTTTTGCGATCTTTGCAGTACATGACTAATTCTGTCTTAGCAGGATTTACTCCAAGACCATTCTCTTTCGCCCATTTCTCAGTGATCCGGAGCTCTTTGTATAACATCTCTGATTGTGGATGGGAATTTTCCCCTGACTGCTAGGGCCACATCGCCTGCGTATGCCACCATTTTTATTCTTTCTTTTTCTAGGGAAACCAGAAGGTTGTTTATAGCAACATTCCAAAGAAGAGGTGATAGAACTCCTCCTTGGGGAGTGCCTCTGTTCACATACCTTTGCATGTTTGCTTGTCCTAGTGTGGCTGAAATACGTCTCCTCATTAGCAGTTCGTCTAGCAGCCTATTCAGAGTTGCCAGTCCATTTAATATTGAGCTCGGATGGTCGTTATTGAATGCCCCCTCGATGTCTAGAAACGCCACGATTGTGTATTCATTAACAGATAGTGAGCTTTCGATAAAGCTGACTAGTTCATGCAAAGCGGTCTCAGTAGACCAGCCCTTCGAGTAAGCGTGCTGTCGTTTCGAGAGCAAACTTGAATCGACGCTAGTTCTAAGATAAATATCTATCATCCTCTCCAGAGTCTTAAGTAGGAATGAGGATAAGCTCATTGGTCGGAAATCCTTCGCACTTGAGTGAGAGGCTTTTCCTGCTTTAGGTATGAAAACGACTTTTGTTTCCCTCTACTTTTCTGAAATATATGCTAAGTTTATACATCCTTTATATATCACCGTCAACCAACGGATAATTCTGTCAGTCACTGCTTGTAACTCCGCCGGAGTAATTCCATCAGGTCCGGGCGATTTGAATGACCCAAAGCTATTTAACGCTCATTTTATTCTAGATTCCGATACAAGTACCTCGATAGGAAATGACCGTTGAGCCACTGTAGCACCGCCAGAACATGGTCCAACCGTCTGATTTCCAGGAAAAGGTGTGTCCAATAGTACCTCCAGCGTCTCCTCACTGGACGTTGTCCAATTGCCCTCCAATGTTTTAATGAAACCTGGAGCGGAGTTAGTGGATCCTATTACCTTCCGTATTCTGGAAGCCTCGGACGTATTCTCAATACTGCTGCAGTAAACATTCTAAGAGTTATGTTGAGCCTTTCTCAGTTCTCGTTTGTATCCTTTCAGATTCTTCTTGTAAGCGTCCCTCAGGAGCTCTGGTGGACTTTGCTTTGTTAAAGAGCTTCCTGCAGGATTTCCTCATATTACTTAACTCCGTAGGCCACCATGGTGGTCGATTTTCCCCCTTGGCTTCCCTCTGGGGCATGCAGCTTTCAGTGAGATGTTGAAGGCCTTAGTAATCCGCTCCACTGCGTGTTCGATATCTTGCACAGTGCTCATATTTGTCACTGGTATTTCCGGTATCATCATATATCGATGATACCGGAAGGGTTAAATCAGCATAACTGAAACCAGTTACTATCAAGTAGCAAGGAACAGTCTTGATGTTACTATAGTGGAAATTAGACAACTTTTCCAATTCCATCTTTTGTTTAAAATCAATATTCATGTCGTCTATCTTCTTGCTTGAAAACAAAAAGGTCAATCTACCATCAAAAATAAGAAAATATAATATTGAAATACTTTATCTTCACCTCTAATAAAGTTGACATTAAACACAAACATACGTGAAATTTGTCATATCGGTATTATCCCGAGACTCTTCAGGATAGCTCGAAGCTTGTTTCTAATTTACTCTCCAATATTGAAGCAGAATCACATCTAAGGAATTTATGCGAAATCAATGTAGCAGATCCTTAAAACGAAGACATCCCTCTCATGACAAGCCCATGTAAAATTCATTGTTTCCGATGTGGCACCATTTTGGGATTCAAAAGTAAAATTTTTAGAGCCGTTTGATGGCACTTTTTGTTGGATAGTTATCTACGCAGCGTTATTGATTTATTTTTGTTTTAATATATTTTTTTTCTGCCGGAAAATTTTTTTCGATTTTTCTAATAAACTATAAAATTGTTTATTTGACGATATCCTCTATTAAAATTAATACACGCGAACTATTACCATTACAATTCTCTAGTTAGTAGTTTTAAGAGAATAAGCCACGGGGGGCACTTACTACATTCGATTGTTACCCTTATTTCTCATAATTGAGTAGAGTTGCCAATTCTCATCCCTCTCAACCTCAGAGAACAGCATAAACATGGGCAATTTTACGATTGGGTTAAAAATCCCATCCTCAGGCAATGTTTACCACACATTGACATTTTGGGTATTGTTTTTGGGTTATTTTAGCCATGTATTGTTTGATGACTGTGTATAACCTGTAATTTTCACACCAATATCCGTTTTCGTCCAATGTCCACAATTTACTGCATGTGTTTTTTAAAAAGCTTTGGCTTTGTTCACTGATTCATTTCAATTCGGTGCGTTTTGTAGAGAATTTTTGTTTTTTATGAGGGTTCGGCTTTTATTTGTCACTTCATTTGCAATTCCCATTAAATTGATATTATTTAACAAAAACATCAACAACGACTACAACAACAACATCAGTAGGTTGAGCTACTGATACAACAATGGGAACGTTGTGTTTTTTGTTCAATGCTTCGGGCAAATCGCCAGTTTGTTGTAGCCAAATGAATGAATATTTCCCAAAAAAAAAGAGGAACTTTTTTTTGTTAGCATTTGTAAACGGTGAAAATGTATTGGCCAATGTATTTTTTTTCTCATTTGGTCTCAGTGTCACTTTCCGTGTCGTGTTAAAGGTGGAAAATACCATGTTAAAGTTGTTAAATCGAAACTTTTTTGATTCCCCCTTGCAGACAGTGTTATGATACCCAATTTGTTGCATAGTCATTTTCAGAGGGGAAAAAAGTACCTGAGGCCTTTTTCGTTTTGCCTGAGAATGATACTCGTATGCATTTAAATGACACTGACTTTTTTCCAGTGAATATTTGCAAATCGAATTGTTAATTCTCAATGGGTATTGCAAAAGTTAATTCCATTTTTGTTTCAGTTTTATTCGAATAATCCCTAACGTGTCTTATGAGGAATACATTGTGGATTATAGTGAGAAATAAAATAATGGCTTTTCCATTTTTTTTAAAGTCCACATTTACAAATTTTAAAAAGTTGACTTTAATACATTTTAAAAAGTCGACTTTTGCCATCAAAAATTCGGACTTTTTAATTTGAGGTATTTTAAAATTACCAAAAGTCGTTTATTTCTCGAAAAAAAACTCGAAAGTTAAATTTTTATGTTATGTAACATATCTCTAGTATATACACTGAAATAAATATTATCCTGAGGTCAAAGATTATTAAAACAGGAATCCGAATTTCGCTTAGTTTTTTCGTGTCCAGAAGTCGATAAACCTTTTAATGAAGTCGTTTTGTCCTTATAGTTAAGTGATTCGACTTAAAATTGGGTATCATAGGTTAGATTAGGTGGCAGCCCGATGTATCAGGCTCACTTAGACTATTCAGTCCATAATGTGTATGCAAGGTGGGCATGCCAACCATTGCACCACGGTGGCTACCTTGGGTATCGTAAAATTAAAGAAAATTTTGTTTGATTAACGTCAACTTGGCTTTAATAATTCAGAAAAATTCTTCAAAATTAATGAAATTTCCTTTAAATTTGTTGACTTTTTGCATCTTGGCTACAAAGCAAAAAACGCTTTTAAAACAAGTAAGGAAAGTAAAAAGTCGGGCGGGGCCGACTATATTATACCCTGCACCACTTTGTCGATCTAAATTTTCGATACCATATGTTATCACATCCGTCAAATGTGTTGGGTGCTATATATAAAAGTTTGTCCCAAATATATACATTTAAATATCACTCGATTTGGACAGAATGTGATAGACTTCTACAAAATCTATAGACTAAAAATTTAAGTCGGCTAATGCACTAGGGTGGAACACAATGTCAGTAAAAAATGTGGGAAACATTTAAATCTGAAGCAATTTTAAGGAAACTTCGCAAAAGTTTATTTATGATTTATAGCTCGATATATATGTATTAGAAGTTTAGAAAAATTAGAGTCATTTTTACAACTTTTCGACTTAGCAGTTGCGATTTTACAAGGAAAATGTTGGTATTTTGACCATTTTTGTCGAAATCAGATAATCATATATATGGGAACTATATCTAAATCTAAACCGATTTCAATCAAATTTGGCACACATGACTATATTACTAATTGTACTCCTAGTGCAAAATTTAAACCAAATTGGGCCCAAACTCTGGCTTCTGGGGCCATATAAGTCCATATCGGGCGAAAAATAGATATGGAAGCTATATCTAAATCTGATCCGATTTCAATCAAATTTGGGACACATGACTATACTACCAATTGTACTCCTTGTGCAAAATTTCGAGCTAATCGGGATAAAACTCTGGCTTCTGGGTCCATATAAGTGCATATCGGGCGAAAGATATATATGGGAGCTATATCTAAATCTGAATCGATTGCAACCAAATTTGGCACGCATAGCTACTATGCTAAATCTACTCCCTGTACAAAGTTTCAACCAAATTGGGCCTAAACTCTGGCTTGTAGGACCATATTAGTCCATATCGGGCGAAAGATATAGATGGGAGCTATATCTAAATCTGAATCGATTTCAATAAAATTTTGCACACATGACTATACTATTAATTGTACTCCTAGTGCAAAATTTCAACCAAATTCAGCCAAAAATCTGGCTTCTGGGACCATATAAGTCCATATCGGGCGAAAGGTATATATGGAAGCTATATCTAAATCTGAACCGATTTCAATCAAATTTTGCACACTTGACTATACGACTAAGTGTTATGTTTGTACAAAATTTCACGCAAATCGGTATAAAAATCTGGCTTCTGGGACCATATAAGTCCATATCGGGCGAAAGATATATATGGAAGCTATATCTAAATCTGAACCGATTTCAATCAAATTTTGCACACTTGACTATACGACTAAGTGTTATGTTTGTACAAAATTTCACGCAAATCGGTATAAAACTCTGGCTGCTGGGTCCATATTAGTGCATATCGGGCGAAAGATATATATGGGAGCTATATCTAAATCTGAACCGATTTCTTCCAAAATCAATAGGATTCTATTCTGACCCAAATTAGGAACATGTGAAAAATTTGAAGGCGATTAGACTTAAATTGCGACTTAGACTTTGATCACAAAAATGTGTTCACAGACAGACGGACGGACGGACAGACGGACATGGTTATATCGACTCAGGGACCCACCCTGAGCATTATTGCCAAAGACACCATGTGTCTATCTCGTCTCCTTCTGGATGTTACAAACATATGCACTAACTTATAATACCCTGTTCCACAGTGTGGCGCAGGGTATAAAAATATGGGAAACATTTAAATCTGAAGCAATTTTAAGGAAACTTCACTAAAGTTTATTTATGATTTATCGCTCGATATATATGTATTAGAAGTTTAGAAAAATTAGAGTCATTTTTGCAACTTTTCGACTAAGCAGTGGCGATTTAACAAGGAAAATGTTGGTATTTTGACCATTTTTGTCGAAATCAGAAAAACATATATATGGGAGCTATATCTAAATCTGATCCGATTTCAATCAAATTTGGGACACATGACTATACTACAAATTGTACTCCTTGTGCAAAATTTCAAGCTAATCGGGATAAAACTCTGGCTTCTGGGTCCATATAAGTGCATATCGGGCGAAAGATATATATGGGAGCTATATCTAAATCTGAATCGATTTCAACCAAATTTAGCACGCATAGCTACAATGCAGAATCTACTCCCTTTGCAAAATTTCAACCAAATTGGGCCAAAACTCTGGCTTTTAGGACCATATTAGTCCATATCGGTCGAAAGATATATATGGGAGCTATATCTAAATCTGAACCGATTTCAATCAAATTTTGCACACTTGACTATACTACTAATTGTACTCCTAGTGCAAAATTTCAACCAAATTCGGCCAACAATCTGGCTTCTGGGGCCATATAAGTCCAAATCGGGCGAAAGATATATATGGGAGCTATATCTAAATCTGAACCGATTTCAATCAAATTTTGCACAATTGACTATACGTCTAAGTGTTATGTTTGTACAAAATTTCAAGCAAATCAGTATAAAACTCTGGCTGCTGGGTCCATATTAGTGTATATCGAGCGAAAGATATATATGGGAGCTATATCTAAATCTGAACCAATTTCTTCCAAAATCAATAGGGTTCTATTCTGACCCAAATTAGGAACAAGTGCAAAATTTGAGGGCGATTGGACTTAAATTGCGACCTAGACTTTGATCACAAAAATGTGTTCACAGACAGACGGACGGACGGACGGACGGACGGACGGACAGACGGACAGACGGACATGGTTATATCGACTCAGGGACCAACCCTGAGCATTATTGGCAAAGACACCATGACTATGTCGTCTCCTTCTGGGTGTTACAAACATATGCACTAACTTATAATACCCTGTTCCACAGTGTGGCGCAGGGTATAAAAAAAAAATTAAGGTGTTTTTGAAAGAAAAAAAATACGGTGAGAATTAAAGTTTTTTTTACAAATAAATACTTTTATTTTAGTAGAAAATAAAGAATAGAGATATGTTTATAATACACAGCTTTTTTACCGAATTTAACTTCCCATTTGACTGCAGATTACTCAAAAGTACAACAAAATTACCAAAAAAAATATATTTTTAGAAATAGAGCTATGATGTATTAAATACAACAATACAATAATACAATTTATTTCATAGAATTTGGTCAAAACTTGAAGACGTAAAAATTTTTTTCTTGTTGTATCTTAAAAGATACATTCCGCATTTAAGGGTTAAAAACGAAAAATTTCATTGGGCTGTGGACAATTTCGAAAAAATAATAAAATTTAACTACAAACAAATGATTTTTTTGCAACAAAAAATAAGTTAAGATTAGCATCAGTTTAACTACTGACTTTTTTCAGTGTATACTCCAGAATTTTTTGTGGAAAATATGTATGTCCTTAAATTTATTAAATTAATCAATCTACTCGCTAAAAAACTTCTAGTAATTTTAAATTCTTTTACTTGTATGTGCCATGGGCAAACAGCATTTGCCTTGATGAAGAGGTTGTTATGTGGCAGATTTGTTTAATTAACATTTCCTTGAATGTTTAATTTCTTGCAATTATGGCATTTACTACGAATGAGGAACAAAAGAAGAAGAAATGCTTTTGAACACTTTATTTCCTGTACGCCATGATTACGACAGGAGTTATTAACCATCCCCAGCCATTTCCTTAAGTTTTTTTTTGCAATTTTTTAATATTCTTGTTTTTCTCACATAGCTAAGCAGAGTGATGCTGACGACAACGATCTAGTTGTGCAACAAAGGGGACGTTTATTTGGCCGCAGGCTAAATGACATTCAATTACGTATGAATCTGAAATAATGCTGAGAACAGCGGGGAATGAGGAGATGAATGAAATAAACGAGGTTTGTTACTGAGCACTAGCACCCTACCAATGGTGTAGTGATGATGGCGGAGTTCGTTGTTGTTGCAGTCATCCTTGTAGAGACAAAGCGTTTGACAACAAATCGCATAGCATATCCTGAACATATCCTGGGAGAGCGAATAGAATACCAAAAATTCGTATACAAAACAATGATTCATTCATGACAATTTCCTGTTAAAGGTCGACGACGACTACTATACTAGCAGCGACGGTGGACCACAATTGCAATTGTCTAACCAGTCAACGCTTTACTCCGCCAGGGTTTCTAAAGTTGTTGCTTGCTTCTGAGGTATAGAGAATCTCCTTCTACTTTTGCCACTGTTTGACACAGTGGCAGTTCCACTTATTATTACATTATATAAGTTCCACTTATATTTACAGAAGAAAAAAAATGTTTCGACCGAACACCAAAAAGTTTTTCAGCGTTGGATTATCCTACCTCATTAATGCTGGTGACATTCCTGAGGGTTTCAAAGCTTCTCTAAGTGGTTTCACTGCAATGTGGAACGCCGTTCGGGCTCGGCTATAAAAAGGAGGTCCCTTGTCATTGAGCTTAACATGGAATCGGGCAGCACTCAGTGATAAGCGAGAAGTTCACCACTTTGGTATCACAATGGACTGAATAGTCTAAGTGAGCCTGATACATCGGGCTGCCATCTAAACTAATCCAACCTATCATAACTCAATGTCCTTAAACATGAACGGAATTTCCTTTTTTTTGTTTTGCTTAAAAAATTATTGGGAAATATCCGTAAAATTTTACAAAAAGTTAAAGAAAATTTATGATTAGTTTGGCTAATTATTTTATTGTTTTGTATACCCTTCACCATAGGATGGGGGTATATTAACTTTGTCATTCCGTTTGTAACACATCGAAATATTGCTCTAAGACCCCATGAAGAATATATATTCTGGGTCGTGGTGAAATTCTGAGTCGATCTGAGCATGTCCGTCCGTCCGTCTGTTGAAATCACGCTAACTTCCGAACGAAACGAGCTATCGACTTGAAACTTGGCACAAGTAGTTGTTATTGATGTAGGTCGGATGGTATTGCAAATGGGCCATATCGGTTCACTTTTACGTATAGCCCCCATATAAACGGACCCCCAAATTTGGCTTGCGAATGCTTTAAGAGAAGCAAAATTTCATCCGATCCGGCTGAAATTTGGTACATGGTGTAAGCATATGGTATCTAATAACCATGCAAAAATTGGTCCACATCGGTCCATAATTGTATAAAGCCCCCATATAAACCGATCCCCCGATTTGACCAGCGGTGCCTCTACACCCAGAAAAAAGTGACCCCTTCTTTAAGTTAAAATGAACTTATTGTGAAGAAAGTTGAACTTCGTATAGCGCCAAAGACATTTTTATTTGTTTGAACGATGTGATTTTCGTAGAAATTAGGAATAATGCATTCCATATATTAGTTAACATTTTCCTATATTTATATACCACTATACTACAGAATGAAAAAATTTAACTAATTTGAATTCATATATGGAATGATTTTATTGACATTTTTTCATTCATTTCGACAAATCTTACACATTTGTGGTAAAACTTTTACTTCATAATTAGAACTGCTTACCTTCGTTTTTAAATACAATTTTATTTATTTCTATAAGCAATTTTATCTTCAATAAAAGACATGTTTTATTAATATATTGAATATATTTATTAAGAATCAACAGCATCGAATCTCTTTGAAATATTAGTTTATTATTCCACTATTTCCAATTTCCGTGTGATATTATCAACTTAAAAAGGCACTTTTTCTTCTTCTTGTACTTTTCACTTTTAATAAGTTGCTGCCTAACGATTTTGTCCTCCTTTTACAATTTCAATACCTACAAATATAAAAAATCATAAAACATTTTTGTTGCAAAAGGTTAGCGTCACTGAATATTACCTGATAATTGAAGATTCCAAAATGAAGACAAATGAAAGGGTTGTTATTCTGCTGGTGTTTTCTTTCTTTATACACTATCACGAACATTGATAGATTTATTTAAAAAAACGAAAATTTTTCTCACTAATTTAAAATAACAAATATTTTATATATTTTATTTGTTATTTATTATATTATTTTACCATATTATTTTTTAACAATCTCTCCGTATACCAAAACAACGCGATTCCAACTAAAAAAACAACCGACGCGCAAATATATCGATTACACCCACGCGCAAACACATCGATTACGATGACAGGTATCGATTACAGGTAGACAATAGAAATTTAGGAAAATTTCCTATATTCTAACAAGTGTGTTTCCTTAAGTTTTGAAAGGATTGCATACTTCTTAGTACGAATGAACTAAAATATTTTTCTATGCCAAGTGTTGTTCGTATGTATGAAAAACTTTCTATTATAAAGGAAGTCGCAATTATCATTTTATAAGAAATTTTACTAATTTTGAGGAAACTTGGTTTTAGTTCGGTTTTTGTTTATTTTTACGAATGCTTTGTTATCGGTGAATAAAATTTTCTTTTTCAGTAGTAAATTCTTATACCCAGCGAAGAAAATAGTATGAGTAAAATTCCATGCCTTATTATAGTTAATGAACTATTCCTAACTGCTTACAGTTTAGGATTTTTTTACTGAAACGAGTAAATTTTATTATTTTTCACAAAAATTTACCTTAATGGAAATAAAATGGATAAACTATATTGATGAAAATTTTTTCCTTTAGTTTCGAACGCACTTTTTTCTGGGTGTAAGAGAAGCAAATTTCATCCGGCAGAATTTTACCACGACCGACAATATATATATACTTTATGGCGTCTTAGAGCAAACAAACGGAGTGACAAAGTTAATATACCCCCATCCTATGATGGAGGGTATAAAAAATGAAATACTTGCATTTATAATCGCTTGGTAGTAGTCTGGTGCTTGTAGTAATTATATAGAGTGTATAACAAGTAAGTAAGTCGGGCGAATGGGTCGACTATATCATACCCTAAACCACCCCTACTAATTTAGTAAACGTATCCAATTGTGGGGTATCATTGGTATAGGTTTGGGAAATTAAACGCATTTCTATATTTAAGAATATTAAGGCCACATGTTTATGAGTGTACTAAGGTGTTATGTTATGGTGTCAAAGAACCCAATTTCAATCCCCGGTCGGAGCGAAAAGTATTTCAAATTGTAAAAATTAGATAATTAGAAAATAAAAGTGCATTAAAAAAATTGATAAAAATTGGTGGGGAAAAATTTAGTTTTTAGAATTTCTTCATTCAAATGAACTTCCAGGCCAATGAAAAGTATTCGAAAACGAAGTGCTTTCGTCCTATGAGAAGCAAAATAGTTTTGTGGAAGGTCTTTTTTGCTGGGCACTAACTTATAATATTCTGGTCCACAAATTGCGGTGCATACAATTTTTTATTATAAAAATTTTATTATTTAAAGATAAAAATTTAATTTTAATATTAAAATCCGATGGTCGGACCAAATGAAATTCGTTTGATTTTGGTCCATTTTCGTCAAATCAGTAATTTTTTCAAAATTTTATATAGAAAAAAATTTTGGCACAATTTTCTGTAGAAATAAAATTTTGACAAAAAATTGTATAGACATAAAATTTTAACAACATTTTCTATAGAAATAAAAATTTGTCAACATTTTGTACAGAAATAAACATTTAAAAAAATTGCATATTTAGATACAAAATTATGCAAAAATTTTGTAAAAATTTCATATAGAAATAAAATTTTGCGATAACTTTATATAGAAATACAAATTTTCTATAGAAATAACATTTGGAAAAAAATTTCTAATGAACTAAAATTTTAAAATTTTCTATAGAAATAAAATGTTGACGATATTTTCTAAAGAAGTAAAATTGTGAGAAAATTTTCTATAGAAATTAAATTTTGACAAAATTTTCTATAGAAATAAAATTTGGACAAATTTTTCTAATTAACTAAAATTTTAACAAAGTTTTCTATAGAAATAAAATTTTGTCAAAATTTTCTATAGAAATAAAATTTTGTCAAAATTTTCTATAGAAATAAAATTTTGTCAAAATTTTCTATAGAAATAAAATTTTGTCAAAATTTTCTATAGAAATAAAATTTTGTCTAAATTTTCTATAGAAATAAAATTTTGTCAAAATTTTCTATAGAAATAAAATTTTGACGACATTTTCAATAGAAGTAAAATTGTGACAAAATTTTCTATAGAAATGAAATTTTCAAAAAATTTTCTATATAAATAAAATTTGGACAAAATTTTTTTATAGAAATAAAATTTTGACGACATTTTCTATTGAAATAAAATTTTGACAACATTTTCTATAGAAGTAAAATTTTGACAAAATTTTCTATTGAAATTAAATTTTGTCAAAATTTTCTATAGAATAAAATTTTGACGATATTTTCTATAGAAGTAAATTTGTGACAAAATTTTCTATAGAAATGAAATTTTCACAAAATTTTCTATAGAAATAAAATTTGGACAAAATGTTTTATAGAAATAAAATTTTGTCAAAATTTTCTATAGAAATAAAATTTTGACGACATTTTCTATATAAGTAAAATTTTGACAAAATTTTCTATAGAGTTAAAATTTTGACAAAATTTTCTATGGAAATAAAATTTAGATAAAAATTTCTATAGAAATAAAATGTTAACAAAATTTTATATAGAAATAAAATTTAGACAAAAATTTCTACAGAAATAAAATTTTGACAAAAATTTCTACAGAAATATAAATTTGATAACATTTTTTTATAGAAATAAAATTTTGACAAAATTTTCTATAAAAATAAAAAGTTGCTAAAATTTTCTATAGAAATATTTTTTTGATAAATTTTTCTATAGAAATAAAAATTTTGAATAGAAATAACATTTTGCAAAATTTTCTATATAAAATAAAAATTTGACAAAATTTTCTATCGATGTAAAATGTTGGAAAATTTTAACTTTTAAATGGTATTGATTTAATTTGGAAAAAGGGTCCACTGGTACGAATTTTGGTCCAATTTTCGAAAAATGTTGGGCCAAAAAAAAAAAAAAATCATTCATAATGTAACCCAGCAAAAACTCCTATTACTAGGTATGAGTACAAGTATGCCTGCGCTAAATTGGTAAACACTTCTTCGTACATGTTTCGGTGGCAGCCCGATGTATCAGGCTCACTTAGACTATTCAGTCCATTGTGATACCACATTGGTGAACTTCTCTCTTATTACTGAGTGCTGCCCGATTCTATGTTAAGCTCAATGACAAGGGACCACCTTTTTATAGCCGAGTCCGAACGGCGTTCCACATTGCAGTGAAACCACTTAACATAGAGAAGCTTTGTAACCCTCAGAAATGTCACCAGCATTACTGAGGTGGGATAATCCACCGCTGAAAAACTTTTGGTGTTCGGCCGAAGCAGGAATCGAACCCACGACCTTGTGTATGCAAGGCGGGCATGCTAACCATTGCACCACGGTGGCTCCCATCAGTAGTAATACTTTTTACACGGGCATGACATTGGAGGAAAGTATTTACGTGCATGCATACCAGCAGTCGAAAAATAAGTACTTCTTCGCAAGCATACCAAAAATAATATCTTTACCATAAATATACCCAAAAAGTGCGAACTCACCCTGTTGTTTTGTAATCCAACACACTATACCACGCTTCACGACATGGATCTATTCAATGATTTTTTTGTAATATAAATTATGTACTATAGAACTTTAGAAAACAAAGGTATATTTTATTGGCAATTTTTTTTCTGAAATGTAATTTGGCATTACTTTACGGTGCATACTGTAGAGCCGAAACCGGACCTCAAGATATTATTTTGATTACCGTTATTAATAGAAAGAATCACTTTTTGCCTACACAGGTAAGTTATTATTTTTAAATCCTAGGTAATACTGCAAGTAGTAACTTTTTGATTACCGGTATTACCGAAAGAATCACTAGTGCTTACCCGTTTTTGCTGGGAAGGATTCAAATAACACATTTTATAAAAAAAAACTTACATACGTTCAAAATTTATTTATATCTTAAGCATTTATTTATTGCTATTGAATTGCATAACTCAATTCATTTGTTTTTACAATCTGTATCCTATAGTTAACCATAAACATTATATTCGTTACGGTGGTGATTTTGATTGGTGCCTTTAATTTTTAATTGTATAGGTGAGTGTTGTATGTTTATGTGTTTGTGTGTCAACTACAATCATTGTGTAATATGAAGACCTTAATGTATACTAAAATGTCAAACAATAGCAAATTAGCCTAAGATCTCCTCTGTCAGAGAAGCAAAAAAAAAAGGAGAAAAAAACACGAGCATTAAAAAAGGACTCTTGAACAATGAAATAATAAAAGAGAAGTAAGTGTAGAATTTAATTACATTAAAATGTACTTTGTAAAAGGATCGGACAGGGAAATACACACAGAGAAACTGAGAGACAGACAGACGGACAAATAAATAAACTCACACTGCAAAGTAATTCAGGAAGAGGGTGTTTATCGTCTAAAATTCCTAAATAGTTCTGCATAGCATAGAAATTGATTGACAAATGTAATATGATCTTGGTGCTGTTGTCCTCATTTTCTAAAACAGGACTTTTCCATTGTAGTGTTGTGTCCTTTAATTTTCCCTTATTACCAGTATCCATTTTAGAATTCCTAGTATTTGCGTCATCAGTTTATTTTCTCTTGCTATATTGACTATTGTTGTGTAATTTAAGCATAATTACAGGTAATCGAGTTTATTGTTCCTATGACGGGAAAATCCTTTTTGCCCCCTCTGATGTCGCGATAAACCAATTTCATGGCAAAGTGTTGTTCTTTGCATTTTTCAGGGCGCACATACATTCTGTGAATTAATTTATCATTGCCATCGATTTGTATTCTTGGGTAGTTCGTTTAAAGGATTAGTTTTAAATTACGCATTTTAAATATAAATTGATTGTGACGGGTTGGAGACAGTGAAGTAATTGCTTCCAATACCTACAGATATCCAGAAATTAATGAAATTTGTTATAAAATAATAATGAAGTTTTAAAAATCAAAAAGAAACCAAGTATATACGGCCGTAGGTTCGGCTAGGCCGAATCTTATGTATCCTCCACCATGGATTGTGTAGGATGTGCTACAAACTGTCTTGTATAATCGAATTAATTGGAGACTCAAAAAAGTGAACCCTATATATCACTAAAGCCGATTTTATTTTATTTTACGTTTTAAGAAAGTTTCCATGACTTTAATAATTGTTTGCATATGTTAGTTAAAAATAACTAAAACAGAAAAATAAATTATACACAAATGTAACATAAATATTAATTCCAAAAAAAAAACAAGTAAGGAAAGTCTAAAGTCGGGCGGGGCCGACTATATTATACCCTGCACCACTTTGTAGATCTAAATTTTCGATACCATATAACATCCGTTAAATGTGTTGGGGGCTATATATAAAGGTTTGTCCCAAATACATACATTTAAATATCACTCGATTTGGACAGAATTTGATAGACTTCTACAAAATTTATAGACTCAAAATTTAAGTCGGCTAGTGCTAGTGGATATATATGTATTAGAATATATATGTATTAGAAGTTTAGGAAAATTAGAGTCATTTTTACAACTTTTCGACTAAGCAGTGGCGATTTTACAAGGAAAATGTTGGTATTTTGACCATTTTTGTCGAAATCAGAAAAACATATATATGGAGCTTTATCTAAATCTGAACCGATTTCAACCAAATTTGGCACGCATTGCTACAATGCTAATTCTACTCCCTGTGCAAAATTTTCACTAAATCGGAGCAAAAAATTGGCCTCTGTGGTCATATGAGTGTAAATCGGGTGAAAGCTATATATGGGAGCTATATCTAAATCTGAACCGATTTCAATAAAATTTGGCACACTTAACTACACTACTAATCTTACTCCTAGTGCAAAATTTCAACGAAGTTGGGGTAAAACTCGGGCTTCTGGGACCGTATTAATCCATATCGGGCGAAAGATATATATATGGGAGCTATATCTAAATCTGAACCGATTTCAATAAAATTTGGCACACTTGACTGTAGTACTAATTGTTCTTCTTGTGCAAAATTTTAAGCTAATTAGGGTAAAACTCTGGCTTCTGGGGCTATATAAGTCCATATCGGGCGAAATATATATATGGGAGCTATATCTAAATCTGAACCGATTTCTTCCAAAAGCAATAGGGTTCTTTTCTGAGCCAAAACACATACTTGTGCCAAATTTGAAGTCGATTGGACTAAAACTGCGACCTAGACTTTGATTACAAAAATGTGTTAACGGACAGACGGATATCGCTCAGGAGCCCACCCTGAGCATTTTTGCCAAAGACACCATGTGTCTATCTCGTCTCCTTCTGGGTGTTGCAAACATATGCACTAACTTATAATACCCTGTTCCACAGTGTGGAAAAAACAGGGGAAAAAAGTATACACAAATGTAACATAAAGATTAACAAAATTAGTGTCTCCCACAAAATAGATCAGAATTTCTTAAAATTTTTAAATTTTAGTAATAATGCGCCCATCTTGAATTTCGTATGGCACTAAAACTATTTTTGCAATTTTGAACTAAAATTTTCTCCTTTAAACTACGAAATTTTTTTAATAAATGCAAAATAATAATTTTGTCTAATAAATTTTCTTGAATTTGTCGAAAATGATTTATTTATTGTTTTTTTTTCGAAATTTAAATCTAGGATCAATAACATTAAAATTAGGATTCAGATCTCATTTATCGAATTTCCATTTCCTTTTCGTTATAAAGCTATTCACGTAGAAACAAATGCCAATTTAAAAATCCAAATTATAGCGGATACCTCAAAGTAAAAAAAGTAAAAATGTTTTCTTAATTCCAAAAAAAAAAAATGTAAATCAAAGATGCAAAATCCTCAAAATGAGTTTTAGCCTATATTTGAAGATTTTTTGTCTTAAATCTATAGATTCAATATTTCAGTTAATTTAAGGGCGATTTCTTTAAATCAAAAATGTGTTTCTTTATTTTTAGGAAAATTTCCTTAGTTGAAAAACATTCGACTTTAACGGAGAGACTCAAATTTGTGTGTCCTAAACTTAATGAAAAAATTTTTTGAAGTAAAGAATATAAACTTTGTTTTTATTAAAATGTCATTTGTTTAAAGAATTTTGTCCTTAATATTTGGTAAATTGTGCATCTTAAACTTTAGGTTGCATAATCTTTAATATCAAGTAAATATTTTTTCAGTGTAATGCAGTTTAGCTAAAATTTTCTAAAATTAATAAATTTTTTTCTACA
Source organism: Haematobia irritans (assembly GCF_050003625.1). Taxonomy (NCBI): domain Eukaryota; kingdom Metazoa; phylum Arthropoda; class Insecta; order Diptera; family Muscidae; genus Haematobia; species Haematobia irritans. The sequence continues at coordinate 225,127,240 of NC_134397.1, read as the reverse complement.
CTCAAAAAAAAGTGAACTCTCTATTTCACTAAAGCCAATTCAACTTTATTTTTGTTCATGGAATTATTATCTTTGGAGAAAGTTTCATTTACTCTAATAATTTTTTGCGAACGTTAGTTAAATGAACTAAAAAACTGGAAAAAATTATCCTAAAATTAAGCAAAAAGATTTACTAAATGCGCGCTTCCCACAAAATAGTTCATTATTTCTTTAAATTTGTAAATTTTACCAAAAATGCGTTCATCATGAACTTCGTATGTCACTAAAGACATTCTTGCATTTTTTAACTCCAAGTTTTTCCTTCAAACTACAAAATTTTCTTTGACAAGTGAAAAAAATTAATTATGCCTAGTAAATTTTCTTGCATTTGTCGAAAAATATTTACTTATTTTTGTGATATCGGCGACATGTCAGCGTTTGTAATACTGTTTAGTTAAAATTTTCTAAAAATATTCAAAATTTTCTAAAATTAACCAAAAATTTTCTTCCTGGTGGGTTCACTGTTTTTTTCAGTGTAAAATCAACTAAAATGTTCTTTTCCTGTGACTTCACTGTGTTTCAGTGGAGGCTGATTAAATGCCTACACTCAAAAAAAGTTTACTTGGATCCAAAGATTTTGACCTTCCCTTAAGGATTTTGGTTTTGACTCCGAGCGACAGATGTGTTCTTTAAACTAAGGACATTTTTAGGGACCTTTGTAAATTTAAATCTAGGATCAATAAAATTAAAATTAAGATGCAGATCTCAATTATGGAATTATTTATATTTTGCGATATATTAATAAAGCTATTCACGTACAAACAAATGTCAGTTTAAAAAATCCAAATTAAAACGGATACTTCAAAGTAAAAATATTTTCTTAATTCCAAGAAAGCTTTAAAGAAAAAATTCTAAATCCACAAAGTAAGTCTTTGCCTATATTTGAAATGTTTTTATCTTAAATCTAAAGATTAAATATTTCAATTAATTTAAATAAAAAATGTGTTTCTTTACTGTAAGGAAAATTTACCTCAGTTCAAAGACATACGGCTTTCACGGAGGGATGCAAATTTCCAAAATTTATGTCCTAAATTTACTTTAAATATTTTTTTGAAGCAAATGTTATAAAATTTTATTCTATTTAAAATTTCATTATTTTATAGATTTTTGTAAATTGCGTCTGATAAAATTTAGGTTGCGGAATTTTTAATATTACGTTCATTTTTTTTATAATGACACAACGTTAAAAGCACTTCCAAAAATGTTCTACCAAAGATGTTCTTTATTTTAACTGCAAATTCTTTATTTTAGTTAAATTTTTTATATGTCTAAAAATATGCTAAATCTATTCTAGAAAATTTTCTAATTTTTAAAAATATTTGAGGTCATATTTTGCAGACAAACTTTAAAATATATAAAAAATTATAAAATTGTTTATTTAGAAAAATATCAAAAAATTGTTTAATTTACATTCAAAACATTGAATTCGGATCATACCTTAAGAAGTGATGCAAATACAGTGTAATAGCTGTTGAAATGGTGGACATCCGTCCTATGACAAGCCCATGTTAAATTCGTCGCTTCTGCGTCAACTTTGCACCACTTCCGGATTCAAAAATAATATTTTCACTACTTTTTTTTGGCGAAGATTTTTTTGCTGGGATATTTGGGGTGATCATATTTCTTCTCTGCGAGTGCCAATAAACCAATATACCCCAGCATCATTTAAGTTTTCGGAATATCCTATTCTTCTTGTGGAGAAGTGATTAGACTTAGATAAGCTACAGGTGTTATTATTTAAATCGGTTTACTCGACGGAAGCATTTTAACTATTTTCAAAACGCTACAAGGACATTAAGTACATCACACCAAAATCGGCCTTATTTCATAACCACAGCAATTTCGAAAGTAGTGATGCTGTTTTACCATACTCTACCCAGGTTAATAACTCACCAAAGACCCAGTGGGATATCTATATAATCCCGGTTGTTTTCATAATTTTTATTAAATTTTTACAAATCACACCACTCTCACTACAACATATGGACAGATTTTTAAGTAAAACACATACATACCCTCAAAAGACAAATGATGGCTTTGTTAACAACCAGTAGATGAAAACAAAAACAGTGTGAAACCAAAATCTAACAGATTTGCAGATTTTGCGCAAAAGCCTTCTGCCACAAATCAAATAAATATGTCCTTGTTGATAAACGAAAAATAGAAAAAAGAAGGAAGCTACGAAGCGCGTCCAAGTGTGAAATTGAAAGATTAGCAATTATACTGAAGAAATGAAAAATCGCTGAAGAAAAACAAACAAATGGAAATATCCACTCATATCCTGAAAAAGCTGCAAAATGCCAAGAGGATATCAAGATGATGATGATATTACCCACCCTCCCAAATATCAACAAATTTTCACTGAAGTGCTAATTTGATAATGATGGATCTACTACAGGATAGCATCAAGTGTAATATTTTCTTTTATCACATTAACATATCCTCAACAAGGATGTGTCAAAATAAGGATGGCAAGAAAAAAACCAAAACAACAATGATTTCCCTTAAGACACAAAATGCTATAATCACTTCATTTATAATCGGTAAATGTCGTCTAAATAAATATGTGACGAATTTAAAATGAAATCAAAGCCACAAATTTACAAATAATAAATAACTGAAAGCATTAAAAATCAAATATACTTCCTATATTTTTTTTTTCGTTTATCAAATTATCTTTATGGTTTTATATTACCCAACCAACAAATCATCCAACCGTCCTACCATACCATCCAGCCATAACACCCTTAAACGGAACAAAGCAATTTTCCTCCAAGTTGTGATAACACATCAAAGGACAAGCAGACAGACACTAACAAATGCATTACCAATCTTCGCACATTGGGGTGAAGTTGAAGTATTTACCATTAATGCAATTTTACAAAATCTAGCTTTATAAAGCGAAATCTTTGTTGAAATAGCCTGTGCGTCCTGAGAGGTTTTGTCATTTTCGTCGCGATGTCTTCCGCCCGGTGTTAATAATTTTGATGATTTTGTACTTATCAAAATGCAAAAGTTCATTGATAACATACAAAAGGATAGCATTGATACTACAATGTTTCAGTCTTATCTTCACCAGGACTGTGGAGTCGGAGCCGGAGTCGGAGTCTGAAGATTTTGCTGGAGTCGGATCCGGAGTCGTAGAAATTTTGCTCGACTCCGGCGAAACAAAAGTTTAAAAACACTTCATATCTTTCTAACTAAAGAAATATTTCGGCAAATTAGATTCCATTAGAGTTTTTGAATCGAACAACGAAAAACGAAGTACTGGATTTCAGGTCATTCAAAGTGTATTTATAAGGGTGAAATTTCACGGTGATGTAAAAAATAAGTTTGACTAGAATATGGGCTGAATTGGTCAATTGCATTGTCCATTTTTAACATATTAAAATATCGATTTTTGACCCTACACTGAAAAAAAAGCATACTCGGTTCCAAAGATTTTGTCTTTAAACAATTTGGTATTGATTCCGAGCCAAAGAAGCGGAGAATACAAGTAAGGATACTTTTAAGACACAATTCTCTTTTAAATTTAGGTTTTGTGTACTTGCTTCTGGGAAGCAAATTTTAATTTTTCGCTTTCTCAGCTTTTTTTCTTCATATGCTATCAAAGTCCTTTAAAACCGAGTTAACGGCAACTTTATTTTCCAAATTAGGACTCGACTTCCAGTAGAAATTATGCTATGTTTGAAGTAAAAAACTTTTTTAAAATAAAGTTTTGAAAAACATGTCCTATATTTGAACGATTTTTTGCTTTGTAGTCAAGATGCAAAAAGACAACAAATTTAAAGACAATTTCATTAAATTTAAAGAATTTTTCTGAATTATTAAAGTCAAGTTGACCTTAGCCTATAAATTTTTTCTTTCATGTTAAGATACCCATTTTTAAGTCAAATCACTTAATTATAAGGACAATATGACTTCATTGAAAAGTTTATCGACTTTTGGACAAGGAAAATAACTTTATTTTAGAGAAATGCGTATTCAATTCTAAGCAAAATTTATATTCGTATTTTAAAGACATGAAATCTTTGACCTCACGACAATATTTTTTTCAGTGTGTATATACTCATGATAAAGGTACAATTTTAAGGCAATATAACAGTGGAACCTAACGTTCTGAATTTTTGGCAGGCATGTCGAGTTCAAAGATAATTCATACCGGACAATTTTGTGATATAGCAACACATTTAAAATCAACTTCGGATTTTTTTAAGAAATTTTTCCCAGTCTAAAATTTTCATAAGATTTATCAGAAATTTTGAATTAAAAGTTACTTGAGATTCATAACATCTAAATTTTCTTTTTTAACATCTAAATTTTCTATCTGGTTAGCCCGACATTTTGATTTTTGTGTATTTTTATACCCTCCAACTTTGTCATTCCGTTTGTAACACATCGAAATATTGCTCTAAGATCCCATAAAGTCTATATATTCTGGGTCGTGGTGAAATTCTGAGTCGATCTGAGCATATCCGTCCATCCGTCTGTTGAAATCACGCTAACTTCCGAACGAAACAAGCTATCGACTTGAAACTTGGCGCAAGTATTTGTTATTGATGTAGGTCAGATGGTATTGCAAATTGCCCATATCGGTCCACTTTTACGTATAGCCCTCATATAAACCGAACACCAAATTTGGCTTGCGATTGCTCTAAGAGAAGCAAATTTCATCCGATCCGGCTGAAATTTGGTACATGGTGTTAGTATATGGTCTCTAATAACCATGCAAAAATTGATCCATATCGGTCCACTTTTACGTATAGCCCCCATATAAACGGACCCCCAAATTTGGCTTGCGATTGCTCTAAGAGAAGCAAATTTCATCCAATGCGCCTGAAATTTGGTACATGGTTTTAGTATGTGGTATCTAACAACCATGCAAAAATTGGCCCACATCGGTCCATAATTACATATAGCCTCCATATAAACCGATCCCCCGATTTGGCTTGCGGCCGTTTCAGCTATCCACACCATTACTTTCAGCGGTTATTGTGTCCTGGTGGCCAATCGAAGAAATACATTTTCAGCTGAACCTATTGGCAAGTAGACCGCATACGAGCGGGGGGCGACCATCGGCCGTTTCAGCTATCCACACCATTACTTTCAGCGGTTATTGTGTCCTGGTGGCCAATCGAAGAAATACATTTTCAGCTGAACCTATTGGCAAGTGGCCCGCATAATTTTGTTTGTTCACAAACTGCTTCGTTTGGAATAGCTTTTCATTGGCGAAAATCAAATTCGGTAAATGGTCACTTTTGAGCAAGCACACGAATAAGTTTACTACTATTGCGGCGGACATTTCGACCAAATCTGGCCTTCCTTTAAATCACTAAGGGCTATTCCGTTTAGTAAAAAAAAAATTGCCTTGGTGCTTCCATTCCCTCATTGTATTTTTGCCCAAATAATAGAGTTATTCCAAAGTTATTGTTAATTCGTAATATTGTGAGAGACCCACAAGCTATGAGAGTGTCCTTCAATTTTTGTAATCAGTTTTGAGAATGTTGCACCTTTTATTCCAATCGAAATTGCCATAAGCTTATAACCAATAACGTGAACTGTCACTGGAATAAATCTATCAGTTGTCAGACAAGCGTTTTATTACAATATTTATTCGAACTTATTGGACGAGATGATAAAGGGAATTGATACTATTAAGTTATTGTAAAGAAAATGCCAGATACCAACTTATACAAGCCTGACTACACATGTTTCATCGCTGGCTAATTCGAATTTCCATAGCCTTTAGTATAGATTTGGCGGGGATAGATTATTCATTGTGGATCTTAATGCTAACTTCTTATGGAAATTTCATACGAGAATTGCCCTTCCCAAAGTGAACCCTTTTTCACCATCACGGGCGGTTCAGAAAGGATAGCAACCCGAATTTGGTTGCAATACCTATTAGCCACACTGTATTCCCTAAAACAAAACAAAACAGAAATATTATGTTACAAGAATTTCCAAAGATACCTAATTAAATTTTTTGGGAATGATGACATAATTTTTATTAAAATTGCGCCCACTGTACGATAGAATAAATAAATTCTTCATCTGTCGTTGTTACTTTTCCAATCACCAAATCAATGCTAAGACCATCAAGGATTTTCGCCCCCTCAATGCTAACAGTTTGCCATCATTTAACATAGTAAAATCATCAACAATCATCAACCGGTCACATCAACAGTGGCAGCGGTATTAGAAACCAGTCAACCAACCTACCTAGTCATCCACCCCTCCAGAGAAAAGTACCCCAATTACATACTCAAGCCAAGAGTAGCAAAAGCCACAATGGCAATTCCATATTGAGGATTTCATACCACTACACCGCTACATACTAATAGAGCGATGGTGGTGGTGGACAGCTTCATCAAGCTCATCGTCATCTTCATCGGATATTCTTTTGTTTCCTCCCACCCATCTCTGAGCCTCGGCGATTGATAGAGCACTAACGATATATGGAAGATGGTACGGTGGTGGTAGTAAAGCGAAACAGTCAAAACAAGAAATCAAGATAAAATGCGAAATTCAATATGTCAAAAAATAGATTACAGACCAATTATGTGCTCTTTAAGGGTTGCCTTCACATACAATTTGTCCTCCTTCCTTTTGCTCTCTGTAGCTTTTCTACTACTACTCTCCGTATATGCATGCCTGTTGAAAATCCATTGATGGTGCTGATTATGATGGGTGTGGGTTGGGGGATTGTATGATGATGGTTTCGTTGTAGTTGTTGTTATTGTATTTGTATTCTGTTTCATCGGAGATGGCCAAAGATGATGAGCACGATAATGTTGTTGTATGTATTTCGTTAAAAGCATCATTACCATTGAGTAGCAGAATGTAGCAACAATACCAATTATCAACAGAGTGGTAATATAAGAGAAGGAGTGTGGAAGAGAGTGTTAGAATTTACTCTCATATACGAATTTCAAATGTAACTACGCTTCTGTCTCTGACCCAACTCCACTAATTGAGTTGTTACTGACTGCTATTAGCACCAAATTCTCAGTACTCAACAAGCTTTGATTGTACCAGAACACTTTGCTAGCAACAAACAACTCTATTTGGTTGGTTGGCTGGGTGGGTGGGTGTATGTATGTATAGGAGTGTGTGTGTTGTCTCTGACTCTAAGGATAGGAATTCAGTCAGTGATTTAATCGACACCACAGTGTTATGTTTATTTCCGTTTTTGGTTATACCGTGGAGACGTTATCATTTCTTCCTTCCTTCCTCTTTGTTGTACTACCCACTTGGTGGTACCGCATTTGGCAAATGTTTCCAACAATGATTGTAGTTTCGTTGATGGTTGAAGGAAGCAAGCATACGGTTCAATTTGATAAAAATGAATCTTTGTTATTATTGCTTATCAAAAAACAAAATAAAAAGCTTTTTTCATACCCATGAAGACAACGATGAGGATCTTGATTGTGACGATATGATAAGTGAACACTCAGTATGAAATCGTCTTTGTGATGGAGGTAGTAGTGCAAGTTGTTAAAAATTTGATTCAGAGAATGTGAAGGTATTTATACCCTTCACCACTACTGTGGTACAGGGTATAATAAGTTTGTGCATTTGTATGTAACGCCAAGAAGGAAAAGTCTGAGACCCATCGTTTAGTATACCGATCGTCTTAGAATTAAATTCTGAGTCGATTTAGCGATGTCCGTCTGTCTGTCTGTCTGTCTGTTCATGTATTTTTGTGCGCAAAGTACAGGTCGCAGTTTAAGTCCGATCGTCCTCAAATTTGGCACAGGGTCGTTTTGGGGAACAAAGACGATCGCTATTGATTTTGGAAAAAATCGGTTCAGATTTAGATATAGCTGTCATATATATTTATCACTGATCTGGTTATAATTGGCGTGTTTATCAACCGATGTTCTTCAAACTCCGTATATCCGAATATTTTATGAGTCTCGAAAAACTTGCAAAATATTATCCAAATCGGTTCAGATTTAGATATAGCTCCCATATATATCTTTCGTCCGATTTAGACTCATATGGCAATAGAGGCCAAATTTTACTACCGATTTTCGTGAAATTTTGCACAGAGAGTAGAGTTGGCATTCTACCAATGCTTGATAAATTTGATTGAAATTGGTTCATATTTAGATATAGCTCCCATATATATCTTTCGTCCGATTTGCACTTATATGACCTCAAAAGCCAGAGTTGTGCCCTGACTTGCTTCAAATTTTACACGAGAAGTAGGTTTAACGGTGTCGTTATGTGTGCCAAATTTGGTTAAAATCGGTTCAGATTTAAATATAGCTCCCATATATATCATTCGTCCGATTTGGACTTATATGACCTCAAAAAGACAGAGTTTTGCTCTGACTTGCTTCAAATTTTGCACAAGGAGTACGTTTAATAGTATCGAAAAGTGTGCCAAATTTGGTTGAAATCGGTTCAGATTTAGATATAGCTCCCATATATATCTTTCGCCCGATTTACACTCATATGACCACGGGGGCCAAAGTTATACTCCCATTTACGTGAAATTTTGCAGAGATTGCACTATTATTATTCTAACTATGCATGTGAAATTTAGTCAAAATCGGTTCATATTATATATAGCTCCTATATATACGTACACCAGGGTTGGGGAAATATGGTAGACTTTTTCATATTTTAGACCCATTTTCAATGGGATTTTCCTCCAATAGACTGGATGGTTTCCACGGAGAATATATTTAATATGATATTTAAGTGTGTCAAGTTTGATCTAATTTGGTTTAGGTTTAGATAAAGCCTCCATATATTCGTTTTTCTGGTTTATACAAATATGGCCAAAATTCCCTGACTTTATACAAAATTCTTTGATGATTTCCCCATATCTTAGTCATATCCTATACACTGTAATGCCAGAATTTCCACGGAACGGTTGAGTTTTAAATAAGGCTCCAATTCGCCCGACTTGACCAAATAATATATCACAACCCACACTTGACCACATATCTTGGCGAGATCTAACCAATATCCTTGTAAAATCGCCACTGATGAGTAGCAAAAATTTTAAATATTACTAAAATTCTCCTATATCTCGAATATATATGTATCGCTTGATTAATCATAAATGCTCTTATGTACTTACAATTGCATTAAAATTTCTCTCGCTTCATATGTCTCATATTTTTATACCCTGCTCCACACTGTGGAACAGGGTATTATAAGTTAGTGCATATGTTTGCAACACCCAGAAGGAGACGAGATAGACACATGGTGTCTTTGGCAAAAATGCTAAGGGTGGGCTCCTGAGTCGATATAGCGATGTCCGTCTGTCCGTCTGTCCTTGAACACATTTTTGTAATCAAAGGTCGCAGTTTTAGTCCAATCGACTTCAAATTTGGCACAAGTATGTGCTTTAGCTCAGAATAGATCCCTATTGATTTTGGAAGAAATCGGTTCAGATTTAGATATAGCTCCCATATATATATTTCGCCCGATATGGACTTATATGGCCCCAGAAGCCAGAGTTTTAATCTAATTTACTTAAAATTTTGCACAAGAAGAACAATTAGTACTATAGTCAAGTGTGCCAAGTTTTGTTGATATCGGTTCAGATTTAGATATATCTCCCATATATATCTTTCGCCCGATATGGACTAATACGGTCCCAGAGTTTTACCCCAATTTGGTTGAAATTTTGCACAGGGAGTAGAATTAGCATTGTAGCTATGCGTGCCAAATTTGGTTGAAATCGGTTCAGATTTAGATATATCTCCCATATATAGCTTTTGAACGATTTACACTCATATGACCACAGAGGCCAATTTTTTGCTCCGATTTAGTTGAAATTTTGCATAGGGAGTAGAATTAGCATTGTAGCTATGCGTTCAAAATTTGGTTGAAATCGGTTCAGATTTAGATATAGCTCCAATATATAGCTTTCGGCCGATTTACACTCATATGACCACAGAGGCCAATTTTTTGGTCCGATTTAGATGAAATTTTGCACATGGAGTAGAATTAGCGTTGTTGCTGTGCGTGCCAAATTTGGTTGAAATCGGTTCATATTTATATATAGCTCCCATATATAGCTTTCGCCCGATTTACACTCATATGACCACAGAGGCCAATTTTTAACTCCGATTTAGTTGAAATTTTGCACAGTGAGTAGAATTAGCATTGTTGCTATGCGTGCCAAATTTGGTTGAAATCGGTTCAGCTTTAGATATAGCTCCCATATATATGTTTTTCTGATTTCGACAAAAATGGTCAAAATACGAACATTTTCCTTGTAAAATCGCCACTGCTTAGTCAAAAAGTTGTAAAAATGACTCTAATTTTCCTAAACTTCTAATACATATATATCGAGCGATAAATCATAAATAAACTTTTTCGAAGTTTCCTTAAAATTGCTTCAGATTTAAACGTTTCCCATAGTTTTTTACTAACATTGTGTTCCATCCTAGTGCATTAGCCAACATAAATTTTGAGTCTATAGATTTTGTAAAAGTCTATCAAAGTCTGTCCAAATCGAGTGATATTTAAATGTATGTATTTGGGACAAACCTTTATATATAGCACCCAACACATTTGACGGATGTGATATGGTATCGAAAATTTAGATCTACAAAGTGGTGCAGGGTATAATATAGTCGGCCCCGCCCGACTTTAGACTTTCCTTACTTGTTTTTATATATTTTTCTTTTTTAGATTGTGTTTGAAATCAAGATTTGAGATTCAAAAGTTAAAAATTGATTTTCAACTAAATGAGATGAGGTAAATTACAATAAATCTAAATCTAAAGGTTAAAGGTATGGAATTAAAGTGATCACAAATATAAACTTCTTAAGTCAAAACAAAAAAAAATATATAAAATTTTATAATTTGCAATTAAAAAAAACTACTCCTGCTTTTTGTAATCATGCAATTTTTTTGTAATCATAATTCGATTAAACGACTTTCGATACATCGATGTTGGTAAAAATCGACTAAAAACAAGTCGAAAAATCGATAGCAGATTAAAAGGGGGTATATAATGCAAGAATTTCTATGGTAACTCGAAGCATGTCTGTAGACGATATTAAAAATAATTTTAAAAGGAATGCATACAGGGTGGTCGATATGTAATGCAATTAAAAAAAGCCTTTATTTTTTAATTTTATTGCGACCTATCTTGCTTTAAATCTAGAATAAATAAAATTAAAATTAGGGTACAGATCTCATTTACCAAATTTTCAATGCACTTTGCGGTACATTAAGCTATTCACGTACATACAAATGCCAGTTTAAAACTCCAAATTATAACGGATACTTCAAAGTAAAAACTGTTCCAAAAAAACTTTAAACAAAGATGCTAAATCCGTAAAATAATTCTAGCCCATATTTGAAGCGTTTTGATCTTAAATTTAAAGGTTCAATACCTCAGTCAATTTAGAGACTTTGATTCTTTAAATCAAAAATGTGTTTCTTTACTTTAAGGAAAATTTGCCTCAGTTCAAAGACATGCGAACGGAGGGATGCCAATTTCCAAAATTTGTGTCCTAAATTTAATGAAAAAAAAATTTGGAACAAAGATTATAAACTTTATTTTAATTAAGATTTCGTTAAATTTAAAATTTAAAGAAATTTGTCCTTAATAGTTTGTAAATTACGCATTCTAAAAATTAGGTTTCGTAATCTATATCACGTAGATATATTTTTCAGTGCGCTTACCGAAATTTCTAGGTTTGGGAGGTATTAACAAAGCTATTCATGTAGTAATAAAAATGCAAATATTAACAGATACTTCAATGTAAAAAATGTTTTCTTAAATATATTTAAAACAAAGATTTTGAACTTCCCTTTAATTAAAATGTCTTTATTTTAAAGAAATTTTTCCTTGGTATTGTGCAAATTGAGTATCATAATAAGGTTGTATAATCTTTCATATTATGTCAATATTTTTTGAGTGTACCCTTGGCACCAATTATCATCTCCAAACGACCGACAAAGCCATGTGATGGCTGCACGAAAGGGACTCTACTGTATTTTGGCCTATTCTTGGCCGTATTGCGATGATCGCGATTTTTCAATTTTTTAGTGCCAATCTTATTTGGACTAATGGCCTATTCTTGGCAGTATTGCGATGATCGCGATTTTTCAATTTTTTAGTGCCAATCTTATTTGGACTAATGCCTCAGGGGCAAAAGTCCTACGGAGTGACAGCTGGAGATTGTGGCCATTGTGATGTAGAAATGAAGCGAGGAAACTCCTTTTAAGCCATTTTTGGTTGGTGCGTTCGTGAGGTCTTTTGGAATTTACATGATCTGCGCCCGAAATCCGCCCTGGACTTGAATACTGTCTTTAGGACATTTTCCCGATAATATATCGCATTTATTTTGACACCACATTAGATGAATACTAGCAGCGTTTCTGCCCAAATCAATACCAGGCGCTTGATTTGCCGATCGAAGGCGTACATTTTCAGCGGACCTTTTTGGCAAGTAAACCCGATCATTTTGTTTGATTACAAACTGCACAATATGGAATGACTTCTTATCGGAGAAAACCAAATTCGGTAAGTGGCCTCCTTCGTGCAAGCATGCATAAAAATCAGACTTGAAAGAGTTCCAGTATAGTTTTTATACCCTGCGCCACACTGTGGAACAGGGTATTATAAGTTAGTGCATATGTTTGTAACACCCAGAAGGAGACGAGATAGACACATGGTGTCTTTGGCAACAATGCTCAGGGTGTGTCCCCGAGTCGATATAACCATGTCCCTCTGTCCGTCTGTCCGTCCGTCCGTCCGTCTGTCTGTGAACACATTTTTGTGATCAAAGTCTAGGTCGCAATTTAAGTCCAATCGCCTTCAAATTTGGCACATGTTCCTAATTTTGGTCAGAATAGAACCCTATTGATTTTGGAAGAAATCGGTTCAGATTTAGATATAGCTCCCATATGTATCTTTCGCCCGATATGCACTAATATGGACCCAGAAGCCAGAGTTTTATACCGATTTGCTTGAAATTTTGTACAAACATAACACTTAGTCGTATAGTCAAGTGTGCAAAATTTTATTGAAATCGGTTCAGATTTAGATATAGCTCCCATATATATCTTTCGCCCGGTATAGACGTATATGGCTCCAGAAGCCAGATTTTTGGCCGAATTTAGATGAAATTTTGCACTAGGAGTACAATTAGTAGTATAGTCAAATGTGCAAAATTTGATTGAAATCGGTTCAGATGTAGATATAGCTCCCATATATATCTTTCGGCCGATATGGACTAATATGGTCCTAAAAGCCAGAGTTTTGGCCCAATTTGGCTGAAATTTTGCACAGGGAGTAGATTTAGCATTGTAGCGATTTAGATATAGCTCCCATATATATATCGGTCGCCCGATTTACACTCATATCATTATAGTGGCCAATCTTTTACTCCGATTTAATTCAAATTTTGCACAGGGAGTAGAATTAGCCTTGTAGCTATGCGTGCTAAATTTGGTTGAAATCGGTTCAGATTTAGATATAGCTCCCATATATAGCTTTCGCTCTATTTACACTCATATGACCACCGAGGCCAATTTTTTGCTCCGATTTAGTTGAAATTTTGCACAGGGAGTAGAATTAGCATTGTAGCTATGTGTGCCAAATTTGGTTGAAATCGGTTCAGATTTAGATATATCTCCCATATATAGCTTTCGCCCGATTAGCCGACTTAAATTTTGAGTCTATAGATTTTGTAGGAGTCTATCAAATTCTGTCCCGATCGAGTGATATTTAAATGTATGTATTTGGGACAAACCTTTATATATAGTCCCCAACACATTTGACGGATGTGATATGGTATCGAAAATTTAGATCTACAAAGTGGTGCAGGGTATAATATATTACTTGTTTTTTAAAGAAAATTATCCAAATTAGCCGCAGATAAAAAAATTAATAATATCGGAAATCGACTATAAACAAATTTTAATAAATTCTTAAAATTTCCTAATTTTAAAAAAATCACAAGGCGTAAATTCGACTTTTACCAACCTTTTCAAATTGTGAAAAGTCGGATGGTCAAAAATACGACTTTGCCAAATTTTGCAAAGTCAAAAAAACTGACTATTCCCAAAGGTCGATATATCTAAATTTTAAAATTGTGATAAAGTTGGAAAGTCAAATGAAAAAATGTCTTAATAAAAAATTGACTTTTTACAATTTTAAGAAAATTATCCAAATTAGCCGCAGATAAATAAAAATTAATAATATCGGAAATCGACTATGAACAAATTTTAATAAATTCTTAAAATTAAAAATCGACATTTCCTAATTTGAAAAAAAATCACAAGGTCGAAAATTCGATTTTTACCAACCTTTCCAAATTGTGAAAAGTCGGATGGTCAAAAATACGACTTTCCCAAATTTTGCAAAGTCAAAAAAACCGACTATTCCCAAAGGTCGATAAATCTAAATTTTGAAATTGTGAAAAAGTTGGAAAGTCGAATGAAAAAATTTCTTAATAAAAAAATTAAAAATTGACTTTTTACAATTGCGAAAAATCGGAAGTCGAAAATTCGACTTTTCCAAATTTTGCAAAAGTCAATGTTTCCAAATCAAAATGTCGAAAATTGAACTTTTCCAAAATTTAAAAAAGTCAAAATTTTCAAATTGTGAATAAGTCGAAAATGTACGATTTTTTAAATTTTTTCAAAAATGGGAATTGTCAATATTTCCAATTTGTAAAAAATCGAAAAGTCGACTTTTTTATTTCAATTAGAATCCCAGACCGAGAATGTTTAGAACTGAACTATGGAGAATGTTTAGAACTGAACTATGGATTGTTGTTTGTCGACCATAGGGTCTTCGTCGAATTCTGCTGGTCGTTCGGTTCGAGTAGTGTCTTCAAGGTCAGAGTCGTGAGTTTTAAACTTCTCCAATTAGTTTTGTGTAGACATGCCTAAGACGCCTTTTTCATTCACATTGTATATGTCCCAAAAAGCAATATCGAAAATGCTAATTTTTATTTTCCTGGAAATTAAATTTTTGAGCATAAAAAATTGTGTAGAGGATAATTATCTCTACTGAATGAATTACCTCTTTGCTAACCAATAAAATAAATCATTGCAAAATATCTTTAACGCAAAACTAAAACGTATTTATGCTACGAGCCAATAACAACCACCGTCCATAATTTAAGACCGGAATGATTACGAATTTATAATCATAGGTGTATGATTTTGTGAACGTCTGTTCAAGGTTTCATGAACATCAGTTAACAGTTTTGAAATGTCGTATAGTGTACCCATCTTCTTATGGTGTAATGTATATAAATGGGAATCCCCTCACACTGTTAAGTGCAAGTTTTATCTCTCTTATAAGCCATTTACCTTCATCAATATTATAAACATAAAAATAAAGTTTTATCTATCTGAATTGGTCATCACGTGAAATCAATTAGACTGAATTTGAGATAAATCTAAAAACTTTAACAGTTCACAAAATTTCAATTGCAACAAAACCTCATGCATGTGGTTAGCTGCAATAAATTCTATGGACAAATAAAGTCCAGCAAAGTTGTAAGGAGTTTCTCAAAAAAAAAAAAAAAAAAAACAGAAAAATAGGCAAAAGTTCACCTACAACATTTTGGAAATTCATCGCCTGTCATTCTTTGCATAAGTACCCATTTAAGGGTGATAATCGCTATATTTTAACTACTGATTGAGTGTGTTTTACTTTTGCTCGAGGTCTGGTGGTGGTGTGTCATAAAGAAGGATGAGTGTTTAAGTTGGTATTTTGTGCCCAAGGATAAAGTGAAAATGATTATTGAACAGTTGGCAAAAGGACGAAGAATAGGAAGATTAAAAGTGCATTTAATAATGCCCCCTTTAAAAGTTGAACAACAACCAAAATAACAATAGCCTTAGTTAGACTGAGTTGAACTGGAGCAAGTAAGTTGATATGAATGAAAAAGGCATACATACTCATATAGAGGACTTACTTGGTCTGCAGAGACTTTATGGAAGTGATAATTCGAAGTTAGCACAGGAGGAGGATGGGGAAAAAAGCACAAATGTGGCCCTAAGGGACTGTTTTAATATTTGGACTATTTGTGGGCACAATGAATTAGGAGTGGGTAAATGAGTGGTGGAATATATTAATGAGAATATAATCAAGCAAGTATATGGGGGGAGTGGAAGAAACTCGGGGTTGATAATGAGGCATACATGCCATTATTACTTTTCCCGAAATGTCTTAATAGATTTATACAATTAGCATCAGCACGGGTAAAAATTCCATATTCTGTTGCAATATTTTGTTAGACTACTCCAAAAAACACGCCTTCGTTTGCCTCGATTCATCAAAAGTCTTAAAATAAGAATGATTCCAATAAAACCGGACATACGTTTTTTCAGTGCGGTGTAAAACTCTGGCTTCTAGGGTCATATATGTGCATATCGGTCGAATTATATATGGGAGCTATATCCAAATCTAAAGCTAAAGCGATTTCTTTTAAAATAAATAGGGTTCTATTTATGGACCAAAATGCATATTTGTACCAAGTTTGAAGTCAATTGGACTAAAACTGCGACTTAGACTTTGATCACAAAAATGTGTGCACAGACAGACGGCCTTGACTAGATCGACTCAGGGGCTCTCGAGTCCAAAATAACCTATCAAAATTTGAAGAAAATTTTACCAAAACAAACAAAAATATTATTTTCTAAGATTCTATTTCTAAAGAGAAATTTATCAAAATTTTATTTCTATAAAAAATTTTGTTAAAATGTTATTTCTAAAGAGAAATTTATCAAAATTTTATTTCTATGGAAAATTTTGTTAACATTTTATTTCTATAGAAAATTTTGTCAAAATGTTATTTCTGTAGAAATTTTTGTTAAAATTTCATTTCTATAGAATATTTTGTCAAAATTTTATTTCTATAGAAAATTTTGTCAAAATTTTATTTTTATAGAAAATTTTGTCAAAATTTTATTTTTATAGAAAATTTTGTCAAAATTTTATTGCTATAAAAATTTTATTTCTATAGAAAATTTTGTCAAAATTTTATTTCTATAGAAAATTTTGTCAAAATTTTATTTCTATAGAAAATTTTGTCAAAATTTTATTTCTATAGAAAATTTGGTCAAAATTTTATTTCTATAGAAACTTTTGTCAAAATTTTATTTCTGTAGAATATGTTTTCAAAATTTTATTTCTGTAGAAAATTTTGTCAAAATTTTATTTCTATAGAAAATTTTGTCAAAATTTAATTTCTATAGAAAATTTTGTCAAAATTTTATTTCTATAGAAAATTTTGTCAACATTTTACTTCTATAGGAAATTTTGTCAAAATTTTATTTCTATAGAAACTTTTGTCAAAATTTTATGTCTATAGAAAATATTGTCAACATTTTATTTCTATAGAACATTTTGCCAACATTATACTTCTATAGAAAACTTTTGTCTAAATTTTATTTCTATAGAAAATTTTGTGTCAATTTTATTTCTAAAGAAAATTTTGTCAAAATTTTATTTCTATAGAGAAATTTGTCAAAATTTTATTTTTATAGAGAGTTTTGTCCAAATTTTATTCCTATAGAAAATTTTTTAAGTAAGTTATATGAAAAGATGATGTACAGTGGGAGAAAAGATGACACAATTTGTAAGAGGAAATTTCCCAAATGTTTTCTCCATAAGGAGTTAGCATAAAGGGCCCAAAATTGAGTTATCTCTCCCAGCCAGATCTATACTAAAGGCTGTGGAAAGGTTCATTCGCCCGAACCGAAACATGTACAGTCCAGGCGTGTATAGATTTGTATCTAGCGTTTTCTTTTCAATGGCTCTATTAACCATGTTCCTTAATCTATATCTGTCCATAAAGCTCGAAAAATAATTGTATAATTGAAATTTTATTTCGACGGAAACTTTTGTCAGAATTTTATTTGTATAGAAAATTTTGTCAAAATTTTATTTCTATAGAAACTTTTTGTCAAAATTTTATTTCTATAGAAATTTTTTGTCAAAATTTTATTTCTATAGAAATTTTTTGTCAAAATTTTATTTCTATAGAAAATTTTGTCAAAAATTTATTTCTATAGAAAATTTTGTCAAAATTTTATTTCTATAGAAAATTTTTTCAAAATTTTATTTCTATAGAAAATTTTTTCAAAATTTTATTTCTATAGAAATTTTTTGTCAAAATTTTATTTCTATAGAAATTTTTTGTCAAAATTTTATTTCTATAGAAATTTTTTGTCAAAATTTTATTTCTATAGAAAATTTTGTCAAAAATTTATTTCTATAGAAAATTTTGTCAAAATATTATTTCTATAGAAAATTTTTTCAAAATTTTATTTCTATAGAAATTTTTTGTCAAATTTTTTTTTCTATAGAAAATTGTGTCAGAAATTTATTTCTATAGAAAATTTTGTCAAAATGTTATTTCTATCGAAAATTTTTGCCAAAATTGTATTTCTATAGAAAATGTTGTCCTAATTTTATTCCTATAGAGAAATTTGTCAAAATTTTATTTTTATAGAGAGTTTTGGCAAAATTGTATTTCTATAGAAAATGTTGTCTTGATTTTATTTCTATAGAGAAATTTGTCAAAATTTTATTTTTATAGACAGTTTTGGCAAAATTTTATTTCTATAGAAAATATTGTCTAAATTTAATTACGACGGAAAATTTTGTCTCAATTTTATTTCTATAGAAAATTTTGTCAAAATGTTATTTCAATAGAAAATTTTGCCAAAATTTTATTTCCATAGAAAATGTTGTCTAAATTTTATTTCTATAGAGAAATTTGTCAAAATTTTATTTCTATAGATAGTTTTGTCAAAATTTTATTTCTATAGAAAATTTTGTGTCAATTTTATTTATTTCTATAAAAAATTTTGTTAAAATGTTATTTCTAAAGAGAAATTTATCAAAATTTTATTTCTATGGAAAATTTTGTTAACATTTTATTTCTATAGAAAATTTTGTCAAAATGTTATTTCTGTAGAAATTTTTGTTAAAATTTCATTTCTATAGAATATTTTGTCAAAATTTTATTTCTATAGAAAATTTTGTCAAAATTTTATTTTTATAGAAAATTTTGTCAAAATTTTATTTTTATAGAAAATTTTGTCAAAATTTTATTGCTATAAAAATTTTATTTCTATAGAAAATTTTGTCAAAATTTTATTTCTATAGAAAATTTTGTCAAAATTTTATTTCTATAGAAAATTTTGTCAAAATTTTATTTCTATAGAAAATTTGGTCAAAATTTTATTTCTATAGAAACTTTTGTCAAAATTTTATTTCTGTAGAATATGTTTTCAAAATTTTATTTCTGTAGAAAATTTTGTCAAAATTTTATTTCTATAGAAAATTTTGTCAAAATTTAATTTCTATAGAAAATTTTGTCAAAATTTTATTTCTATAGAAAATTTTGTCAACATTTTACTTCTATAGGAAATTTTGTCAAAATTTTATTTCTATAGAAACTTTTGTCAAAATTTTATGTCTATAGAAAATATTGTCAACATTTTATTTCTATAGAACATTTTGCCAACATTATACTTCTATAGAAAACTTTTGTCTAAATTTTATTTCTATAGAAAATTTTGTGTCAATTTTATTTCTAAAGAAAATTTTGTCAAAATTTTATTTCTATAGAGAAATTTGTCAAAATTTTATTTTTATAGAGAGTTTTGTCCAAATTTTATTCCTATAGAAAATTTTTTAAGTAAGTTATATGAAAAGATGATGTACAGTGGGAGAAAAGATGACACAATTTGTAAGAGGAAATTTCCCAAATGTTTTCTCCATAAGGAGTTAGCATAAAGGGCCCAAAATTGAGTTATCTCTCCCAGCCAGATCTATACTAAAGGCTGTGGAAAGGTTCATTCGCCCGAACCGAAACATGTACAGTCCAGGCGTGTATAGATTTGTATCTAGCGTTTTCTTTTCAATGGCTCTATTAACCATGTTCCTTAATCTATATCTGTCCATAAAGCTCGAAAAATAATTGTATAATTGAAATTTTATTTCGACGGAAACTTTTGTCAGAATTTTATTTGTATAGAAAATTTTGTCAAAATTTTATTTCTATAGAAACTTTTTGTCAAAATTTTATTTCTATAGAAATTTTTTGTCAAAATTTTATTTCTATAGAAATTTTTTGTCAAAATTTTATTTCTATAGAAAATTTTGTCAAAAATTTATTTCTATAGAAAATTTTGTCAAAATTTTATTTCTATAGAAAATTTTTTCAAAATTTTATTTCTATAGAAAATTTTTTCAAAATTTTATTTCTATAGAAATTTTTTGTCAAAATTTTATTTCTATAGAAATTTTTTGTCAAAATTTTATTTCTATAGAAATTTTTTGTCAAAATTTTATTTCTATAGAAAATTTTGTCAAAAATTTATTTCTATAGAAAATTTTGTCAAAATATTATTTCTATAGAAAATTTTTTCAAAATTTTATTTCTATAGAAATTTTTTGTCAAATTTTTTTTTCTATAGAAAATTGTGTCAGAAATTTATTTCTATAGAAAATTTTGTCAAAATGTTATTTCTATCGAAAATTTTTGCCAAAATTGTATTTCTATAGAAAATGTTGTCCTAATTTTATTCCTATAGAGAAATTTGTCAAAATTTTATTTTTATAGAGAGTTTTGGCAAAATTGTATTTCTATAGAAAATGTTGTCTTGATTTTATTTCTATAGAGAAATTTGTCAAAATTTTATTTTTATAGACAGTTTTGGCAAAATTTTATTTCTATAGAAAATATTGTCTAAATTTAATTACGACGGAAAATTTTGTCTCAATTTTATTTCTATAGAAAATTTTGTCAAAATGTTATTTCAATAGAAAATTTTGCCAAAATTTTATTTCCATAGAAAATGTTGTCTAAATTTTATTTCTATAGAGAAATTTGTCAAAATTTTATTTCTATAGATAGTTTTGTCAAAATTTTATTTCTATAGAAAATTTTGTGTCAATTTTATTTCAAAAGAAAATTTTGTCAAAATTTTATTTCTATCGAAAATTTTATTTCTATAGAAAATTTTGCCAAAATTATATTTCTATAGAAAATTTTGTCTAAATTTCATTTCTATAGAAAATTTTGCCAAAATTATATTTCTATAGAAAATTTTGTCTAAATTTTATTTCTATAGAGCAATTTGTCAAAAATCTATTTTTATAGAGAGTTTTGTCCAAATTTTATTCCTATAGAAATTTTTTTCTAATTGTTATATCGACGGAAAATTTTGTTTCAATTTTATTTCTATAGAAAATTTTGTTAAAATGTTATTTCTATAGAAAATTTTGTTTCAATTTTATTTCTATAGAAACTTTTGTAATAATGTTATTTCTATAGAAAATTTTTTCAAAATTTTATTTCTATAGAAATTTTTTGTCAAAATTTTATTTGTATAGAAATTTTTTGTCAAAATTTTATTTGTATAGAAATTTTTTGTCAAAATTTTATTTCTATAGGAAATTGTGTCAAAAAATTTATTTCTATAGAAAATTTTGTCAAAATGTTATTTCTATAGAAAATTTTGCCAAGATTTTATTTCTATAGAAAATGTTGTCTAAATTTTATTTCGACGGAAAATTTTGTCTCAATTGTTTTTCTATAAAATATTGTCTAAATTTTATTTCAATAGAAAAAATTTTGTCAACATTTTACTTCCATAGAGAGTTTTGTCCAAATTTTATTTCTATGGAAAATTTTGCCAAAATTTTATTTCTACGGTAATTTTGCCAAAATTTTATTTCTATGGAAATTTTGTCTAAATTTTATTTCGACGGAAAATTTTATCTCAATTTTATTTCTATAGAAAATTTTGTATAAATGTTATTTCGACGGAAAATTTTCACTAAATTTTATTTCTATAGAAAATTTGTCAAAAATTTATTTCTCTCGAGAAATTTGTCAATTGTGTTTTATTTCTATATTTCTATAGAAAGTTTTGTCACATTTTTATTTTTATAGAGAAGTTTTTCAAAATTTTATTTTTTTGTTTTTATTTCTATAGGAAATTGTGTCAATATTTTATTTCTATAGAAAATGAGGTTTACATTTTATTTCGACGGAAATTTTTGCCGCAATCGTATTTCTATAGAGAGTTTTGTCAAAATTTTATTACTATGGAGAAGTTTTTATTTCTATAGAGAAGTTTTTCAAAATTTTATTTCTATAGAGAAGTTTTTCAAAATTTAATTTCTATAGAAAATTTTGTCTAATTTTTATTTCGACGGAAAATTTTGCCAAAATTTTGTTTCTATAGAAAATTTTGTCTAAATTTTATTTCGACCGAAAATTTTGTTTCAATTTTATTTCTATAGAAAATTTTGCCAAAATTTTATTTCTATAGAAAATGTTGTCTAAATTTTATTTCGACGGAACGTTTTTTCTCAATTGTATTTCTATAGAATATTGTCTAAATTTTATTTCTATAGAAAATTTTGTCCAAACTTTATTTCTATAGGAAATTTTGTCAAAATTTTATTTATAGAGAAACTTTTGTCAAAATTCTATTTCTGCAGAAAATTTTATTAAAATTTTATTTCTATAGAAAATTTGCCAAAAATTTTATTTCTATAGAAAATTTTGTCAAAATTTTATTTCAACGGAAAGTATTGTCTCAATTTTATTTCTACACGGATGAAAAAGACTGTTTTTCATATGTTTGGCTATAAACATGATATGTTTGGAACACAAATTTGTAAACACAATATTTTTGAGTGCAAGCATATAATGTTCATAAACTAGCATAACATGTTTGGGACATATATGTTAATATGTTAGAACATATTATGTTTGGGACATAAAATGTTTGTAAATTTAATATGCTTGGATGCAAACATATATTAATGTAGAAATAGCCTATAAACATATATGTGTTTAGTAGCTTGGAGCGCTATTTAACAGGGAGCGATATTGAATTAAGTTGGTGGTTGTTGCTTGTTATTACAAAATTAACATTATATTTTTCCTTGGGCAATTGATCAGCTACTTCTTTGATCCTTACAAACTGTGTGGTCCGCTGTTCGAATCCCCGTCCGTCAAAAGGTAAAATTGAAATAAAAAAAAATCATAAAATTGAATAATTTCTTCTACAATGTTTGTATTACAGAAAAAGGTGCTAAGAACTAAAAAATCTAGTGGAAGTGAGAAAGATGTCGGGGAATATACAATTGGGCAGAAACAAAATTTTGAGCATTCAGGTCGAAAACCTATGTTGTTAGCACCTATACTACCTGTTTATTTTCATAATTCATTATGATTGTAAATATATAAATAAATAAATAAAATTTTGAGCACAATATTGTTTGGGAGAATTTTTTTAAGCATATAATATTTTTGGGTGCAAAATGCTTCCAAACATATTATATGGTCACATAATAACATATTGTTTTTTGGAAGACAACATTATTGAATTTGGATGCAAAAATACAAAATGTTTGGAACTTAGACTACCCAAACATATATTGTTTAGACCAATATGCTTTCAAACATATTATATATTGGTAGAGATCAAACATATAAATGTTTGGGCAATACCCAAAAATGTATATGCTTGAAGCAAAATATGTTTGGGAGTATATGTTACAGAAGCGATTTTTTGTGAGGGTGTATAGAATATTGTCTAAATTTTATTTCGACGGAAAATGCTGTGTCAATTTTATTTCTATAGGAAATTTTGTCTCAATTTTATTTCTATAGAATATTTTCTAAATTTTATTTCTATCGAGAAATTTGTAATTCTATAAATTTGTTTCTATAAAAAATGTTGTCAAAATTTTATATCTACGGAAAATATTGACAAATTTTTTATTTTCTTTTTTTTATACTCATGTATTTGCAATCTATTTAAAATTATATTGTTATAGAAAATTTTGTCAAAATTTTATTTCTATAAAGAATTGTTGTCAAATTTTATTTCTGTAGAAAAGTCGTGAAGTACCTCTTAGGTGGAGAGGAATAATTTGCAAATCTACCAAACCGTCAAGAATCCTCCAATCTACCAAACAGTAAAAAATCTACTATTTTTGATAGAAGTCTACCAATTGTGGCATCTGTGGTCAGGGTCCCAGTCTGAGCGTTTTTGGCAAAGACGCTATGTGTCTATTTTGTGTCCTTCTGGGTGTTGCAAACATATGTACTAACTTATAACACCGTGTTTCACAGTGCGGCGCAGGGTATAATGAACTTGCTGTCAAACGAGCGGTTTAGAAAGGATAAAAACATTTAGTAGGTTGCAATACATATCAGCCACACTGTATAAGGGGGGTAGCGAATCATTGCACAAAGGTAGCAATCTAATAACGCGGAGTCAAGAACCATTTTTAAAGGTAGGTACATTTGCATCCATATCAAGGGGTTATATATGACATAATATTCTAATTGATGCATTAATTTTGACTGCCACTCTACTCTGAATTCAAATGTGGTGTATTCACCACAAAAAATGATGTGGGAGGAGTAAAAAAATAGTCCCTTGTTAGAACTTAAAAAAAGGAGGAAAATATCTTCAAGCTAATGATTTTCTAAAAAAATTTTGAGTGTGTGGGCGGGCAGTTAACGATGGTTATTTAGTTATGTTAAGCGGTCTTCAAAGCCAAAAGGGTGGGTCGATACATACACACAGACAGAGCGTTAAATCTCCCTTAGTTGCTTCACAAGCTAAAGGACTTTGATCCTTTGGTTTTGTTTGTTTTTTGTTGTTTTTTTTCACGACATATGTTGGAACATGCATTTATACTTTCCTCGACATGATGATGATGATGAGCTGTGAGTTTAGAGGATGGTTAAAACTGGCTTCATACCTCTGGTCATTACCACTTTTTGCCAGTATACATTGTGGCTTTTGTCATGGCCCCTGGAGATATCCATATGATTGTGATGCATTCACTTATTGTCTGCTGGCCCGTGGGGGCAAAAGCAAGCGAAGGCGGTCGAATTGGCCAACGAATGACTTATATCACTATTACGTGTAAAATTGTTATAATTCTTGTGGTTTAATCTAAAGGATTCGTTCTCTTCTAGATAGCCGTTGAGGCTTATGGTGACTGGCAAATGGTAGCTACCACACACGGTTTATTGTGGCTGGTAATAAATTTCATATGATATGAAAATGCATTGGTTTTCCTTCTCTCTTACCTGTTTTAGATTGTTGGTTAGGGGTGCGGGGGCTGTTGGTTGACAGGCAGATAAATGTTTCTCGTTTCTCTTGTTATGTGTTGAGTTATACTGTTATTCCTGTGATTTCCGTTTCCTAGAATTGTATATTTGTGAGTGGGTGGACAAATGTGTATGGTGATTGTTTGTTTTGATGATGACCATAGCTGGAGAATGAAGGATGCTAGTGATTGCTGGGGTTGTCCTTTAAGCATTGTCCCTTTCTCTTCTGGGGTTGTTGGGTCGTTTGGAGGCTAATGTTTTGACCATTAATTACTTAATTTGAAATGATTGAATATTTATGTCCAATGATTGTGCACGATATCTTTGCACTTGCAATAGGACTCATTCATTGAAATTAGATTTCTTCTTGGTCATGGGAGAATCAACTAAAAGCAATTAGTTAATGTTGTTGATATGAATAACAAGAAATGAAATGGTGACAAATCAGGACACTTACCTACCGAGAGATCTTTGACAAACCTTAATGGAGTGTATAATTTGTTGAGAATGTTTTCTAAGCAAAAAAAAAAAAAAAAAACATTTCCCATGAATTTAATGAAATCGAGAAATTAGAAAAAGTATAAATGTATTTAGTTGTACTTTGTAGTACACTGAAAGAAGAGTTTTGTTTCCTGAGAAACGATTTTTTAGATAAACAAAGTTTTCTTTTGACTCTAACATGTTTTCCTTATCAGCAAATAAAAATGATTCGAAGCAATAATTGGATTAATTTGATCTTAAAGAAAATATAGTTTCTTTTGTCTAAAATGTCGTTCCTGGGGAAAGAATTTCTTCTTTGGGTGTAGTTATGGAGTTGAATAGTGTATGCGATGAATGATCTCGGTCAGCTGTAAGTTTGGCCAGGCTGAGTCCTCCTCCATTGGAAACGACTACTAAAGATTGTCATCCACAATCGAATTACTTGGATTGTGGTAATACTTCCCGATGACCTTGACATTTTAAAACTTCTTCTTCTTCTTAATAGTAATTTATACGTAAATAAATCAGTTTGACAAAAATTTCTATAGAAATAAAAATTTGGCAAAACTTTCTATAGAAATAGAATTTTGACAAAATTTTCTGTAGTAATAAATGTTGACAAAATTTTCTGTAGTAATAAAATTTTGACAAAATTTTCTATAGAAATAAAATTTTGGTAGATTATTTTTGGGGATCGGCTATATATAACTATAGACCCATATGGACCAATTTTGGCATGGTTGTTAGCGGCCATATACTAGCGCAATGTACCAAATGTCACCACGTACCAAATTTCAACCGGGTCGGATGAATTTTGCTCCTCCAATAGCTCCTGAAGTCGAATCTGGGGATCGGTTTAAATGGGGGTTATATATAATTAAGACCGGTATTGACCAATTTTTGCATGGTTGTTAGAGACCATATACTAATACCACGTACCAAATTTCAACAGGATCGGGTAAGTTTTGCTCTTCCAAGGGTCTACGGAGGTCAAATTTGGGGATCGGTTTATATGGGGGCTACATATAATTATGGACCGATATGGACCAATTCCTGCATGGTTGTCAGAGACCATATATAACACCACGTACCAAATTCAACCGAATCGGATGAATTTTGCTCATCCATGAGGCTCCGGAGGTCAAATCTTGGGATCGGTTTATATGAGGGCTATATATAATTATGGACCTATGTGAGCCAAAGTTTGCATGGTTGTTAGAGACCATATACTAACACCATGTACCAAATTTCAACCGGATCAGATGAAATTTGCTTCTCTTAGAGGCTCCGCAAACCAAATCTGGGAATCGGTTCATATAGGGGGCTATATATAATTATGGACCGATTTGGACCGAATTTTTGCATGGTTATGAGAGACCATATACTAACACCATGTACCAAAATTCAACCGGATCAGAAGAATTTTGTTGCTCCAAGAGGCTCCGCAAGTCAAATCTGAGCGTCGGTTTATATGGGGGCTATACGTAAAAGTAATCCGATATGGCCCATTTGCAATACCATCCGACCTACATCAATAGCAACTACATGTGCCAAGTTTCAAGACGATAGTTCGTTTCGTTCGGATGTTAGCGTGGTTTCAACGGACGGACGGGCGGACGGACATGCTTAGATCGACTCAGAATTTCACCACGACCCAGAATATATATACTTTATGGGGTCTTAGAGCAATATTTCGATGTGGTACAAACGAAATGACAAAGTTAATATACCCTTATACTATGGTGGAGGGTATAATAACAGGCCGATTAAATACGTATATAATTCAGTTCTTGATCGGTATATATAGGAAAGCCTATAAATAATTACAAACCGATATGAACCGATCTTCCATGGTAACTAGAGAGCCAGAAGTGAAATATGGTGATCGCTTTATGTGGGGGATATATAACAGGTTGGCTGATAAGTCCCCGGTCTGACACATAGATGGCGTCGCTAGTATTAAATGCATATTATTTTTATATAGTACCAACCTTCAAATGATTCGTGTCAAAATTTGACGTCTGTATGTCAATTACTTTGTGAGATAGAGCGTCTTTTGTGAAGCAACTTTTGTTATTGCGAAAAAATGGAAAAATAAAGGAATTTCGTGTTTTGATAAAATACTGTTTTCTGAAGGGAAAAAATACGGTGGAAGCAAAAACTTGGTTTGATAATGAGTTTCTCTGCCCCTGAGAAATCAACAATAATTGATTGGTATGCAAAATTCAAGCGTGGTGAAATGAGCACGGAGGATGGTGAACGCAGTGGACGCCCGAAATGTTTTCGTCGGGAACCAACGAAAACATCAAAAAAAAAAAAAAAATCCACAGAATGATTTTGAATGACCGTAAAATTAAGTTGATCGAGATAGCAGAGGCCTTAAAGATATCAAAGGAACGTGTTGGTCATATCATTCATCAATATTTGGATATGCGGAAGCTCTGTGCAAAATGGGTGCCGCGCGAGCTCACATTTGACCAAAAACAACAACGTGTTGATGATTCTGAGCGGTGTTTGCAGCTGTTAACTCGTAATACACCCGAGTTTTTCCGTCGATACACCCAGAGAAGGAATATGATCACCTCAACCATGTTTCAAGAGCAAAATGTTATTTTTGAATGGTGACCATGTAACATGTTTGTCGCAACCATGTTATTTTCTCGGAGATTATGTGTCTGATTTCGGCAAGCATATTATTTTTGGCGAGAAAAGAACATTTTTGCCATGAACATGTTACATGTTCAGCATCCAAAAATAACATTTTGCTCTTGAAACATGGTTGAGGTGATCATATTCCTTCTCTGCGTGTATGTGACAATGGATGAAACATGGCTCCATCACTACACTCCTGAGTCCAATCGACAGCCGGCTGAGTGGACAGTGGTGAACACTCTCCGAAGCGTGGAAAGACTCAAAAGTCCGCTGGCAAAGTAATGGCCTCTGTTTTTTGGGATGCGCATGGAATAATTTTTATCGATTATCTTGAGAAGGGAAAAACCATCAACAAACAAAACCATCGGTCCCATATGAAGAAGAAAAAAGTGTTGTTCTACCAAGACAACGCACCGTGCCACAACCCAGCAAAAAAATTTGGAAGTTATTCCAAAGGCACAACTTTAAAAGCACTTCCAGAAGATGCACTCCCATTGATGTTCTTTATTTTAACTACCCAGGACGTTCTTTTAATTAAATTTTTTATAACTTGGTTTTTTCATATTTTTAATGGGTAATTTTAACTTTTTTTTGTTTCAAGTAGGTTAAAAACAGAGTAAGAATTCATAAAATGGTACAAATCATTTAAATTTTGTCGAAAAAATGCTAAATTCAATCTGAAAAAATTGTGAATTTTTTAAAATATTTGAGGTCAATCGTTTCCAACAAGCGTTAGAATCCATTAAAAATTATAAAAAATTAAAAAAATTATTTATTTGACAAAATATAACAGAATTTTTTAATTTACATCCAAAACATTGAATTCAGATTACACCTAAAGAAGTGATGCAAATTCAGTGCAACGGCTGTTGAAATGGAGGACTTCCGTCCTATGACAAGCCCATGTTAAATTCATCACTTCTGCGTCAATTATTGCTTCCCCACCAACCGTATTCTCCAGATCTGCCCCCAGCGACTTTTTCTTGTTCTCTGACCTCAAAAGGATGCTCGCAGGGAAAAGGTTTGGCTGCAATGAAGAGGTGATCGCCGATACTGAGGCCTATTTTAAGGCAAAACCGAAGGAGTACTACTAAAATGGTATTAAAAATTTGGAAGGTCGTTATAATCGTTGTATCGCTCTTGAAGGGAACTATGTTGAATAATAAAAACGAATTTTGACAAAAAAATGTCAATTTCTTTGTTAGACCGGAGACTTATCAGCCAACCTGTTACACCTAGAGAAGGAATATGATCACTAGAGTTCGACCGAAACATCGGATTCGGCATTCGGCCAAAAATCGGCCTTCGGTGTCAAGAGGCATCAACCGAAGCCGAACTTTTTGAATAATTTATTTCATATTGAATTTTCCCAGTGTTCAATTTGTCTTAGCCAAAACACCCAATACAAATAAAATGTAAAAAAATATAAAAAATCCTTTTATGTCATTATAATATCAAACTATTGAATTTTGAATACTATAAAGTCTGTTAGTTCAAAAAGAATGTTATAAGATATGGACTGAATTACCTTTTATAGTTTATGACTTTGTTGAATAAATTATGCTAATATTTAACTAAATTAAATTAAAAATTGTAGGACAATAATCGGCTTTGGCGATTATTGCTTTTTTTTTGCCGAACGTTGACTTCGGCCAAAAAACTCCGCTTCGGTCGAGCTCTAATGATCACCTCAAACATTTTTCATGTTTGTCGCAAAAATTTTGTTTTCTCGCCGAACATAACATGCTTGCCGAAGTCAGATTCATAATTTCCGAGAAATAAACATGATTGAGACAACCATCTTTTATGGTCATCATCCAAAAATAACATTGTGCTCTTGAAACATGTTTGAGGTAATCATATTCCTTGCCTGGTTCATATCATATGAACTGATATGATTTTTGTGTAATTTGAGATCGGTTTATCTGGAAGCTATATAACTATAGACCGATATGGAACAATTTTGGCATGGTTGTTAGCGGGCTTATCCTTGCACAACGTTCCCAATTTCAAACGAATCGAATGAAATTTGCTTCTCCAAGAGGCTCCGAAAGCCAACTCTGGGGATCGGTTTATATGGGGGGCTATATATAATTAGTGACCGATATGGACCAATTGCATGGTTGTTAGTGTCCATATATTAACACAACATACTGAATCGAATGGAGTTTGCTCCTCCAAGAGCCACAGAAAGCCAATACCTCTAAATTTTGAATTCCCGGCATATCGGATAAAAATTGTGGTGTCTCGAATTCATATCGGGAGATCGGTTTATATGTTGGGTATATCAAAATCGATCGATACGTCCCATATTCGGACCCAAAATACCTCTTCATTTTGAATTTCTGGCAAATCGCCTTAAAACTGGGATGTCTACACACTTAAGAGGTCAAATATGGAGATCGGTCTATGTGAGGTAAGTAAGAAAACATGAACACACACCATATTTGGCGTACTTATGCGTAGATCTAAAATATATCCAGATTTTGGATTTCAGGTAAATCGGATAAAAATTGCGGTGTCTAGAAGCCCAAGAAGTAAACTATAATAAAACATGGACCGATACACACAATTTTCGTCACACCCACTTGTGTTCATAAAATACCTCTAGATTTCCAATTTTAGACAAATCGAATAAAAACTACGGTTTCTAGAAGCCCAAGAAATAAAATCGGGACATCAGTCTATGGGGGGCTTTACCAAAACATGGTCCGATACGCACCATTTTCGGCACACATACTTGTTGACCGAGACTAATGGCGATTTCGATTGGTAAAAATGGTGCAACATTTTCGAAATTGATTGCAAAATATGAAGGACACTGTCATAGCTTTTTGGTCCCGTATCCCTCGCAATATTATGAATTAACAATAACTTTCGAATGACACTATCATTTGGGCCAAAATGCAATGAGGAAAAAATTAGTGTAACACCAAGGCAACATATTTTTTGCGAAACGAAAACGCCCTAAGCCTTAAATTCCGTTGCGGATTTTGGCTTTCTCATAAGAAGTGCACGTAAGCAAGTGTTCGCCTATCATCTATCCCAGGATCTTTCTTTTTATTAAAATTTCTTTATTTTAAAGAAATCTGTTTTGTGATATTAGGCCTATATATTTTAAGTTTACCTTCCAATTATCATTTAGTATCTTTGGAAAAAGTATAAAACAAATGCCCATTAAAAATGTTAATCAAAAATGTTAATCTCAAATCAACTGTAGCCAATTCCATTATGAGAATCCCCCCAAAAACACCTCACCCATTCTTAGGCCTTAATAAGCCGCAATAAAAGAAACCAAAAGTACTTGGAAAGAAATTCGATAAAAAAGTCGAAGCGAAAAAGAAATTGTCTTGTAAAATAATTGTGAAAAGTGAAGAATTCGCACTCATCTCATATTCATAGCAAGCGCCTTTTTTGCTGCTTCACCTAAGCTTGGAGATTGCATTGTTGCGAGGATTGTTGCAACATCGCAAGGACTAGCAACATCACACCGCAACGCAATGATGAAGCAGTAGGCAAGGACAATGATGTGCAAAGCGAAATCCAAAGTGGTTATTTTTTCATTTAGCAGCCCGTTGGCAATTTTGTGCCAGTAGGAAGTTAACAATTCTACGCTGGGGGATTAATGTAGACAATATAAAAATGGGAAAAAATAAAAAGGCCCAGCTATTTCAAGGATGAGAAGAACGAACGAGGCTTCCAACAAAAGGCAATTTTACAACGAAAACACAAAAAAAACATACAAAGAAACCATATGAAGGTTTTCATCCACAGAGGTGAGAGGTAATGCAGGCAGGTATATCTGCTACATTTATGATGAAGATGACGCTGATACAGATGATAACTACGGCACTGATGACTAGATGGCATTATTGTCTCTTGTCAATTTGGCCAAAGTGGTTTTTCGCCTGTTTTACTTTAGACAATGACTTGGTCGCCATAAAGACAAACAAATTCACAATTGTGATAGCTATTCCCCCTCCTTGAAGATGGAGAATTGCATGTGCTCTTTGAATACTTGATTACATGTAAATGCATTGCCCAGAAAATGTGAGGAAATATACAAAATGTAAAATATACTGGTCATTTTAGTTCAAATAAAAGATTTCCATAGCATCTGCTGAGGGTAGAGGAATGGAAGAAGGGTATGGGGTATGGAGGCTAAATATATTTTAATCACTTACGATTTTAGTTTGAGAAGGTATAAAAAGTATGGTATGAAATGCTATTAATGAAATGATACTCCTCAGCTAAAGCAATGTTGAATCTTCTAAATATAGCCCCATAATCTTGTATTAATATGACTATGGTGGTGATGTCTTGTTCGATGTGATTCATCTTTAATAGATCGTTTTGAATTCCAAGTTATTTGCCTTCTCTCTAGGTTAGGTTAGGTAAGGTGGCAGCCCGATGTATCAGGCTCACTCAGACTATTCAGTCCATTGTGATACCACTCTTATCACTGAGTGCTGCCCGATTCCATGCTCACTGACAAGGCACCTCCTTTTTATAGCCGAGTCCGAACGGCGTTCCACATTGCAGTGAAACCACTTAAAGGAGCTTTGGAACCTCAGAAATATCACCAGCATTACTGAGGTGGGATAATCCACCGCTGAAAAACTTTTTGGTGTTCGGTCGAAGCAGAAATCGAAACCACGACCCTGTGTATGTAAGGCTGGCATGCTAACCATTGCACCACGGTGGCTTCTTCTCTCTAGAAACATCGCGGATCGCTTTTTAGGTTGGCCTGTTTTCAGACCATCAACTACCACATAGAAGTCGCCTCCGCCGTGGTGTAATGGTTTGTATAATTGCCTTGCTTACAAAAGCTTATGGGCTCAATCCCAGATTAGACTGAACACCAAAAAAGTTTATGAACGGTGGTTTAACCATTCTCACTAATGCTGTTGACAGTAAGTGGTTCAAAGCTTCTCTAGATGACTTTACCGTAATGGGAAACACCGGTCGAATTTGGCTATAGAAAGAGGTCATTTGTCACTGAACCAAATTTGGAATCGCATAGGTTTAAAAGCTACAATCGAAGTTCTCTGTAGTGGAACTGCTAACCCGAAGATCTTAATGGTGCAACTGCACGCCTGAAGATTTCAGCGGCAAAATTCTAATCCTGAAAGTCCTAGTGGTGGATCTCCAGGATCGAAGTCAGTAGGTGAACTTCAGAATGAATGTTCTCTGTGGGCGAACTGTAGGCCAGGAGGTCTCAATGGTGGAAGAACTGTAGGAACGATGGTCTCAGGGGGGAAACTATAGGCCCGAAAATCCAAGTGGAAGAACTGGACGGATGAAGATATCAGTGGAAGATCGATATTCTCGATCGTTTCTGGGGGCCCCGAGGTCTCACTGATGAAAATCTATGCGTGAAGGTCTCCGTGGAAGGACTGTAGGCCCGAAGGGATCATTGATGGAAGAACTGTAGGCCCGTAAGCCTCAGTGGTGTATGTTTAGAAGGTGTCAGGGGGGAAATCCAGGACCGAAGTTGTCGATGGTGGATCTGTTGGCACGAAGATCTCGGTGGGGGAAGAATAGTAGGCTCGATCGTCTCCAAGTGGAAACTGTAGGCCCAGAGGACTCAGTGGTGGAAGTGTACGTTTGAAGGTCTCAGTGAAAGGACTGTAGGCCCGAAGGGATCATTGATGGAGGAAATGTAGGCCCAAAAGTCACAATTGTGGAGAAACTGAGGGACTGTTTAAGTCCCTAAGGTCTCAGTGGTAGAGGAGTACGTTCAAAGGTGTTAGCAGGGGAACGGTAGACTTGAAGGTCCCTGTGATGCTAACGTAAAGGGTGATACGGTCAAAATTTGGTCAATATAAACTTGACGTATTTCTTTCAATTTTGCATTTTAAAAACCTGAACACCCCTCATTTTGAAGGTGTGTGTGTGTAGAATGTTGCTCCTATTTTGATTTTGGAATTCACTTTTCGGTTGTCAAAATGCCGTCCAAGCAAGAAGAGCAGCGTATCAAAATTTTGCTCGCGCATCGCGAAAATCCGAGCTACTCGCACGCAAAGCTGGCAAAATCGCTAAATGTTGCAAAATCAACCGTTACAAATGTAATTAAAGTGTTTGGGGAACGTTTGTCGACAGCCAGGAAGTCTGGATCGGGGGGAAATCGAAAACCGGAAGCCGCTGAGACGGCAAAGAGAGTTGCCGGTAGTTTCAAGCGAAACCCTAACCTCTCTCTCCGAGATGCCACAAATAAGCTGGGTGTATCGTCTACAACCGTGCATCGAGCCAAAAAACGAGCCGGACTATCGACTTACAAGAAGATAGTGACTCCAAATCGCGATGATAAACAAAATACGACGGCCAAAGCGCGATCCCGGAGGCTGTCCACGACGATGCTGACGAAGTTTGACTGCGTGGTAATGGACGACGAAACCTACGTCAAAGCCGACTACAAGCAGCTTCCGGGACAGGAGTTTTATACGGCAAAAGGAAGGGGAAAGGTGGCAGATATGTTCAAGCACATAAAACTGTCAAAGTTCGCAAAGAAATATCTGGTTTGGCAAGCCATCTGTACCTGTGACTTGAAAATCAGCATTTTCATAGCTTCCGGAACTGTCAACTAAGAAATTTACATGAAAGAGTGTTTGAATAAACGTCTGCTGCCTTTCCTGAAGAAACACGGTTGTTCCGTACTGTTTTGGCCGGATTTGGCATCTTGCCATTACGTAAAAAGGCCATGGAGTGGTACGGCGCCAACAACGTGCAGGTGGTTCCCAAGGACAAGAACCCTCCCAACACGCCAGAGCTCCGCCCAATTGAGAAATACTGGGCTATTGTCAAGCGGAACCTAAAGAAGACCAAAAAAACTGCTAAGGACGAGCTGCAGTTCAAGGCAAACTGGCTTTCTGCGGCGAAGAAGGTGGACAAGGTGGCTGTACAAAATCTGATGGCAGGTGTCAAGCGTGAGGCCCGGCAATTCGGATTTGGAAAAGCGAAAGCCTAACTGAATATTTTTCCTGAATTTTATACTAATTGAACTTGAAAAAGAAATTTAATTTGATTTTTTAAATAAACGATTTCACCGATTTACACGCGTTTTCCCTTGACCAAATTTTGACCGTATCACCCTTTATCAGTGGTGGAAGTATAGGCCCGAAGGCGTTAGTGGGAGAATTTAAGAACCGAAGTTTACTGTGGTGGAACTGTAAGCCCGCAGGGGAACTGAAAGGCAGAAGGGATTTTTTATGGAATTGTAGGTCAGAAGATCTCAGTGGTAGATCTTTAGATACGGAGGTCTCAGTGATGAAACTGTAGGCTCGAAAGTCTCATTGAAACTCTAGGCCCGAAGATCTAAGTGGAACAACACGTCGCTTGAAGGTCTCAGTGGGGGAATTGTAGGCCCAAAGTTCTCTGTGTTGGAAGTAACATATAGGCCCTAAGGTCTCAGTGGTGGAAGTGTAAGCGCGAAGGTGTTTGTGGAGGAACTTCAGGACCGAAGTTTTCTGTGGTGGCACTGTTTGCCCGAAGATCTCAGTGATGGAACTGTACGCTTGAATATCTCAGTGTAAGAACTGTACGTCCTGTTCGGTATAATTGACGAAAAAACTGTGGGCCCGAAAGTCTCAATGATGGAGGAACTGTAGGGCTGAATGTATGAATGGGGGAACTGAAGGTCTCAATGGTGGAAGCGTACGTCCGAAGCGCACGGCTAGGAAACGGTACGTTTGAAAATCTCAGTGATGGAACTGTATGCGCAAAGGTATTACTGAAGGCCCGAAAAGATTAGAATTGTAGACCTGAAGATCTCCGTAGGCCTGAAGATTTCAGTGGTAGAATTGTAGAATCGAAGATCTGAGTAGTGGAAGCATAGGCCCGATGGTATCAGTGGGAGAACTTCAGAACTGAAATTCTCTCTAGTGGAACTGTAGGCCCATTCCGAAATTGAAGGTCCGAAGGAATTAGTGATGGAATTATATGCATGAACATCTCAATGGTAGAACTGTAGGCCCCAAGGTCTTCGTGGTCGAAGTATAAGCTCGAAGGTGTTAGGGCAAACTTCAGAACCGAAGTTCACTGTGGTGGAATTGTATGCCCGGAGGCCTCAGTGGTGGAACAATAAGCTCGAAGGTCTCAGTACTGTTGGCCCATCTCAGTGATGGAAATATAGGTGTAATTGGGGGAATTTCAGGACCGAAGTTCTCTGTGGTGGCCGTGTTTTTCCGAAGATCGCAGTGGTAGAACTGTAGGCTGGTACGATGATTTGTACGCCTCAGTGATACTATTTATTATGTGCCTAGGAACGAACTTAAGTTTCGCTTTACATATATGAAATGTTTAATTATTCAGTACCTCCATCCTAACTTTAAACAAATTGGTTCACCAATACTATTGACACTAATGATCCATAATGAACCGTCTGTACCATAATAAACTGCGATATATTGCTCTAAAATTGTCATACCTACCTTCAATTTCAATTTCTAGGTGTAAGATAAGGTTGAGCACCTAAAATCTTGTTTTGTGAAATACGTACTGTTCCTAGTTAAGTGACACCATATAGAAACCATGCAGAAAACCTCTACACTGGAAAGCTTCAATGCGTAGGAGCTAAGTGTTGCATACAACATTTCCACTCGAGTACCTGCACATTATGGCAGCATTTAAATCATCATCTGTGGCATTTGAATAAATACAATTGTGGAACAGGACTAAGGACACCTTGGCTTACAAAGCCACGAAGCTTTTAACTTAATTGAACTTTGTGATGGTGGAATGTTTTATGGTGAATGCGAAGGCTTTATTCTATTCATCAAACCACCCACCTGTCTTGGGTACGGGAGGTATGTCATTTAGGAGAGAACTTTGTTTTTCAAGTCAAAGATAAGAAGAGATGTGAACAATGAATGAATGGAATATGGTATGGTTCATGGACCAAGCGGCACACATGTGGCGCATGTGCCTTTATATTATCTTCGTAGAAATCAGCCGACATTTATTTTGAATTGTTTTCGAAAAATAAATTTAATACAGCAAAAACTTTGGGAACATTCATTGCCAGAGCATAGCAACCCACAAATAAATTTGCATGTGTTGTGGGTTTGGGTTTCATTAAAAAATTCGTCTTCTTTTCAGAGAGCAAAATGTTTAAATGAATTAATTGATTCTTTGGTATAATCGAGGGGTGCGTTTTATATATCGGGATTAGAGGACAAAACCATCGTCGAACTCATCGAAAATCGCTTTTTTATTCCCCATTAAGATATAGACACTTTTACATGTGTTTGAACCAATTATCGAATGATCGAATGATTGAAGTATCACCAACACATGTCCTCTAAACATATAAACCGCTTTTTCTGGTGGCCAAAAAATTTGACTTCACATTTTTTTTACCTACGGGATATACGACGGATGATTCATCCAAGTAAAAACTTATCCGTCTTCGGGTGTTGGTGTTCCTGATTTCTTGGAAGATAGTTGGCAAACAAACGGTTGTGTATAACTAAGAATTGGCTGACCTGAGTTGTTCGAATGGTACGTTTGCGACATGTTTAGCTTTTCAGAAATAACAAGCAATCATTTGCTTGTAAGAGCATCGTGCGCTAGAATTTTTTGACAAAATTTTCTATAGAAGTAACATTTTGACAAAATTTTCGAAATAAAGTTTTGACGGAATTGTCTATAGAAATAAAATTTTGACGAAATTGTGTATAGAAATAAAATTTTGACAAAATTTTCGAAAGAAATAAAATTTTGACGAAATTGTCTATAGAAACAAACTTTTGACGAAATTGCCAATAGAAATAAAATTTTGACAAAATTTTCTATAGAAATAAAATTTTGACAAAATTTCTATAGAAATAAAATTTTGACAAAATTTTCGAAAGAAATAAAATTTTGACAAAATTTTCGAAAGAAATAAAATTTAGACGAAATTGTCCATAGAAATAAAATGTTGGCAACCTTTTCTAGAAATACAATTTTGACAAAATTTTCGATAGAAATAAAATTTTGACGGAATTGTCTATAGAAATAAAATTTTGACGAAAGTTTCTATAGAAATAAAATCTTGACCAAATTTTGTATAGAAATAAAATTTTGAAAAAATATCTATCGAATATAATTTTGACAAAAATTTTTCATAGATATAAAATTTTCACAAAATCTTCATAGAAACAAAATTTTCAATAGAAATAAAATTTTGACAAATTTTCTACAGAAATAAAATTTTCACAAAATTTTCTATAGAAATAAAATCTTGACCAAATTTTGTATAGAAATAAAATTTTGAAAAAAAAATCTATCGAATATAATTTTGACAAGAATTTTTCATAGAAATAAAATTTTAACAAAATTTTCATAGAAATAAAATTTTAACAAAATTTTCATAGAAATAAAATTTTAACAAAATTTTCTATAGAAATAAAATTTTCACAAAATGTTCATAGAAATAAAATTTTCTATAGAAATAAAATTTTGACAAAATTATCTATAGAAATAAAATTTTCACAAAATTTTCTATAGAAATAAAACCTTGACCAAATTTTGTATAGAAATAAAATTTTGAAAAAAAATCTATCGAATATAATTTTGACAAAATTTTTTCATAGAAATAAAATTTTCACAAAATTTTCATAGAAATAAAATTTTCTATAGAAATAAAATCTTCACAAAAATTTCTATAGAAATAAAATCTTGACCAAATTTTGTATAGAAAAAAAAATTTTGAAAAAAAATCTATCGAATATAATTTTGACAAAAATTTTTCATAGAAATAAAATTTTCACAAAATTTTCATAGAAATAAAATTTTCTATAGATATAAAATTTTGACAAAATTTTCTATAGAAATAAAATCTTGACCAAATTTTGTATAGAAATAAAATTTTGACAAAAGTTTCTGAAGAAATAAAAGTATGACAAAATTTTCTATAGAAAAAAAATTGACAAAATTTTCAATAGAAATGAAATTTTGACAAAATTTTCAAGAGATATAAAATTTTGACAAATTTTTTTTATAGAAATAAAATGTTGACATAATTTTCTAAAGAAATAAAATTTTGACAAAATTTTCTATAGAAATAAAACTTTGACATAATTTTCGATAGAAATACAATTTTCACAAAATTTTCTATAGAAATAACTGCACTCAAATCGATGATTTGACAGTGGCAAAGGAAAAGAGTTATATTTGTACGAATTTATTTCGGCATAAGCCAACTATCATGAAAAACCTTTTTTCGGAAGGTTCAAGTGTGGTTCATTGTTGGGTTTAATGAACTGCCTGAATTTATTCTGATAATTGGTTGATAGTTTTGTTGCAAGTAGAGGATGCTGATGAGGAATGTGGTAATTCCGAAACGTGCGTCCATCCAACCATCTTGCAGTCTAAATGGCTTTGCCCAAATAAGTTAGACAAACATTCTTTTCCTCTGTTGGTTAAGCTACACTTGTAGTTTAGTCAATGCATGGTTTTAGGCTGAAATCAAGAAAACTACAACAAATAAAATTTTGACACAATTTTCTAACGAAATAAAATTTTGAAAAAATTTTCTATAGAAATAAAATTTTGACAAAATTTTCTATAGAAATAAAATTTTGACAAAATTTTCTATACAAATAAAATTTTGACAAAATTTTTTAAAGATATAAAATGTTGACAAAATTTTCTATAGAAATAAAATTTTTGACAAAGTTTTCTATAGAAATAAAATTTTGACAAAATTTTCTATAGAAATAAAATTTTGACAAAATTTTCTATAGAAATAAAATTTAAAAAAAAATGTATAGCAATAAAATTAAAAAAAAATCTATGGAATATAATCTTGACAAAAATTTTCCATATTAATAAAATTTTGAAAAAATTTTCTATAGAAATAAAATTTTGACAAAATTTTCTATAGAAATAAAATTTTGACAAAATTTTCATAGAAATAAAATTTTGACAAAATTTTCTATACAAATAAAATTTTGACAAAATGTTATATAGATATAAAATGTTGACAAAATTTTCTATAGAAATAAAATTTTTGACAAATTTTTCTATAGAAATAAAATTTTCTATAGAAATAAAATTTGAAAAAAAAATGTATAGCAATAAAATTAAAAAAAAATCTATGGAATATAATCTTGACAAAAATTTTCCATATTAATAAAATTTTGACAAAATTTTCATAGAAATAAAATTTTGACAAAATTTTCTATAGAAATAAAATTTTGACAAAATTTTCATAAAAATAAAATTTTGACAAAATTTTCTATACAAATAAAATTTTGACAAAATTTTCTATAGATAAAAATTTTCATAGAAATAAAATTTTGACAAAATTTTCTATACAAATAAAATTTTGACAAAATGTTATATAGATATAAAATGTTGACAAAATTTTCTATAGAAATAAAATTTTTAACAAATTTTTCTATAGAAATAAAATTTTCTATAGAAATAAAATTTGAAAAAAAATGTATAGCAATAAAATTAAAAAAAAATCTATGGAATATAATCTTGACAAAAATTTTCCATATTAATAAAATTTTGACAAAATTTTCATAGAAATAAAATTTTGACAAAATTTTCTATAGAAATAAAATTTTGACAAAATTTTCATAGAAATAAAATTTTGACAAAATTTTCTATACAAATAAAATTTTGACAAAATTTTCTATAGATAAAAATTTTCATAGAAATAAAATTTTGACAAAATTTTCTATACAAATAAAATTTTGACAAAATTTTCTATAGATATAAAATGTTGACAAAATTTTCTATAGAAATAAATTTTGTGACAAATTTTTCTATAGAAATAAAATTTTCTATAGAAATAAAATTTGAAAAAAAATGTATAGCAATAAAATTAAAAAAAAATCTATGGAATATAATCTTGACAAAAATTTTCCATATTAATAAAATTTTGACAAAATTTTCATAGAAATAAAATTTTGACAAAATTTTCTATAGAAATAAAATTTTGACAAAATTTTCATAGAAATAAAATTTTGACAAAATTTTCTATACAAATAAAATTTTGACAAAATTTTCTATAGATATAAAATGTTGACAAAATTTTCTATAGAAATAAAATTTTTGACAAATTTTTCTATAGAAATAAAATTTTGACAAAATTTTCTATAGAAATAAAATTTGAAAAAAATGTATAGCAATAAAATTTAAAAAAAAAAATCTATGGAATATAATCTTGATAAAAATTTTCCATATTAATAAAATTTTGACAAAATTTTCATAGAAATAAAATTTTGACAAAATTTTCTATAGAAATAAAATTTTGACAAAATTTTCATAGAAATAAAATTTTGACAAAATTTTCTATAGATATAAAATTTTGAAAAAATTTTATTTGACAAAATTTTTTTTATAGAAATAAAATTTTGACATAATTTTCTATAGAAATAAAATTTTCACAAAATTTTCTATAGAAATAAAGTTTTGACAAAATTTTCTATAGAAATGAAATTTTCACAAAATTTTCTATAAAAATAAAATTTTGATAAAATTTTCTATAGAAATAAAATTTTGATAAAATTTTCTGTAGAAATAAAATTTGAAAAAAATTTGTATAGAAATAAAATTTAAAAAAAATCTATCGAATAAAATTTTGACAAAATTTTCTATAGAAATAAAATGTTGACAAAATTTAACCACAAACATATATATTTTTGCAATAAAAATAAATTCAATTTATTATTAGTTTAACTACGGACTTTTTTAGTGTACATGATTTTTACTTTATATCGTTAACGCAAGATTTCATATATTTCCATTTCTGACAAAACACTTCGAAGGGGGAGTATAATTCGTCAATTGCTTTCAGTTTCGCACCAGCTGCTCTTTATTGCTGATTGTTTAACATCAGTAACAACAGCAACAGCAGCAGTAACCTTTTATTTTTGGCATACGAACAACAGTAAGAAGCATTTAAAAAATGCGCAAAAATCGGCTTTTGTTAACTTCACAATCAACAAAAGCATTCAAGAGAAAAAAAATCGAAAAATCTTTTAGAAGAAAAAAACTTTCTTTACAAGATCTTTGTTTAACTCCTCCTACAATTTGAAGGTATGTGGCTGGCATACCCCTCTCATTCACATTATAAAAGTGAATCCACAAAATCACTGTGAATTTAGTGTCCTTTTATGAATCGTGTTCGATGAAGCACAAGTCTGGGTTGGACGACAGTATGAGTTCTCTATTATTTCGCATCAATCAAAAGAATGAAGTGAAATTAAAATTTCCTTTTATTGTTGAATTGTGTTTAAAAGCTTTCCCTCTGCTAGACGAAATTTTAATTTGAAGATTTGAATTTGGTTTTTTGTTATTTGGGGTTGCCATTGATGGTATTTATAAATTTCATTGTAAATGTAAGCCTCGCTGAATTTTGAATTGAGCAGTCAAAATTTTAAATGGATTTTGAAGGCGTATCTGGGCACGAGACCATGAACAATGATGTGTGGATGATGTTCTGAAGCAAAGACAAAAAAATATCATAGGCAAAGGGAACAGTCTAGATAATAATTGCCCAGCAAGCAAAGCGTCGCCAAAAAAGTTGTGAAAATGTTCTTTTCGGATCCGGAAGTGGTGCAAAATTGGCGAAGAAGAGATGAATTTAACATGGGCTTTTCATAGGACGGATGTCATCCATTTCAATAGCCATTACACTGAATTTGCATCACTTCTTAAGGTGTGATTGCAATTCAGCGTTTTGGATGTGAATTAAACAAAATTGTAATATTTTGGCAAATAAATAATTTTTTTATAATATTTTTTAAATTTTTATTGCATTCTAATGCTTATGTGAAACGTTTGACAACAAATATTTTCAAAAATTCGCAATTTTTCTAGATTGGATTATTTTTTTTCGACAAAATTTCAATAATTTGTTGCATTTTATTAATTCTTACTCTTCTCACTGTTTTCAACCTATGTGACACAAAAAAATTTAAAATTGCTCATCAAAAATATGAAAAAAGCAAGTAAGAATTAATAAAGAATTTTATTAAAGAATTAATAATATTGTACAAATTATTAAAATTTTTTCGATAACATGCTAAATTCATTCTAAAAAAATTGCGAATTTTTGAATATATTTGATGTCAAACGTTTCAGACAAACGGTACAATGCTTTAAAAATCATAAAAAATTATAAAAATTATTTATTTGGCATATTATTGCAAAATTTTTTAATTTATATCCAAAACACTGAATTCGGATCACAATTCAGTGCAAATTCAGTGCAACGGCATTTGAAATGGTGGACATCCGTCCTACGATAAGTCCGTATTAAATTCATCGCTTCTGCGCTGAGTTTGCACCACTTCCGAATCCAAGAAGAATATTTTCACAAATTTTTTGGCCACGCTTTTTGTGCTGGGAGGCATCGAAACGTCAATTTAAGTATTTGTGATATGATCGTATTATGACACCAATGTATAACATTCTAACCACTTCTCGAGATGTTCTTTATTAGTATGAATGAAGAAATAAGGAACACAGGTTCAAATCTCACCAGCGGTTAATTTTTTTATTAATTTTTTATGTTAAACATCGTTTTTATTTTGTTAGGTTTTGCGTATATTTTTGTATAGATATATTTTTTCCATAAAAAAATCAAGAAGAAATTAAAAATTCTCTTAATTTGAAAAACCTTCTTAAAAGAACTTTGAAAACGACATAGATTCAAATCCCAGTGGGGATGACATTTTTAATTTAATTTTTATTATTTTTTTTAATTTTTATTGATTTTCTATTCTTTTTTGTGAAATTTAATTGTCCCAAATTTAATTGTCCCAAGAAATAAAGCCGGAAGATCGATCTATAATGGGGCTATACCAAAACATGGACCGATAGGCATCATTTGCTACTCACATATTTGTGATCTTAAAATACCTCCAGATTTTCAATTTCAAACAAATCGGCCAAAAAATATAGTCTCTAGACGCTCAAGAAGTAAAAATCGAGAGATCAGTCTATATGGGGGTTATACCAAAAAATGGACCTCTATATACCTCAAGTCTTTATGGTCCCAAAAGAACTCTAGATTTTCAATTTCAGCAAAATCGGATAGAAAATATAGTTTCTAGAAGACCAAGAAGCAAAATCGGCAGATCAGTCAACATGGACCGATGAGCACCATTTTCGGCACACCTTTTTATGGTCCTCAAGTACTAGATTTCCAATTTCAGGCGAATCGGATGGTAAATATATTTTCTAGGAGACCTAGAAGCAATATCGGGAGATCGGTCTTTATGGGGGCTATACCAAAACATGAACCGATGGGCACCATTTTCGGCATACCTTTTTATGGTCCTCAAATACCTCTATATTTCCAATTTCACGCAAATTG
Source organism: Haematobia irritans (assembly GCF_050003625.1). Classification (NCBI taxonomy): domain Eukaryota; kingdom Metazoa; phylum Arthropoda; class Insecta; order Diptera; family Muscidae; genus Haematobia; species Haematobia irritans. The sequence goes on along the minus strand of NC_134397.1, from coordinate 225,082,642 downwards.
TATAAAAACTATGGTTTTTATAGGCCCAAGACTCCAAATCGGAAGATTCGTTTATATGGGGGCTATATCAAAACCTGGACCGATACGGACCTTTTTCGGCACACCTCTTTATAGTCCCACAATACCTCTAGATTTTCAATTTCATACAAATCGGATAGAAAATACTGTTTCTAGACGTGTAAGAAACAAAATCGGGAGATCGGACTATATGGGGGCTATACCAAAACATGGACCGATACGGACTATTTTTGACACACCTCTTTATAGTCTCACAATACCTCTAGATTTCCAATTTCAGGCAAATCGGATGGTAAATATAGTTTCTAGTCGCCCAAGAAGCAAAATCGGGAGATCGGTCTATATGGGGGCTATACCAAAACATGGACCTATATGGACCATTTTCGCCACACCTCTTTATGGTTCTAAAATACTTCTAGATTTTCAATTTCAGGCAAATCTGATAAAAACTACGGTTTTTATAGGCCCAAGACCCCAAATAGGGAGGTCGGTTTGGGGACTATATCAAAAGTTGGACCGATATAGCCCATCTTCGAACTTGACCTGCCTGAAAACAAAAAACGAATCTGTGCCAAATTTCGGGACAATAGCGCCATTATTGAAGGCTGCAGCGTGATTACAACAGACAGACAGACAGACAGACAGACAGACAGACAGACAGACAGACAGACAGACGGACATGTTTATATCGTCTTAGAATTTCTCCTTGATCAAGAATATATACTTTATATAGTCGGAAATCGATATTTCGATGTGTTACAAACGGAATGACAAACTTATTATACCCCCGTCACCATTTTATGGTGGTGGGTATAAAAACGGGGCAATATCAAGTTATAGTACTTCAGTCTACTAAAACTTTTGTAGAGGCGAGTACATAACATAAATTGACATACTGTAAAACTTGTTTTTATACCCTGCGCCACGCTGTGGAACAGGGTATTATAAGTTAGTGCATATGTTTGCAACACCCAGAAGGAGACGAGATAGACACATGGTGCCTTTGGCAGGGTGGGCTCCTGAGTCGATATAGCCATGTCCGTCTGTTTTGAACACATTTTTGTGATCCAAGTCTAGGTCGCAGTTTTTTCCAATCGACTTCAAATTTGGGACAAGTTTCTGTTTTGGGTCAGAATAGAACCCAATTGATTATGGAAGAAACGGTTCAGATTTAGATATAGCTCCCATATATATCTTTCGCCCGGTATCAACTTATATGGGCCCAGAAGCGAGAGTTTTATCCTGATATGCTTGAAATTTTGCACAAGGAAAACTATTAGTACTATAGTCAAGTATGCTAAATTTTATTGAAATCGGTTCAGATTTAGATATAGCTCCTATATATATCTTTCGCCCGATTTTGCGACTTTAACAGAGGTTAAAGTTGCAATCCGAGTTACGTGAAATTTTGCACAGGGAGTAGAATTAACATTGTAGCTATGCATGTCAAATTTGGTTGAAATCGGTTCAGATTTAGATATAGCTTCCATATATATGTTTTTACGATTTGGGCAAAAACGTTTGTAACACATCGAAATATTGCTCTAAGACCCCATAAAGTATATATATCTGGGTCGTGGTGAAATTCTGAGTCGATCTAAGTATGTCCGTCCGTCCGTCTGTTGAAATCACGCTAACTTCCGAACGAAACAAGCTATCGACTTGAAACTTGGCACAAGTAGTTGTTATTGACGTAGGTCGGATGTTATTGAAAATGGGCCATATCGGACCACTTTTACGTATAGCCCCCATATAAACCGACGCTCAGATTTTGCTTGCCGAGCCTCTTGGAGGAACAAAATTCATCGGATCCGGTTGAAATTTGGTACATTGTGTTTGTATATGGTCTCTCACAACCATGCAAAAATTGGTCCAAATCGGTCCATAATTATATATAGCCCCCATATAAACCGATCCCCAGATTTGGCTTGCGGAGCCCCAAAGAGAAGCAAATTTCATCCGATCCGGTTGATACGTGGTTTTAGTATATGGTATCTAACAACCATGCACGAATTGGTCCATAATTATATATAGTCCCCATATAAACCGATCCCCAGATTTGTGCTCCGGAGCCTTTTGGAGGAGCAAAATTCATCCGATCCGGTTGAAATTTGGAACGTGGTGTTAGTATATGGCCGCTAATAACCATGCCAAAATTAGTCCATATCGGTGTATAGTTATATATAGCTGATCCCCAATCACACCAAAATTGGTCCATATCGGTTCATAATCATGGTTGCCATTCGAGCCAAAAATAATCATCAAAATTTAATTTCTATAGAAAATTTTGTCAAAATTTTATTTCTTTAGAAAATTTTGTCAAAATTTTATTTCTATAGAAAATTTTGTCAAAATTTTATTTCTATAGAAAATTTTGTCAAAATTTTATTTCTATAATTTTTTTTTTCAAAATTTTATTTCCATAGAAAATTTTGTCAAAATTTTATTTCTACAGAAAATTATGTCAAAATTTTACTTCTATAGAAAATGTTGTCAAAATTTTATTTCTACAGAAAATTATGTCCAAATTTTACTTCTATAGAAAATGTTGTCAAAATTTTATTTTGTCAAAATTTTATTTCATTATATTTGCTTAGTTCGGCTTGAGGTCATGTGAATAAAAACAGATGTTGTTGTTTTTTGAGTTGAATTTTTATACCCTCCACCATAGGATGGGGGTATATTAACTTTGTCATTCCGTTTGTAACACATCGAAATATTGCTCTAAGACCCCATAAAGTATATATATTCTGGGTCGTGGTGAAATTCTGAGTCGATCTAAGCATGTCCGTCCGTCCGTCCGTCTGTCCGTCTGTCCGTCCGTCCGTCTGTCCGGCTGTCCGTCCGTCTGTGGAAATCACGCTAACTTCCGAACGAAACAAGCTATCGACTTGAAACTTGGCACAAGTAGTTGTTATTGATGTAGGTCGGATGGTATTGAAAATGGGCCATATCGGACCACGTTTACGTATAGCCCCCATATAAACCGATCCCCAAATTTGGCTTGGGGAGCCTTCCGGAGCAGCAAAATTCATCCGATCCGGTTGAAATTTGGTACGTGATCTTAGTATACGGTCTCTTACAACCATGCAAAAATTGGTCCATATCGGTCCATAATTATATATAGCCCCCATATAAACCGATCCCCAGATTTGACCTCCGGAGCCTCTTGGAGGGGCAAAATTCATCCGATCCGATTGAAATTTGGTACCAGATGTTAGTATATGGTCTCTAACAACCATGCAAAAATTGGTCCATATCGGTCCATAATTATATATAGCCCCCATATAAACCGATCCCCAGATTTGACCTCCGGAGACTTTTGGGGGGGGGGGCAAAATTCATCCGATCCGGTTGAAATTTGGTACCTGATGTTAGTATACGGCCTCCAACAACCATGCAAAAAATGGTCCATATCGGTCCATAATTATATATAGCTCCCATATAAACCGATCCCCAGATTTGACCACCGGAGCCTCTTGGAGGAGCAAAATTCATCCGATCCGGTTGAAATTTGGTACCTGATGTTAGTTTACGGCCTCTAATAACCATGCAAAAATTGGTCCATATCGGTCCATAATTATATATAGCCCCCATATAAACCGATCCCCAGATTTGACCTCCGGAGCCTCGTGGAAGACCAAAATTCCTCCGATCCAGTTGAAATTTGGTACATGGTGTTAGTATATGGTCTCTAACAACCATGCAAAAATTGGTCCATATCGGTCCATAATTATATATAGTTCCCATATAAACCGTCCCCAGATTTGACGTCCGGAACCTCTTGGAGGAGCAAAAGGCATCCGATACGGTTGAAATTTGGTACATTTTGTCAATATATGGCCTCTAACAGCCATGTAAAAATTGGTCAATATCGGTCTTTAGTTATATATAGCCGATGACTTATTACACAAAAATTGGTCCATATCGCCAAAAATAATCTACCAAAACTTTATTTCCATAGAAAATTTTCAACATTTCAACATTTTATTTCTATACAAAATTTTGTCAAAATTTTATTTCTATACAAAATTTTGTCAACATTTTATTTCTATAGACATTTTTGTCAACATTTTACTTCCATAGAAAATTTTGTCAACATTTTATTTCTATAGAAAATTTTGTCAAGTTTTTATTTCTATATAAAATTTTGTCAAATTTTTATTTCTATAGAAAATTTTGTCAAAATTTTATTTCTATAGTAAATTTTGTCAAACTAGATTATATACGTATTTAATCGGCCTTTTTTTGTTTAATATATACCCCGTATGGGCTAACTTACAATTTAGAAGACAGTGTTAAAAAGTTTTACGATACCTTGCCATCGGCAAGTGTTATCGCAACCCAAGTAATTCGATTGTGGATGACAGCCTTTAGTAGAAGTTCATACGCAATCCATGGTGGAGGGTACATAAGATTCGGCCTGGCCGAACTTACGGCCGTATATACTTGTTATATTTAAAATTTTCCAATATTTCGAGACATCTCCGATGCTCGTCTTCAGGGAAATTAATTTAAATTTAAAGAACAGTGAACTTCTTTACAAGGGAGTATATTTACAATATATACTCCCCCATATAAACCGATCCCCAGATTTGACCTCCGGAGCCTCGTGGAAGACCAAAATTCCTCCGATCCAGTTGAAATTTGGTACATGGTGTTAGTATATGGTCTCTAACAACCATGCAAAAATTGGTCCATATCGGTCCATAATTATATATAGTTCCCATATAAACCGTCCCCAGATTTGACGTCCGGAACCTCTTGGAGGAGCAAAAGGCATCCGATACGGTTGAAATTTGGTACATTTTGTCAATATATGGCCTCTAACAGCCATGTAAAAATTGGTCAATATCGGTCTTTAGTTATATATAGCCGATGACTTATTACACAAAAATTGGTCCATATCGCCAAAAATAATCTACCAAAACTTTATTTCCATAGAAAATTTTGTCAAATTTTATTACTATAGAAAGTTTTGTCAAAATTTCATTTCTATAGAAAGTTTTGTCAAAAGTTTATTTCTATACAAATGTTTGTCAAAATTTTATTTCCATAGAAAATTTTGTCAAAATTTTATTTCTATAGAAAATTTTGTAATCTACCAAAACTTTATTTCCATAGAAAATTTTGTCAAATTTTATTACTATAGAAAGTTTTGTTAAAATTTCATTTCTATAGAAAGTTTTGTCAAAAGTTTATTTCTATAGAAATGTTTGTCAAAATTTTATTTCTATAGAAAATTTTGTAAAAAATTTATTTCTGTAGAAAATTTTGTCAACATTTTATTTCTATACAAAATTTTGTCAAAATTTTATTTCTATACAAAATTTTGTCAACATTTTATTTCTATAGACATTTTTGTCAACATTTTACTTCCATAGAAAATTTTGTCAACATTTTATTTCTATAGAAAATTTTGTCAAGTTTTTATTTCTATATAAAATTTTGTCAAATTTTTATTTCTATAGAAAATTTTGTCAAAATTTTATTTCTATAGTAAATTTTGTCAAACTAGATTATATACGTATTTAATCGGCCTTTTTTTGTTTAATATATACCCCGTATGGGCTAACTTACAATTTAGAAGACAGTGTTAAAAAGTTTTACGATACCTTGCCATCGGCAAGTGTTATCGCAACCCAAGTAATTCGATTGTGGATGACAGCCTTTAGTAGAAGTTCATACGCAATCCATGGTGGAGGGTACATAAGATTCGGCCTGGCCGAACTTACGGCCGTATATACTTGTTTAGTTTAATATATACCACGTATGGACTACCTTGCAATTTAGAAGACGTTGTTAGGAAGTTTTAAGATACCTTGCCATCGACAAGTGTTAGGTTTGGTTAGGTGGCAGCCCGATGTATCAGGCTCACTTAGACTATTCAGTCCATTGTGATACCACATTGGTGAGCTTCTCTCTTATCACTGAGTGCTGCCCGATTCTATGTTAAGCTCAATGACAAGGGACCTCCTTTTTATAGCCGAGTCCGAACGGCGTTCCACTTTGCAGTGAAACCACTTAGAGAAGCTTTGAAACCGTCAGAAATGTCACCAGCATTACTGAGGTGGGATAATCCACCGCTGAAAAACTTTTTTGGTGTTCGGTCGAAGCAGGAATCGAACCCACGACCTTTTGTATGCAAGGCGGACATGCTAACCATTGCACCACAGTAATCGGCAAGTGTTATCGCAACCCAAGTAATTCGATTGTGGATGACAGTCTTCAATAGAAGTTTCTACGCAATCCATGGTGAAGGGTACATAAGCTTCGGCCTGGCCGAACTTGCGGCCGTATATACTTGTTAAATATTGTGATTGGATGATTCAGTTCTGTTTGGGCCAAAAGATGGACATTATCAAAGAGAACCACGTTTGGTTCCACCGAGCCATTGTACCAGGATGGCTCTGGGTCGTAAGATAAGCATATAACTTCCCAGCTTCTTCATGCAAAAATTATGGTATGGATTTTTTTTTACAATATCCGGATATGCGATTCAGACGTTCCCATTCTTATTTTCTCTCTGTCAATCTTAGAGAGAACTCTGTATGTTTGGTTGTATTATTCAACCAATCCAATTTTCGAAAACAAATCCCACTAAGTGTTTTGTAGAATATTTGCTATATTTTCCCTTCTATATTTTGACTATGAATGTCCAAATGTTTCACTTTATAAAGTTTCCATAACTACAAAAATCCATTTCTCAATTAATCAACGAATAAAGGCCGCTATTGCAAAATAAGAGAAGTTCGAGAAAAAAAAAACTGTAACAACGAAAGCTGTCATCTTCAATATGGGAAAAATAGCTAAACTCTGTGATATTAACGAAAAAAGAGAAAAAATACTGCAACGCTACATGGAATTTCGCTTTGGGATATTGTAGCAAGTTTTTTTTTTTTTTTTTTTTTTCTAAGTACTCACCAGATGATAGTTGAGTAGAAGTAGAGCCAGGTTTTTTGGGGTTTCTGAAAAAAACGAAATAGAAAAAAAATTCTTAGTATGCAATGGTTGCATAGAAATACAGGAAGGGATTTTTGTCAACAATCTTTTTTGCACCAAACAACATTGTCATTGGTGGCAGGTATCCTTCTAAACGGTGGTTATATTGCAGAATAATGTAACGAATTTCTGTGGTTTCTATTGGTTATTACAACCATACATAGGAGTATGTGTGATGGAGCAGAAATGAACATATATCACTTTAGCTCCATATTTATATGATGGGTTTAGTGATGAACATTTTCAAAATTTTTTAATTGGGTGGAGCTAAAAATCTGAAAGACACTGTGCAAAAAGTGATTAACGGAGATAGTTATGCATCTTCTTTATGACCTCTTTCGTGGTAAAAAATAGACAATGGTCAGGAAATGGATTATTTGATTTATTGTGTGGCGAACTACTGAATACGTATTAAGAAACAAAATTATGATGGATGCTGACATAGGCCTTCGCAAAAATAGAGCAGATTACTAAAAGCATTGCGAAGTCTTTGTTGTTTATTTTTTTTTTTCAATTTTAGAAAGTAATCTATTTCTTTCAAATATCAACTGAATTCAGTAAGTAATACATCTATGAAACAAATATACTCGTATACACATAAATTTATTTAGGCGTGAACAGTTTTTTACTAGAATTTAACACCATTTTAAATGCATTTAAAACTTATTGTGTTTTGTACTTAATTTCATTTTTACCTTTAAGGCCGGTATTAAGTTGGCGTTATCGCTCTAAAATGACCCTGTTTTGCATTTTACTTTTCTTTAATAATTCATTTTAAAGAAAATAAACTTTTTCAATTGTTTTAGCTGCAAAACTCGAACTTAATGCCCGCTTTTATATTTGAAGGTGTCCATCAAATCCTCTTGGACTACTTATTAATAAAGAGGAACTAAACTTTGTTTATATACATTTTACTGTTTAATTTTTCACTATTTCATTTTTTCATTTTACTGTGCCAACTCTAAAAAGAGTATTTTTGCCATTTCGTTATTTTAATAAAAATCCCTTGTAATTTTTGTATATTTTCCACCGTTTTTTATACCCACCATCATAGAATGGTGACGGGGGTATAATAAGTTTGTCATTCTGTTTGTAACATATCGAAATATCGATTTCCGACTATATAAAGTATATATATTCTTGATCAGGGAGAAATTTTAGGACGATATAAGCATGTCCGTCTGTATGTCTGTTGTAATCACGCAACAGCCTTCAATAATGGCGCTATCGTCCTGAAATTTGGCACAGATTCGTCTTTTGTTTGCAAGCAGGTCAAGTTCGTAGATGGGCTATATCGGTCCAAGTTTTGATATAGTCCCCATATAAACCGACCTCCCGATTTGGTATCTTGGGCTTATCAAAATTGTATTTTTATCCAATTTGCATGTAATTGGAAATCTAGAGGTATTTTATGACCATATAGAGGTGTACCGAAAATGGTGCCTATCGGTCCATGTTTTGGTATAGCTCCCATATGGACCGATTTCCCGATTTTGCTTCTTGGGTGTCTAGAAAGTGTATTTTCTATCCGATTTGCCTAAAATTCGTAATCTAGAGGTATTCTAGGATTTGAAATCAAGGCGTTATTTTATCTATCATTTTCTTGCACACTTACAAGACATGTTTACGATTCCTCTAAAATTCAAACGCGGCACCCATTTTGCACAGAGCTTCCGCATATCCAAATATGGAGGAATGATATGACGTTCAAAGGAACGTGTTGGTCAAAAATATATTATTTACTACTAGCGACGCCATCTATGTATATATATATATATAAATATATATATATATATATATATATATATATATATATATATATATATATATATATATATATATATATATATATATATATATATATATATATATATATATATATATATATATATATATATATATATATATATATATATATATATATATATATATATATATATATATATATATATATATATATATATATATATATATATTCGGTCGTGGTGAAATTCTGAGTTGATCTAAGCATGTCCGTCCGTCCGTCTGTTGAAATCACGCTAACTTCCGAACGAAACAAGCTATCTTGAAAGTTGGCACAAGTAGTTCTTATCGATGTAGGTCGGATGGTATTGAAAACGGGCCATATCGGACCACTTTTACGTATAGCCCTCATATAAACCGACGCTCACATTTGGCTTGCGGATCCTCTTGAAATTAGGTACATGGTGTTAGTATATGGTCTCTCACAACCATGGAAAAATTGGTCTACATCGGTCCATAATTATATATAGCCCCCATATAAACCGATCCCCAGATTTGGCTTGCGGAGCTTCTAAGAGAAGCAAATTTTATCCGATCTGGCTGAAATTTGGTACATGGTGCTAGTATATGGTCTTTAACAAACATGCAAAAATTGGTTCACATCGGTCCACAGTTACATATAGCCCCCATATAAACCGATCCCCAGATTTGACCTCCGGAGCCTCGTGAGCAAAATTCATCCGATCCGGCTGAAATTTGGTACATGGTGTTAGCATGTGGTCTCTAACAACTATGCAAAAATTGGTCCACATCGGTCCATAATTATATATAGCCCCCATATAAACCGATCCCCCGATTTGGCTTGCGGAGACTTTAAGAGAAGCAACTTTCATCCGATCCGGCTGAAATTTTGTACATAGTGTTAGTATATGTTATGGTCTCTAACAATCATGCAAAAATTGGTTCACATCGGTCCATAATTATATATAGTCCCCATATAAACCGATCCCCAGATTTGGCTTGCTCCGGCTGAAAGTTGGTACATGGTTTAAATATACGGTCTCTAATAACTGTGCAAAAATTGGTCCACACCTGTCTTAGTTATATATAACCCCCATTTAAACCGATCCCCAGATTTCACCTCTGAAGCTATTAGAAGAGCAAAATTCATCCGACCCGGTTGAAATTTTGTACGCGGTGAAATTTGGTATATTGTGCTAGTATAGGGCCGCTAATAACCATGCCAAAATTGGTCCATATCGGTCTATAGTTATATATAGCCGATCCCCAAAAATAATCTACCAAAATTTTATTTCTATAGAAAATTTTGTCAAAATTTTTTTACTATAGAGAATTTTGTCAAAATTTTATTATTATTGGTGGTACCTTCAACTTTTGTGGAAGTGGTCGAAAATTGTATTTCTATAGAAAATTTTGTCAAACTGAATTATTTACGTATTTAATCGGTCTTTTTTTATACCCACCACCATGGAATGGTGACGGGTGTATAATAAGTTTGTCATTCCGTTTGTGACACATCGAAACATCGATTTCCGACTGTATAAAGTATATATATTCTTGGTCAGGGAGAAATTATAAGACGATATAGCCATATCGGTCTGTCCGTCTGTCTGTCTGTCTGTCTGTCTGTCTGCCTGTTGTAATCACGCTACAGTCTTCAATAATAAATCAATCGTGCTGAAATTTTGCACAAACTCGTCTTTTTTCTGCAGGCAGGTCAAGTTCGAAGATGGGCTATATCGGTTCAAGTTTTGATATAGTCCTCATATAAACCGACCTCCCGATTTGGGGTCTTGGGCTTATAAAAACCTTAGTTTCTATCCAATTTGCTGATCTAGTCTTCATAGGTAAAATCTTTGAATTTATCTTCGGAAAGTGTACTGGTTGAACTAATCTGCTTGTCACCAAATCCCCCTGAAATTTTCACAGGAAATTATAATATTTGATTCATGGTGGTAGGTATTTAAAATTCGGCCCGCTTATGCTTTATATACTTGTTTTGTTTAATATATACCCCGTATGGACTAACTTACAATTGAGAAGACGGTGTTAAGAAGTTTTAAGATACCTTGCCATCGGCAAGTGTTATCGCAAACCAAGTAATTCGATTATGGATGACATTCTTTAGTACAAGTTTCTATGCAATACATGGAGGAGGGTACATAATATTCTGCCTGGCCGAACTTACTGCCGTATATACTTGTCTTATACTAGTTTATAAACATTGTATGCTTGAACTTAAAAAAAAATGTGTTGACAAATTGTGTCCTAAACACATATTTTTTTACACCGAAACATATTACAATCACCTTTTTTGGCTGTAGGTGTTATTAAGCCTTAAGTGGCTCAAAGCCAATAACTCTGATTGCTAAACTATTTGTTAAATGACAAATATTTCTTAGTGGAAATCGTGGCAGAAGTGTTGAGGATAATAAGCAATAGGACATCACCTTGGCTGCTTTATCGATATGAGAGAATTTTTCCTTAGAAAAAAAAAATTATTTTAACTACTACAAATATTTTTAAATATTTACTACATTTCACTTCATAATACTCATATATGATTTGCATTTCGTTTTATTCATAAATGCATATTAATTAAAAAATAAAATCTCTATGATGAATGGAATTGATATCGTAGCTGTGAGCTATCTCTATATTTTTTTTTTTTTTTGGTACAGATCAGTTTTTGATGGCATATTTGAAATGTATAGCCAAAACATTTTTTGGGAATTGAAAGAGTTTTTAGCTTAGTTTAGGCAGTTTTTTCTTGTTATTCTTTTGGGTTTGGTAAACCTTGTCACTGCAGTGAGCATCATCAGCACAACCATCGTCACCATCATCGTCATCATATTAGTATTCATCAATTTTAATGAGTGCGACAAAAGGAAAACGACCAGGCTCTATGGATAACAATTTTTTTAGCAGCCTGCTTGTCCACAGGAGGACAGTAAAAACATGCATAACGTCTATTTGGGTATGACTATGGAGCATTCACATGGTATCACCATGGCATCCGATTGCCATACAGGTAGAGATAGTAATGCCATAGTCCTAGAGTGTTTTTTTAACATGTCCTTTCTTTCTAAACATCCCCCTTTTTGCAATACATTTTGGTTATTTTTCGCGAATGGTAGAGTGGTGAGCTGTTGTGAAACAAAAAAAAAAATGGTTTTGCAATTTTTACAGGATAGATTTGTAATGTATGCCTTTTGTAAATGTATTATTCATGTTCGTTTGGTTTATTTCTGATGTTTGTTGGGCTTAGAAGTTGTTACGATTTTTTTTTGGTGTGCATCATTTATCACCATCCAGGGGGGTTTTGCTACTATACTTTAGAGCTACGTTTTCCCGTGACATACCTAAGGATGGCTTAGAAGGACACTATGCCTGTGATGGTGTTTGTGTGGCTTGTTATTCGCCCTCTCTCTCTCTCTCTCTCTCTCTGATTGCTGATATTCTACATGGTATTTGGATTTATGCAAATTATTTGATATCTGTTTGCAATGAAGCTCAATGTATATTGCATACATATTTTTAATTAATATCACCAACTACAAACCAGCGAAATGTACTTCACCAAAGCAAAGCAAACAACCTAGGCACCACTCTAGGAATTCCTATTACTATGAATTACATACCGTGTTTTTTTCTTCCAGTTCGTTTTTTATTGTGACAAGGTTTAGAGATGCCTTTTGTGCATACATAGATGGCATTTTGCACAAAATGTAATGGCAATGATAATGGATGGATGAATGGTTTATCGTGTACTGGCAATATAGTTTTTTTTCTTCGTTTTTCTATATTATACTCTGTATGTTGATTTAATTAAAATTCATTTCTATTTTGATTTATTTTTGTAGGTTATTCAAATATTCTATGAAAACATTAAATTTCTATGACATCAAGGATAATTGTATTTGAAATTACTAAGCACAAACAAAAGAGAAGGTTTTTTATTATATAATAATTAAAAAAAATTATTTATCTAACAGTGGGTGAATTATTTAACAAGTAAGGAAAGTCTAAAGTCGGGCGGGGCCGACTATATTATACCCTGCACCACTTTGTAGATCTAAATTTTCGATACCATATCACATCCGTCAAATGTGTTGGGGACTATATGTATAAAGGTTTGTCCAAAATACATAAATACATTTAAATATCACTCGATCTGGACAGAATTTGATAGACTTCTACAAAATCTATAGACTCAAAATTTAAGTCGGCTAATGCACTAGGGTGGAATACAATGTTAGTAAAAAAATATGGGAAACATTTAAATCTGAAGCAATTTTAAGGAAACTTCGCAAAAGTTTATTTATGATTTATCGCTCGATATATATGTATTAGAAGTTTAGGAAAATTAGAGTCATTTTTACAACTTTTCGACTAAGCAGTGGCGATTTTACAAGGAAAATGTTGGTATTTTGACCATTTTTGTCGAAATCAGAAAAACATATATATGGAAGCTATATCTAAATCTGAACCGATTTCAACCAAATTTGGCACGCGTAGCAACAACGTTAATTCTACTCCCTGTGCAAAATTTCAACTAAATCGGAATTAAAAATTGGCCTCTGTGGTCATATGAGTGTAAATCGGGCGAAAGCTATATATGGGAGCTATATCTAAATCTGAACCGATTTCGACCAAATTTGGCACGCATAGCAACAATGCTAATTCTACTCCCTGTGCAAAATTTCAACTAAATCGGAGTTAAAAATTGGCCTCTGTGGTCATATGAGCGTAAATCGGGCGAAAGCTATATATGGGAGATATATCTAAATCTGAACCGATTTCAACCAAATTTGGCACGCATAGCTATAATGCTAATTCTACTCCCTGTGCAAAATTTCAACTAAATCGGAGCAAAAAAATGGCTTCTGTGGTCATATAAGTGTAAATCGGGCGAAAGCTATATATGGGAGCTATATCTAAATCTGAACCGATTTCAACCAAATTTGGCACGCATAGCAACAATGCCTATTCTACTCCCTGTGCAAAATTTAAACCAAATTGGGGTAAAACCCTGGCTACTGGGACCGTATTAGTACATATCGGGCGAAAGATATATTTGGGAGCTATATCTAAATCTGAACCGATTTCTTCCAAAAGCAATAGGGATCTATTCTGAGCCAAAACACATACTTGTGCCAAATTTGAAGTCGATTGGACTAAAACTGCGACCTAGACTTTGATCACCAAAATGTGTTCACAGACAGACGGACGGACAGACGGACATGGCTATATCGACTCAGGAGCCCACCCTGAGCATTTTTGCCAAAGACACCATGTGTCTATCTCGTCTCATTCTGGGTGTTGCAAACATATGCACTAACTTATAATACCCTGTTCCACAGTGTGGAGCAGGGTATAAAAATGCTTATATGAGAGATAAATGCTCGCTTTTAATAAATATATTTATATCATTTATCGATTAATTGTTACAATTAATTTTTAATTGTTTCAATGACGGAAATGGTAGTATTAGGCACAAAAATAATGAGAAACAATAAAAAATATACTTGATTTCTAAAATTAATTGAAATTCTGTGGAACTTATTTCTTTTAATTTATTCAATTAAAAATTTAATTGATTTTTTTTTAATTCAATATTATAATATGATTTTGGTGTTGTGTCTGAGCTAAAGATATGGCTTCTTTATAATAATTAATAGTAAACATTAATGATATTGTCTTTAAATTTGTTGTCTTTTTGCATCTTGACAGCGTTTAACAAGTATATACGGCCCTATATACTTGTTGGAGGGTACATAAGCTTCGGCCAGGCCGCAGCTTATGTACCATGGATTGCGTAGAAACTTCTACTGAAAACTGTCATCCACAATTGAATTACTTGGGTTGCGGTAACACTTGCCGGTGGAAAGATATCTTAAAACTTCCTAACACCGTCTTCTAAATTGCAAGGTAGTCCATACGTAGTATATATTAAACTAAAAAAGGCCGATTAAATACGTATATAAAGTTTCTATAGAAATAAAATGTTGACAAAATAAATTTTTGACAACATTTTCTATAGAAGTACAATTTGGACAAAATTTTCTATAGAAATAAAATTTTAACAAAATTTTCTATAGAAATAAAATTTTTTTCATTCGTTTTGTTTTGTTATTGTTGGTTTTTGTTCTTTAATCATTGTTGTTGTGGTTGTTTTTTTTTTTTTTATTTCAGCCTAAAACCATACATTGACTAAACTACAAGTGTAGCTTAACCAACATAGGAAAAGAATGTTTGTCAAATTTATTTGGGCAAAGCCCTATAGACTACAAGATGGTTGCATGGACGCACGTTTCGGAATTACCACATTCCTCATCAGCATCCTCTACTTGCAGCAAAACTATCAACCAATTATCAGAATAAATTCAGGCACTTCATTAAACTCAACAACAGCGTTGCCAGAATTGTTTCACAAAAACCGCTAGATTTGTCCAAAAAACTAGCCAAAACAAGTATATACGGCCGTAAGTTCGGCCAGGCCGAATCTTATGTACCCTCCACCATGGATTGCGTATGAACTTCTACTAAAGGCTGTCATCCACAATCGAATTACTTGGGTTGCGATAACACTTGCCGATGGCAAGGTATCGTAAAACTTTTTAACACTGTCTTCTAAATTGTAAGTTAGCCCATACGGGGTATATATTAAACAAAAAAAGGCCGATTAAATACATATATAATCTAGTTTGACAAAATTTTCTATAGAAATAAAATTTTGACAAAATTTTCTATAGAAATAAAAATTTGACAAAATTTTATATAGAAATAAAAACTTGACAAAATTTTCTATAGAAATAAAATGTTGACAAAATTTTCTATGGAAGTAAAATGTTGACAAAAATGTCTATAGAAATAAAATGTTGACAAAATTTTGTATAGAAATAAAATTTTGACAAAATTTTGTATAGAAATAAAATGTTGACAAAATTTTCTACAGAAATAAATTTTTTACAAAATTTTCTATAGAAATAAAATTTTGACAAACATTTCTATAGAAATAAACTTTTGACAAAACTTTCTATAGAAATGAAATTTTAACAAAACTTTCTATAGTAATAAAATTTGACAAAATTTTCTATGGAAATAAAGTTTTGGTAGATTACAAAATTTTCTATAGAAATAAAATTTTGACAAAATTTTCTATGGAAATAAAATTTTGACAAACATTTGTATAGAAATAAACTTTTGACAAAACTTTCTATAGAAATGAAATTTTGACAAAACTTTCTATAGTAATAAAATTTGACAAAATTTTCTATGGAAATAAAGTTTTGGTAGATTATTTTTGGCGATATGGACCAATTTTTGTGTAATAAGTCATCGGCTATATATAACTAAAGACCGATATTGACCAATTTTTACATGGCTGTTAGAGGCCATATATTGACAAAATGTACCAAATTTCAACCGTATCGGATGCCTTTTGCTCCTCCAAGAGGTTCCGGACGTCAAATCTGGGGACGGTTTATATGGGAACTATATATAATTATGGACCGATATGGACCAATTTTTGCATGGTTGTTAGAGACCATATACTAACACCATGTACCAAATTTCAACTGGATCGGAGGAATTTTGGTCTTCCACGAGGCTCCGGAGGTCAAATCTGGGGATCGGTTTATATGGGGGCTATATATAATTATGGACCGATATGGACCAATTTTTGCATGGTTATTAGAGGCCGTAAACTAACATCAGGTACCAAATTTCAACCGGATCGGATGAATTTTGCTCCTCCAAGAGGCTCCGGTGGTCAAATCTGGGGATCGGTTTATATGGGAGCTATATATAATTATGGACCGATATGGACCATTTTTTGCATGGTTGTTGGAGGCCGTATACTAACATCAGGTACCAAATTTCAACCGGATCGGATGAATTTTGCCCCCCCCCAAAAGTCTCCGGAGGTCAAATCTGGGGATCGGTTTATATGGGGGCTATATATAATTATGGACCGATATGGACCAATTTTTGCATGGTTGTTAGAGACCATATACTAACATCAGGTACCAAATTTCAATCGGATCGGATGAATTTTGCCCCTCCAAGAGGCTCCGGAGGTCAAATCTGGGGATCGGTTTATATGGGGGCTATATATAATTATGGACCGATATGGACCAATTTTTGCATGGTTGTAAGAGACCGTATACTAAGATCACGTACCAAATTTCAACCGGATCGGATGAATTTTGCTGCTCCGGGAGGCTCCCCAAGCCAAATTTGGGGATCGGTTTATATGGGGGCTATACGTAAACGTGGTCCGATATGGCCCATTTTCAATACCATCCGACCTACATCAATAACAACTACTTGTGCCAAGTTTCAAGTCGATAGCTTGTTTCGTTCGGAAGTTAGCGTGATTTCCACAGACGGACGGACAGCCGGACAGACGGACAGACGGACGGACGGACAGACGGACAGACGGACAGACGGACAGACGGACGGACGGACGGACATGCTTAGATCGACTCAGAATTTCACCACGACCCAGAATATATATACTTTATGGGGTCTTAGAGCAATATTTCGATGTGTTACAAACGGAATGACAAAGTTAATATACCCCCATCCTATGGTGGAGGGTATAAAAAGCTAAAAAATTTTAAAAAATAGCTAGAAAAAAAGCTAAATTTTTTTGTGTCAAAAGTCACATTTTTGATTGAAATTTAACCAACTTTAAGGCTTTATTTCACTTAAAATGCATATTATTATACCCTTCACCACTACTGTGGTACAGGGTATAATAAGTTTGTGCATTTGTATGTAACGCCAAGAAGGAGTAATCACAGACCAACCTTTTAGTATACGGATCGGCTTAGAATTAAATTCTGAGTCGATTTAGCGATGTCCGTCTGTCTGTCCGTCTGTCTGTCTGTCTGTCCGTCTGTCTGTCTGTCTGTCTGTCTGTTGATGTATTTTTGTGTGCAAAGTACAGCTCGCAGTTTTAGTCCGATTGTCCTAAAATTTGGTATAGGGTCCTGTTTCGGCTCAAAGACGACCCCTATTGATTTTGGAAAAAATCGGTTCAGATTTAGATATAGCTGCCATATATATTTTTCACCGATCTGGTCATAATTGGCGTGTATATCAACCGATCTTCCTCAAATTCCGTACATCCGAATATTTTATGAGTCTCGAAAAACTTGCAAAATATCAGCAAAATCGGTTCAGATTTAGATATAGCTCCCATATATAGCTTTCGCCCGATTTACACTCATATGACCACAGAGGCCAATTTTTAACTCCGATTTAGTTGAAATTTTGCACAGGGAGTAGAATTAGCATTGTAGCCATGCGTGCCAAATTTGGTTGAAATCGGTTCAGCTTTAGATATATCTCCCATATATACCTTTCGCCCGATTTACACTCATATGACCACAGAGGCCAATTTTTAACTCCGATTTAGTTGAAATTTTGCACAGGGAGTAGAATTAGCATTGTTACTATGCGTGCCAAATTTGGTTGAAATCGGTTCAGATTTGGATATATCTCCCATATATAGCTTTCGCCCGATTTACACTCATATGACCACAGAGGCCAAGTTTTAACTCCGATTTAGTTGAAATTTTGCACAGGGAATAGAATTAGCATTGTAGCTATGCGTGCCAAATTTGGTTGAAATCGGTTCAGATTTAGATATATCTCCCATATATAGCTTTCGCCCGATTTACACTCATATGTCCACAGAGGCCAATTTTTAACTCCGATTTAGTTGAAATTTTGTACAGGGAGTAGAATTAGCATTGGTGCTATGCGTGCCAAATTTGGTTGAAATCGGTTCAGATTTAGATATATCTCCCATATATAGCTTTCGCCCGATTGACACTCATATGTCCATAGAGGCCAATTTTTAACTCCCATTTAGATGAAATTTTGCACAGGGAGGAGAATAAGCATTGTTGCTATGCGTGCCAAATTTAGTTGAAATCGGTTCAGATTTAGATATAGCTTCCATATATATGTTTTTCTGATTTCGACAAAAATGGTCAAAATACCAACATTTTCCTTGTAAAATCGCCACTGCTTAGTCGAAAGGTTGTAAAAATGACTCTAATTTTCCTAAACTTCTAATACATATATATCGAGCGATAAATCATAAATAAACTTTTTTGAAGTTTCCTTAAAATTGCTTCAGATTTAAACGTTTCCCATATTTTTTACTAATATTGTGTTCCACCCTAGTGCATTAGCCGACTTAAATTTTGAGTCTATAGATTTTGTAGAAGTCTATCAAATTCTTCCAGATCGAGTGATATTTAAATGTATGTATTTGGGACAAACCTTTATATATAGCCCCCAACACATTTGACGGATGTGATATGGTATCGAAAATTTAGATCTACAAAGTGGTGCAGGGTATAATATAGTCGGCCCCGCCCGACTTTAGACTTTCCTTACTGGTTTTAATTGTGTTAATTTTAATTCCATTTCTGTGAGACTGTAAGAAAATCTATGTCATATTAGCTCTATTTGCGTACTCGATACATTTTGATTACTATCACAAATTTTTCGTCCTTCGTTCATATTTCCTAGTAAAAACATTTTTTCCCAGTAAACTTGCAATTATCAGCTGGTTAATCATCAACAAGTCCAATGTGTGATATATTGCACAATGTCACATAGAACTGCATTAGAAAATATCAATATATTATATATTTTAACCGAATTAATCATAAATTCGTGAACGTGTACAATTCTCCTAATTTTAACCGAATTAATCATAAATTCGTGAACGTGTACAATTCTCCTAATTTTACCCAAGAGAATAAAACCCATTCTAACTGTCTTGCAAGTTTATACTGAATAACTTTTTTCGAAAACTTCCCATACAAACCTATTGTTGTCCAATTTTCGTAAATGTAAATCCATTTCATTAATAAATAGCAGATTTGTTTTGATCCTATCACTACGAATTTGTTTATTGCATTTTTTTGATGTTAAACAAAATAATACCACATTCAAAACTTTATTTCCCTTATTATTTCTATGTTCGGTTCCAAAGATTTTGTACACTAATGATTTTGGTATTGATTCTGAGTCAAATTTGAATTCATTCGTTTTTTTTCACCTTTTTCTTCATGAGCTATCACAGTGCTTTAAAAACGTGCTAACGACAACTTCAGACTCGACTTTAATAAGAATAAAATGTTAAAAAACCTCTTCTATTTTTATACCCTTCACCACTACTGTGGTACAGGGTATAATAAGTTTGTGCATTTGTATGTAACGCCAAGAAGGAGTAATCATAGACCAACCTTTTAGTATACGGATCGGCTTAGAATTAAATTCTGAGTCGGTTTAGCGATGTCCGTCTGTCTGTCTGTCCGTCTGTCTGTCTGTCTGTCTGTTGATGTATTTTTGTGTGCAAAGTACAGCTCGCAGTGTTAGTCCCATTGTCCTAAAATTTGGTATAGGGTCCTGTTTCGGCTCAAAGACGGTCCCTATTGATTTTGGAAAAAATCGGTTCAGATTTAGATATAGCTGCCATATATATTTTTCACCGATCTGGTCATAATTGGCGTGTATATCAACCGATCTTCCTCAAATTCCGTACATCCGAATATTTTATGAGTCTCGAAAAACTTGCAAAATATCACCAAAATCGGTTCAGATTTAGATATAGCTCCCATATATAGCTTTCGCCCGATTTACACTCATTTGCCCACAGAGGCCAATTTTTAACTCCGATTTAGTTGAAATTTTGCATAAGGAGTAGAATTAGCACTGTAACTATGCGTGCCAAATTTGCTTAAAATCGGTTCAGATTTGGATATATCTCCCATATATATCTTTCGTCCGATTTACACTCATATGACCACAGAGGCCAATTTTTAACTCCGATTTAGTTGAAATTTTGCACAGGGAGTAGAATTAGCATTGTAACTATGCGTGCCATATTTGGTTGAAATCGGTTCAGATTTAGATATAGCTCCCATATATATGTTTTTCTGATTTCGACAAAAATGGTCAAAATACCAACATTTTCCTTGTAAAATCGCCACTGCTTAGTCGAAAAGTTGTAAAAATGACTCTAATTTTCCTAAACTTCTAATACATGTATATCGAGCGATAAATCGTAAATAAACTTTTTCGAAGTTTCCTTAAAATTGCTTCAGATTTAAACGTTTCCCATATTTATACCCTGCGCCACACTGTGGAACAGGGTATTATAAGTTAGTGCATATGTTTGTAACACCCAGAAGGAGACGAGATAGACACATGGTGTCGTTGGCAATAATGCTCAGGGTGGGTCCCTGAGTCGATATAACCATGTCCGTCTGTCCGTCCGTCCGTCCGTCTGTCTGTGAACACATTTTTGTGATCAAAGTCTAGGTCGCAATTTAAGTCCAATCGCCTTCAAATTTGGCACATGTTCCTAATTTGGGTCAGAATAGAACCCTATTGATTTTGGAAGAAATTGGTTCAGATTTAGATATAGCTCCCATATATATCTTTCGCCCGATATGCACTAATATGGACCCATCAGCCAGAGTTTTACACCGATTTGCTTGAAATTTTGTACAAACATAACACTTAGTCGTATAGTCAAGTGTGCAAAATTTGATTGAAATCGTTTCAGATTTAGATATAGCTCTCATATATATCTTTCGCCCTATAAGGACTTATATGGCCCCAGAAGCCAGATGTTTGGCCGAATTTGGTTGAAATTTTGCACTAGTAGTACAATTAGTGGTATAGTCAAGTGTGCAAAATTTGATTGAAATCGGTTCAGATTTAGATATAGCTCCCATATATATCTTTCGCCCGATATGGACTAATATGGTCCTAAAAGCCAGAGTTTTGGACCAATTTGGTTGAAATTTTGCACAGGGAGTAGAATTAGCATTGTAGCTATGCGTGCCAAATTTGGTTGAAATCGATTGTGATTTAGATATAGCTCCCATATATATCTTTCGCCCGATGTGCACTTAATTTTGCACAAGGAGTACAATTGGTAGTATAGTCATGTGTGCCAAATTTGATTGAAATCGGTTCAGATTTAGATATAGCTTCCATATATATTTTTCGCCCGATATGGACTTATATGGCCCCAGAAGCCAGAGTTTTGGCCCAATTTGGTTGAAATTTTGCACTAGGAGTACAATTAGTAACATAGTCATGTGTGCCAAATTTGATTGAAATCGGTTAAGATTTAGATATAGCTCCCATATATATGTTTTTCTGATTTCGACAAAAATGGTCAAAATACCAACATTTTCCTTGTTAAATCGCCACTGCTTAGTCGAAAAGTTGTAAAAATTACTCTAATTTTCCTAAACTTCTAATACATATATATCGAGCGATAAATCATAAAAAAAATTTTGCGAAGTTTTCTTAAAATTGCTTCAGATTTAAATGTTTCCCATATTTTTTTACTAGAATTGTATTCCACCCTAGTGCATTAGCCAACTTAAATTTTGAGTCTATAGATTTTGTAAAAGTCTATCAAATTCTGTCAAAATCGAGTGATATTTAAATGTATGTACTTGGGACAAACCTTTATAAATAGCCCCCAACACATTTGACGGATGTGATATGGTATCGAAAATGTAGATCTACAAAGTGGTGCAGGTTATAATATAGTCGGCCCCGCCCGACTTTAGACTTTCCTTACTTGTTTTTTACTAACATTGTGTTCCACCCTAGTGCATTAGCCGACTTAAATTTTGAGTCTACAGATTTTGTAGAAGTCTATTAAATTCTTCCAGATCGAGTGATATTTAAATGTATGTATTTGGGACAAACCTTTATATATAGCCCCAACAAATTTGACGGATGTGATATGGTATCGAAAATTTAGATCTACAAAGTGGTGCAGGGTATAATATAGTCGGCCCCGCCCGACTTTAGACTTTCCTTACTGGTTGAACGCTATTTTAGTTTGTGGTCAAGATACAAAAACTCCACAAATTTAAAGACTATATCATTAATTTTAAGAAATTTTTAGATTTGACCCTAGTCTTCTTTCATGAAAAGATATCGATTTTTAAGTTGAATCACAACTACTCGTATAAGGACAAAACGACTTTATCGGCTTTTGGACAAGGAAAACAGTTTATATAAGAGAAATCCACAAATGCTATTATAACCAAAATTCGCGTTCGTATTTTAAGGACATGAAATCTTTGGTCTCACGACAATATTTTTCAGTATACAAAGCAATTCACATCTACTATTTTAATTTAGTAATATCATAATAACTTTGAAATATTATAATAACATAAAAAGAATAAACGAGTCAAATGCTAATATTCCTAATAATTTATTGACATTTTATATAAGGAATTTGTATGGTAATAGTAGATTTAAAGTTTACGATAACATTTATGAATACGAGGAAAACACTTTACAACAAGGTGTATTTACTGCAAGGCTTAGATAAAATCGAAGTTTTATCCATATTGCAATAGGAACATCTCGAAAATAAAAAAGCCAAAAATAGCTAAAAGGGTCATGAAAAAAAGCCAGAAAAAAAGCTAAAAGCTAAATGAATTTTTTCCCCGCTAAACGTCTTCAAAAAAAGCCAAATCTAGCGGGAAAAAAGCTAAATTGGCAACGCTGCTCAACAATAAACCACACTTGAACCTTCCGAAAAATGGCTTTACATTGATAGCCAGCTTATGCCGAAATAAATTCGTACAAACATCTCTCTTTTCCATTGCCACCATCAAATCATCGATTTGAGTCAATTTTGTCAAAATTTTCTATAGAAATAAAATTTTGACAAAAATTTCTATAGAAATAAAATTTTGACAAAAATTTCTATAGAAAAAAAATTTTGACAAAATTTTCTACAGAAATAACATTTTGACTAAATTTTCTACAGTAATAAAATTTTGACAAAATTTTCAATAGAATTAAAATTTTGACAACATTCTCTATAGAATTAAAATTTCGACAACATTTTCTATAGAAATAAAGTTTTGCGAAAAGTTTCTATAGAAATAAAGTTTGAAAAAATTTCTATAGAAACAAAATTTCTATGAAATAAAATTTCTATGAACCGATATGGACCAATTTTTGTGTGATTGGGGATCGGCTATATATAACTATAGACCGATATGGACCAAATTGGCATGGTTATTAGCGGCCATATACTAACACCACGTTGTAAATTTCAACCGGATCGGATAAATTTTGCTTCTCCAAGAGACTCCGGAGGACAAATCTGGGGATCGATTTATATGGGGACTATATATAATTATGGACCGATATGGACCAATTTTGCATGGTTGTTAGAGACCATATACTAACACCACGTACCAAATTTCAACCGGATCGGATGAATTTTGCTCCTGCAAGAGGCTCGGGAGGTCAAATCTGGGGATCGGTTTATATGGGGGCTATATATAATTATGGACCGATATGGACCGATATGGACCAATTTTTGCATGGTTGTTAGAGACCATAAACTAACACCACGTACCAAATTTCAACCGAATCGGATGAAATTTGCTTCTCTTAGAGAGTCCGCAAACCAAATCTGGGGATCGGTTTATATGGGGGCTATATAGAATTATGAACCGATATAGACCAATTCCTGCATGGTTGTTAGAGACCATAAACTAACAGCACGTACCAAATTTCAACCGGGTCGGATGAATTTTGCTCCTCTAAGAGGCCCCGGAGGTCAAATCTTGAGATCGGTTTATATGGGGGCTATATAGAATTATGGACCGATATGGACCAATTCCTGCATGGTTGTTAGAGACCATATACTAACACCACGTACCAAATTTCAACCGGATCGGATAAAATTTCCTTCTCTTAGAGGGTCCGCAAACCAAATCTGGGGATCGGTTTATATGGGGGCTATATAGAATTATGCACCGATATGGACCAATTCCTGCGTGGTTGTTAGAGACCATATACTAACACCACGTACCAAATTTCAACCGGATCGGATAAAATTTGCTTCTCTTAGAGGGACCGCAAACCAAATCTGGGTATCGGTTTATATGTACCATGTACCAAATTTCAACCGGATCGGCTAAATTTTGCTCTTGCAAGAGGCTCGGTAGGTCAAATTTGGGGATCGATTTATATGGGGGCTATATATAATTATGGACCAATTTTTGCATGGTTGTTAGAGACCGTATACTAACACCACGTACCAAATTTCAACCGGATCGGATGAATTTTGCTCCTCTAAGAGGCTCCGGAGGTCAAATATGGGGATGGGTTTAGATGGGGGCTATATATAATTATGGACCGATATGGACCAATTTTTGCATAGTTGTTAGAGACCATATACTAACACCATGTACCAAATTTCAACCGGATCGGATAAAATTTGCTTCTCTTAGAGGGTACGCAAAACAAATCTGGGTATCGGTTTATATGGGGGCTATATAGAATTATGGACCGATATGGACCATGTACCAAATTTCATCCAGATCGGATGAAATATGCTACTCTTTTAGGCTCCGCAAGCCAAATCTGGGGATCGGTTTATATGGGGTCTATACGTAAAAGTAAACCGATATGGCCCATTTGCAATACCATCCGACCTACATCAATAACAACTACTTGTGCCAAGTTTGAAGTCGATAGCTTGTTTCGTTCGGAAGTTAGCGTGATATCAACAGACGGATGGACATGCTTAGATCGACTCATAATTTCACCACGACCCAGAATACATATACTTTATGGGGTCTTAGAGCAATATTTCGATGTGTTACAAACGGAATGACAAAGTTAAGTAATTCGATTACGGATGACAGTCTTTCGTAGAAGTTTCTATGCAATCCATGGTGGAGGGTACATAAGATTCGGTTTGGCCGAACTTACGTCCGTATATACCTGTTTTGTTTCAAATGGGTTAAAAACAGTGTCAGAATTAATAAAATGTAATTATAAACTTTTGTAGAAAACAAAGCGAGCTTTTGAAAATATTTGAAGTCAAACGTTTCAGATAAGCGTTAGAATGCATCAAAAAATCATAACAAATTATAAAAATTATTTATTTGGCAAAATATTGGAATTTTTTAATCATATATAAAACACTGAATTCGAACCACACCTTAAGAAGTATTTCAAATTCAGTGCAACGGCTTTTGAAATTGTGAACATCCGTCCTATGACAAGCCCAAGTTAAATTCATCATTTCTGCGCCAATTATCCACCACTTCCGGATCCAAAAAGATCGTTTTTTGGCGAGGCTTATTTTGCTGGGTATTAATGGATAAATTTTGTTCTGTCACTATATAGGAATAATATTTGTGTCTTAATTTCGCTTCCATTTTGTACGCGGCAGAAACACTCTAACCAACTAAGGGCAAAAGAAAACCCACAGTCAATTACTAATCTAATACGAAAATCCTCCAAAAAAAAAAAAAAAACAAAGATGAGATGACTGTAAAGTAGAATGTCAAAGTAGAATATTCTGCGATGAGCAACAAAAGGTACATAGCAATCATCCCGCCAATCCTGTCAATGCCTCGTACGAGAACAAAAGCTATAACATTGGTCTTTGGGGAATTGTGGTCATTCAAACATTCAAGCAAGCAAGCCAGCGACTACCAACAAAGGGTAGCTCTACAAAACAAAATCGAGCAACAATAAATGGGAATTCTCTAAACACAATTTCAATAAATATATTTTTGCATTAACTTTCCGGAACATTGCCATTGGTGTTGGATGGTGAATACTCGAACAAATGGATAAACGAGAAAATTGCTTTTAAATGCTTTGTTCAGAGCTTATTGTTGCTCGATTCTCTATACTAAGGTATGAGAGTAAAGGGTCATTGAATAAGGACCCAGCCAGTGTACGAAAACAAACGAAACGATTGAGGTACGTATCATTTAAAGTCACAAACTTTTCAATTTTCGTCAATCGTTTTGTACGTAGTCACAAACAAAACAACAAACATTTCAAAAGCAAAAGAGACGAAACGGAACGATTGCTTTAATGCTCTTTGGATTTGTGTCGTTTTGTTGTTTCGTTCGGTAACGAAACGGCAATAAAACGTTTGCAAACGTTTGCTGAGCGAAACGATGACAACAACGGGACATAACCAATACGTGAAATCAGTGTACTCCGTGTCTTCGTACGATCATGCCGCATCCAAAAAATGATATATTACGACAACTTTTTGAGTATGACAATCAAAATAAAACATTTATATGTAACAATGAAGACTGCAAAATCTGAACCGATTTCAACCAAAATAAGCATGCATATCCAGAACCTTAATTTTACTCCCTATGCAAAGTTTCAAGTAAATAGGGGTAAAACGTCTAAATCGGTCGAAAGATATATTCGGGAGATATATCAAAATCTGAACTGACTTAAACAAAACTTAGCAAGCGTAGTTAGAATGTTAATTTTAGTCCCTCTGCAAAATTTCACGTAAATCAGAGTAAAACTTTTGCCTCTGTAGTCATACTAATCCAAATTGGGCGAATTCTATATATGGGAGTTATATCTAAATCTGAACCGATTTAAGTAAAATTTACCATACTTGACTACACTACTAATTGTATTCCTAGTGCAACATTTCAAGCAAATTAGAATAACACTTTGGCTTCTGGGGCCATATAAGTCCATATCGGGCGAAAGATATATATGGGAGCTATATCTAAATCGGAACTATTAACCGTACGCCCTGTGTAAAATTTGAAGCAAATCAGGGCAAGACTCTGGCTTTTGATGCTACATAAGTGCAAATCGGACGAAAGATATATATGGGAGCTATATCTAAATCGGAATCGATTTAGCTGATATTTTGCATATTTTACGAGAGCCGCAAACCAATTGGCTGTCCGAAATTTTAAGAAAAGACGATGATAAATACGTCAATTATGACCAGATCGGTGAAAAATATATGTGGCAGCTATATCTAAATATGAACCGATTTTTTTTTTCAAAATCAATAGCGATTGTTTTTGAGCCAAAGTGAAATTCTGTGCCAAATTTGAGAACGACCCGACTTAAATTGCGAGCTGTACTTTGCACACAAAATTACATATACAGTCAGACGGACGGATATACAGACGGACATCGCTAAATCGACTCAGAATTTCATTCTAAGACGATCGGTATACTAAACGATTGGTTTCAGACTTTTCTGAGACCAATCGTTACCAAAGCGTTACATACAAATGCACAAACTTATTATACCCTATATCACAGTAGTGGTGAGGGGTATAAAAATAAAATTCAAGATTTTTCTTCTTGTAAGGACTTAACGAATGAGCAAACGTTTGCGAAACGTTTGCATTTAATGTGTACCGTTTTGTTTCCTATATTTTACTAAGCACCACAGTACTTTTCAGTTTAGGTTTGGTTTCCACTCACGAACAAAAACAATACAAAACGAAAGGCAAGTGCCGTTATGTCAGGTTTTCGTTTTGTTTCGTTTTGGACATTTGGATTGTACGAAACGAAACAATTGGAAACGTTTTGTTTTGTTTGTTTTCGTACGCTGGACCCAGCAAAAAAATCGTCGCCAAAAAAGTAGTGAAAACGTTCTTGTTGGATCCGGAAGTGGTGCAAAATTGGCGCAGAAACGATGAATTTAACATGGTCTTTTTCATAGGACGGATATCCACCATTTCAACAGCGTTTGTACTGAATATGAATCACTTTTTAGGATGTGATCTGAATTCAGTGTTTTGGATGTGAAGTATACAATTTTGTGATATTTTGCCAACTAAATAATTTTCATAATTTTTGATTATTTTTTGTGCATTCTAACGATTGTATGAAACGTTTGACTTCAAATATTTTCAAAAATTCTCAATTTTTCTGCAATGGACTTAGCATTTTTATCGACAAAATTTGAATAATTTGTTCCAATTCAACCGTTACAAATGTAATTAAAGTGTTTGGGGAACGTTTGTCGACAGCCAGGAAGTCTGGATCGGGGGGAAATCGAAAACCGGAAGCCGCTGAGACGACAAAGAGAGTTGCCGGTAGTTTGAAGCGAAACCCTAACCTCTCTCTCCGAGATGCTGCAAATAAGCTGGATGTATCGTCTACAACCGTGCATCGAGCCAAAAAATGAGCCGGACTATCGACTTACAAGAAGGTAGTGACTCCAAATCGCGATGATAAACAAAATACGACGGCCAAAGCGCGATCCCGGAGGCTGTACACGACGATGCTGACGAAGTTTGACTGCGTGGTAATGGACGACGAAACCTACGTCAAAGTCGACTACAAGTAGCTTCCGGGACAGGAGTTTTATACGGCAAAAGGAAGGGGAAAGGTAGTAGATATTTTCAAGCACATAAAACTGTCAAAGTTCGCAAAGAAATATCTGGTTTGACAAGCCATCTGTACCTGTGGCTTGAAAAGCAGCATTTTCATAGCTTCCGGGACTGTCAACCAAGAAATTTACGTGAAAAAGTGTTTGAATAAACGTCTGCTGCCTTTCCTCAAGAAACACGGTTGTTCCGTACTGTTTTGGCCGGATTTGGCATCTTGCCATTACGGTAAAAAGGCCATGGAGTGGTACGCCGCCAACAACGTGCAGGTGGTTCCCAAGGACAAGAACCCTCCCAACACGCCAGAGCTCCGCCCAATTGAGAAATACTGGGCTATTGTCAAGCGGAACCTAAAGAAGACCAAAAAAACTGCTAAGGACGAGCAGCAGTTCAAGGCAAATTGGCTTTCTGCGAAGAAGAAGGTGGACAAGGTGGCTGTACAAAATCTGATGGCAGGTGTCAAGCGTGAGGCCCGGCAATTCGGATTTGGAAAAGCTAAAGCCTAACTGAATATTTTTCCTGAATT
This sequence comes from Haematobia irritans, assembly GCF_050003625.1. Classification (NCBI taxonomy): domain Eukaryota; kingdom Metazoa; phylum Arthropoda; class Insecta; order Diptera; family Muscidae; genus Haematobia; species Haematobia irritans. The sequence continues at coordinate 225,053,098 of NC_134397.1, read as the reverse complement.
TTATACTAATTGAACTTGAAAAATAAATTAAATTTGATTTTTTAAATAAACGATTTCACCGATTCAAAATTTGGTCAAGGGAAAACGCGTGTATTTCCCTTGACCAAATTTTGACCGTATCACCCTTTATAAAAAATTGGATCAAAATAAATTCCTGTGTAGTTAAAATAAAGAACATTTTTTGGGGGACATTTTTGGATGTGCTTTTAAAGTTGTGCATTTAGAAGAACTTCCAATTTTGTTGGCTGATGAATCAAGTCATATTTCTTATCTAAGCATAGAAGGAATATGAGCATGCCGAACATTTTTCAAGAGATTATTTTATATTTTTTTTTTGTCACAAAAATATTGTTTTCTCGCATAACATAACAGGTTGGCTGATAAGTCTAACAAAGAAAAACACATTTTTTTGTGTCAAAATTCGTTTCTATTATTCAACATAGTTCCCTGCAACGATTATAACGATCTTCCAATTTTTTGATACCATTTTGGTAGTACTCCTTCGGTTTTGCCATAAAATAGGCCTCAGTTTCGGCGATCACCTCTTCATTGCAGCCAAATTTTTTCTCTGCGAGCATCTGAGAACAAGAAAAAGTCGCTGATGGCCAGATCAGGAGAATACGGTGGGTGGGGAAGCAATTCGAAGCCCAATTCATGAATTTTTGCCATCGTTCTCAATGACTTGTGGCACGGTGCGTTGTCTTGGTGGAACAACACTTTTTTCTTCTTCATATGGGGCCGTTTTGCCGCGATTTCGACCTTCAAACGCTCCAATAACTCCATATAATAGTCACTGTTGATGGTTTTTCCCTTCTCAAGATAATCGATAAAAATTATTCTATGCGCATTCCAAAAACAGAGGTCATTACTTTGCCAGCGGACTTTTGAGTCTTTCCACGCTTCGGACGGTTCACCGGTCGCTGTCCACTCAGCCGACTGTCGATTGGACTCAGGAGTGTAGTGATGGAGCCATGTTTCATCCATTGTCACAAATCGACGGAAAAACTCGGGTGTATTACGAGTTAACAGCTGCAAACACCGCTCAGAATCATCAACACGTTCTTGTTTTTGGTCAAATGTGAGCTCGCGCGGCACCCATTTTGCACAGAGATTCCGCATATCCAAATATTGATGAATGATATGACCAACACGTTCCTTTGATATCTTTAAGGCCTCTGCTATCTCAATCAACTTAATGTTACGGTCATTCAAAATCATTTTGTGGATTTTTTTGATGTTTTCGTCGGTAACCACCTCTTCGGGCGTCCACTGCGTTCACCGTCCTCCGTGCTTCTTTCACCACGCTTGAATTTTGCATACCAATCAATTATTGTTGATTTCTCTGGGGCAGAGTCCGGAAACTCATTATCAAGTCAAGTTTTTGCTTCCACCGTATTTTTTCCCTTCAGAAAACAGTATTTTCTCAAAACACGAAATTCCTTTTTTTCCATTTTTTTCACAATGACAAAAGTTGCTTCACAAAAGACGCTCTATCTCACAAACTGATTGACTTACAGACGTCAAATTTTGACACGAATCATTTGAAGGTTGGTACTATATAAAAATAATATGCATTTAATACTAGCGACGCCATCTATGTGTCAGACCGGGGACTTATCAGCCAACCTGTTATGTTCATATAAAATAAACATAATAATGTTTCGGCAATATTCAGTAATATATGTGCTTCCTGCAAAATATATTTGGATCGTATGTTAGAGAAGCTAGTTTTTTGAGGGTGTGAAATAGCCAAAATTTACCACTTCCTTTCAGGCGTACAATCACCTTCCAGTCGTCATTCGAAACTCTTGGATTTTGCTGTTATCATTCAAACACCCGAATGCTGTGAGGTATCTCTATCTGTGTACATTTTAGTAATATCAGACAATGTGTAAATACTTTTCGTCTAAGTATTGTAATCACTATTATTATTGTTTGGTACGTAAAGATGTTTTTGAGGATATTCTCCTTTGGTTTCCGAAGTTGAATATGGTTTCCACAAATACTCGTAGCTATTAGACAATAAGAAAGCAAAAGCACTGCACAAATTGAATGGGTGGATACATATTCTTTGATTAGGTGGAATTGGTGCGTATTCCCTTCGAAATGGATTTTCCATAGGTCCGCATGTGTGTGTTGGTGTGTGTAAGAAGTGAAATTAAGTGTTAACCATTGTTGGCAAAATGGTAGTGATTATAGGGAACAAAGAAACAACCAACGATATTGTGCAAAGGAAAGTAATCTCGATTAGATACATTTGGCTAATGTTAGTTGATTGGACATTCTATGGTTGGTAGAGATTTAGGATTTGAAATTATAATGGGGATATTTATAGAGCGAAAAATTGTGGGTCGGAGTTAGACTTTGAAAATTCTTTGGGTCAAAGTGTTACTCTAAGAATACATTTAATATGTAATTCGCTTTTAAATTTAGGTTTTTACGTACTTGATAGAGGGAAACAAGTTTTATATTTTTTGTTTTAGTCATTGTGTAAGATTAAAATAAAATAAAATTACTTAAAAATTCTAAATTCAAAATCCATTTTAAAGGGTGATACGGTCAAAATTTGGTCAATATAAACTAGACGTATTTCGTTCAATTTTGCATTTAAAAAACCTGAAAACCCCTCATTTTGAAGGTGTGTGTATATAGAATGTTGCTCCTATTTTGATTTTGGAATTCACTCTTCAGTTGTCAAAATGCCGTCCAAGCAAGAAGAGCAGCGAATCAAAATTTTGCTCGCGCATCGCGAAAATCCGAGCTACTCGCACGCAAAGCTGGCAAAATCGCTAAAAGTTGCCAAATCAACCGTTACAAATGTAATTAAATTGTTTAAGGAACGTTTGAGGAACGTTTGTCGACAGCCAGGAAGTCTGGATCGGGGGGAAATCGAAAACCGGAAGCCGCTGAGACGACAAAGCAAGCCATCTGTACCTGTGGCTTGAAAAGCAGCATTTTCATAGCTTCCGGGACTGTCAACTATGAAATTTACGTGAAAGAGTGTTTGAATAAACGTCTGCTGCCTTTCCTCAAGAAACACGGTTGTTCCGTACTGTTTTGGCCGGATTTGGCATCTTGCCATTACGGTAAACAGGCCATGGAGTGGTACGCCGCCAACAACGTGCAGGTGGTTCCCAAGGACAAGAACCCTCCCAACACGCCAGAGCTCCGCCCAATTGAGAAATACTGGGCTACTGTCAAGCGGAACCTAAAGAAGACCAAAAACAAGTAAGGAAAGTCTAAAGTCGGGCGGGGCCGACTATATTATACCCTGCACCACTTTGTAGATCTAAATTTTCGATACCATATCACCAGGGTTGGCCTGTCACAAACTGTGACTTTTGCGACATACATTTGCGACGGTATAATACGTATGTCGCAAAAGTCGTAAACCTGCTGTAGAAAACCAAATTTTGAATAGAAGAAATCCTGAACAGTTTTTAATTTAGTGTGACAGCATTCGCTGTGAGTTTCTGCCGAAATTTGTGAAAGTTTTCCCATGATCAAGCCTATTTTCTTAGGTGGTATCGAAATTCCCGTTGGTGAGTGTGGAGACTGAACTTAAAGCTAAGAAAGGACGAGAAAATCCACGGTTACCCTGAACTCGTGCAAAAGGCAATAGGGAAAATGTGGGGACTAAAACCGAAAATTGTGAACATTCCTAAGAATTGAAACTTCTTCGCACATACCATCGTCTTGGATATCATCGAATTCGCTGCCTAGCTGACGCGTCTAAAGTATTTTCAGTTTGCGACTTTTGTTACTTTTTCTTCATTTACGACGCGTATGTGACGTTTACGACGTTTACAACTTTGCGACAGTCGCAAACCTAAAACAGTTTGTTACAGACCATCTCTGCATATCACATCCGTCAATTATGTTGGGGGCTATATAAAGGGTGATTTGTTAAGAGCTTTATTAATTTTTTAAAAAAAAAAAACGCATAAAATTTGCAAAATCTCATCGGTTCTTTATTTGAAACGTTAGATTGGTCCATGACATTTACTTTTTGAAGATAATTTCATTTAAATGTTGACCGCGGCTGCGTCTTAGGTGGTCCATTCGGAAAGTCCCATTTTGGGCAACTTTTTCGAGCATTTCGGCCGGAATAGCCCGAATTTCTTCAGAAATGTTGTCTTCCAAAGCTGGAATAGTTGCTGGCTTATTTCTGTAGACTTTAGACTTGACGTAGCCCCACAAAAAATAGTCTAAAGGCGTCAAATCGCATGATCTTGGTGGCCAACTTACCGGTCCATTTCTTGAGATGAATTGTTCTCCGAAGTTTTCCCTCAAAATGGCCATAGAATCGCGAGCTGTGTGGCATGTAGCGCCATCTTGTTGAAACCACATGTCAACCAAGTTCAGTTCTTCCATTTTTGGCAACAAAAAGTTTGTTAGCATCGAACGATAGCGATCACCATTCACCGTAACGTTGCGTCCAACAGCATCTTTGAAAAAATACGGTCCAATGATTCCACCAGCGAACAAACCACACCAAACAGTGCATTTTTCGGGATGCATGGGCAGTTCTTGAACGGCTTCTGGTTGCTCTTCACTCCAAATGCGGCAATTTTGCTTATTTACGTAGCCATTCAACCAGAAATGAGCCTCATCGCTGAACAAAATTTGTCGATAAAAAAGCGGATTTTCTGCCAACTTTTCTAGGGCCCATTCACTGAAAATTCGACGTTGTGGCAGATCGTTCGGCTTCAGTTCTTGCACGAGCTGTATTTTATACGGTTTTACACCAAGATCTTTGCGTAAAATCTTCCATGTGGTCGAATAACACAAACCCAATTGCTGCGAACGGCGACGAATCGACATTTCACGGTCTTCAGCAACACTCTCAGAAACAGACGCAATATTCTCTTCTGTACGCACTGTACACATTCGTGTGGTTGGTTTGGTCCAATAAAGTAAACTGAGTGCGAAACTTGCTCACAATCGCATTAATTGTTTGCTCACTTGGTCGATTATGTAGACCATAAATCGGACGTAAAGCGCGAAACACATTTCGAACCGAACACTGATTTTGGTAATAAAATTCAATGATTTGCAAGCGTTGCTCGTTAGTAAGTCTATTCATGATGAAATGTCAAAGCATACTGAGCATCTTTCTCTTTGACACCATGTCTGAAATCCCACGTGATCTGTCAAATACTAATGCATGAAAATCCTAACCTCAAAAGAATCACCCTTTATAAAGGTTTGTCCCAAATACATACATTTAAATATCACTCGATCTGTAAGAATTTGATAGACTTCTACAAAATCTATAGACTCAAAATTTAAGTCGGCTTATGCACTAGGGTGGAACACAATGTTAGTAAAAAACCAGTAAGGAAAGTCTAAAGTCGGGCGGGGCCGACTATATTATACCCTGCACCACATTGTAGATCTAAATTTTCGATACCATATCACATCCGTCAAATGTGTTGGGGGCTATATATAAAGGTTTGTCCCAAATACATAAATTTAAATATCTCTCGATCTGGAAGAATTTGATAGACTTCTACAAAATCTATAGACTCAAAATTTAAGTCGGCTAATGCACTAGGGTGGAACACAATGTTAGTAAAAAAATATGGGAAACGTTTAAATCTGAAGCAATTTTAAGGAAACTTCGAAAAAGTTTATTTATGATTTATCACTCGATATATATGTATTAGAAGTTTAGGAAAATTAGAGTCATTTTTACAACTTTTTGACTAAGCAGTGGCGATTTTACAAGGAAAATGTTGGTATTTTGACCATTTTTGTCGAAATCAGAAAAACATATATATGGGAGCTATATCTAAATCTGAACCGATTTCAACCAAATTTGGCACACATAGGTACAATGCTAATTCTACTCCCTGTGCAAAATTTCAACTAAATCGGAGTTAAAAATTGCCCTCTGTGGTCATATGAGTGTAAATCGGGCGAAAGCTTTATATGGGAGATATATCCAAATCTGAACCGATTTCAAGCAAATTTGGCACGCATAGTAACAACGCTAATTCTACTCCCTATGCAAAATTTCAACTAAATCGGAGCAAACAATTGGCCTCTGTGGGCAAATGAGTGTAAATCGGGCGAAAGTTATATATGGGAGCTATATCTAAATCTGAACCGATTTTGGTGATATTTTGCAAGTTTTTCGAGACTCATAAAATATTCGGATGTACGGAATTTGAGGAAGATCGGTTGATATACACGCCAATTATGACCAGATCGGTGAAAAATATATATGGCAGCTATATCTAAATCTGAACCGATTTTTTCCAAAATCAATAGGGATCGTCTTTGAGCCGAAACGGGGCCGTATACCAAATTTTAGGACAATCGGACTAAAACTGCGAGCTGTACTTTGCACACAAAAATACATCAACAGACAGACGGACAGACCGACGGACAGACAGACGGACAGACAGACAGACGGACATCGCTAAATCGACTCAGAATTTAATTCTAAGCCGATCCGTATACTAAAAGGTTGGTCTATGATTACTCCTTCTTGGCGTTACATACAAATGCACAAACTTATTATACCCTGTACCACAGTAGTGGTGAAGGGTATAAATATGGGAAACGTTTAAATCTGAAGCAATTTTAAGGAAACTTCGAAAAAGTTTATTTATGATTTATCGCTCGATATATATGTATTAGAAGTTTAGGAAAATTAGAGTCATTTTTACAACTTTTCGACTAAGCAGTGGCGATTTTACAAGGAAAATGTTGGTATTTTGACCATTTTTGTCGAAATCAGAAAAACATATATAGGGGAGCTATATCTAAATCTGAACCGATTTCAACCAAATTTGGCACGCACAGCTACAATGCTAATTATACTCCCTGTGCAAAATTTCAACTAAATCGGAGCAAAAAATTGGCCTCTGTGGTCATTTGAGTGTAAATCGGGCGAAAGCTATATATGGGAGCTATATCTAAATCTGAACCGATTTCAACCAAATTTGACACGCATAGCTATAATGCTAATTCTACTCCCTGTGCAAAATTTCAACTAAATCGGAGCAAAAAATTGGCCTCTGTGGGCAAATGAGTGTAAATCGGGCGAAAGCTATATATGGGAGCTATATCTAAATCTGAACCGATTTAGCTGATATTTTGCAAATTTTTCGAGACTCATAAAATATTCGGATGTACGGAATTTGAGGAAGATCGGTTGATATACACGCCAATTATGACCAGATCGGTGAAAAATATATATGGCAGCTATATCTAAATTTGAACCGATTTTTTCCAAAATCAATAGGGATCGTCTTTGAGCCGAAACAGGACGCTATACCAAATTTTAGGACAATCGGACTAAAACTGCGAGCTGTAGTTTGCACACAAAAATACATCAACAGACAGAGAGACAGACGGACAGCCAGACAGACAGACGGACATCGCTAAATCGACTCAGAATTTAATTCTAAGACGATCGGTATACTAAACGATGGGTCTCAGACTTTTCCTTCTTGGCGTTACATACAAATGCACAAACTTATTATACCCTGTACCACAGTAGTGGTGAAGGGTATAAAAACTGCTAAGGACGAGCAGCAGTTCAAGGCAAACTGGCTTTCTGCGGCGAAGAAGGTGGACAAGGTGGCTGTACAAAATCTGATGGCAGGTGTCAAAGCGCGATAACACGAACTTAGGTATTTATGTATCGATTAATTGTATTTACAATAAAATTATAAATATAATTATAATTATTACTTAAAATTCTATATTTGCAGACCATTTTTGATTTTTATTTTTATGCTTCGTTTGCAACACATCGAAATATCGATTTCCAATTATATATAAGTATATATAGCATTTTCACTTCAAATGAAACATTTTGCAAATTAAACGAAACCTTTTTCAAATCAAATGAATCTCGTAATCTTTAATGAAATTTTGACCAAGATGTTTTTTTTCGAATTGTGGTATATTTACAATATACAAACAATATATGGTACCCTCACGGCTTTCGTCCACCGGCGTTCATGATTTCAAGAACGGGTTAACAGGTTGGCTGATAAGTCCCCGGTCTGACACATAGATGGTGTCGTTAGTATTAAATGCATATATATAGTACCAACCTTCAAATGATTCGTGTCAAAATTTGACGTCTGTAAGTCAATTAGTTTGTGAGCGTCTTTTGTGAAGCAACTTTTGTTTTATTGTGAAAAAAATGGAAAAAAAGGAATTTCGTGTTTTGATAAAACACTGTTGTCTGAAGGGAAAAAATACGGTCGAAGCAAAAACTTGGCTTTATAATGTGTTTCCGGACTCTGCCCCCGGGGAAATCAAAAATAATTGATTGGTATGCAAAATTCAAGCGTGGTGAAATGAGCACGGAGGAAGGTGGACGCAGTGGACGCCCGAAAGAGGTGGTTACGGACGAAAATATCAAAAAAATCCATAAAATGATTGTGAATGACCGTAAAATGAAGTTGATCGAGATAGCAGAGGCCTTAAAGATATCAAAGGAACATGTTGGTCATATCATTCATCAATATTTAGATATGCGGAAGCTCTGTGCAAAATGGGTGCCGCGCGAGCTCACATTTGACCAAATCCAACAACAACGTGTTGAGCGTTTGAAGGTCGAAATCGCGGCAAAACAGCCTCATATGACAACGCACCGTGCCACAAGTCATTGAGAACGATGGCAAAAATTCATGAATTGGGCTTCGAAGTGCTTCCCCACCCACCGTATTCTGCAGCTCTGGCCCCCAGCGACTTCTTCTAGTTCTCAGACCTCAAAAGGATGCTCGCAGGGAAAAAATTTGGCTGCAATGAAGAGGTGATCGCCGAAACTGAGGCCTATTTTGAGGCAAAACCGAAGGAGTACTACCAAAATGGTATCAAAAAATTGGAAGGTCGTTGTAATCGTTGTATCGCTCTTGAAGGGAACTATGTTGAATAATAAAAACGAATTTTGACAAAAAAAATGTGTTTTTCTTTGTTAGACCGGGGAATTATCAGCCAACCTGTTATATATACTCTGGGGCTTGGTGAAATTCTGAGTCGATCTGAGCATGTCCGTCCGTCTGTTGAAATCGCGCTAACTTCCGAACGAAACAAGCTATCGACTTGAAACTTGGCATAAGTAGTTGTTATTGGTGTAGGTCGGATGGTATTGCAAATAAACCGACCCCCAGATTTGGCTTGCAGAGCCTCTTGGAGGAGCAAAATTCATCCGATTCGGTTGAAATTTGGTACATTGTGCTGGAATATGGTCTCTAACAACCATGCAAAAATTTGTCCACATCGGTCCATAATTATATATAGCCCCCATATAAACTGATCCCCCGATTTGGCTTGCGGAGCCTCAAAGAGAAGCAAATTTCATTCGATCGGGCTGAAATTTGGTACATTGGGCTGGAATATGGTCTCTAACAACCATGTAAAAATCGGTCCATATCGGCTCATAATTATATATAGCCCCCATATAAACCGATTCCCAGATTCGACCTCCGAAGCCTCTTGGAGGAGCAAAATTTATCCGATCCGGTTGAAATTTGGTACGTGATGTTAGTATATGGTCTCTAGCAACCATGCAAAAATTGGTCCATATCGGTTTATAATTATATATAGCCCCCATATAAACCAATCTCCAGATTTGACCTTCGGAGCCTCTTGAAGGAGAAAAATTCATCCGATCCGGTTGAAATTTGGTACATTTCGCTAGTATATGGCCGATAACAACCATGCCAAAATTGGTTCGTATCGATCTATATTATATATAGCCCCCAAATAAACCGATCCCCAATCACAGAAAAATCACGATTGCCACTCGTGCCAAAAATAATCTACCAAAATTTTATTGCCATAAAAAAATTTTATATTTCTATAAAAAATTTGTCATAATTTTGTTTCTATCGAAAATTTTGTCAAAATTTTATTTCTGTAGAAAATGTTGTTAGAATTTTATTTCTGTAGAAAATTGTGTCAAAATGCTATTTCTATAGAAAACTTATGAAGCACCTCTTAGTTGGAGAGGAATATTAGCAAAATCTTCCAAAACATCAACAATTCTACACCCTCACAAAAAATCGCTTCTGTAACATATACTCCCAAACATATTTTGCTTCAAGCATATACATTTTTGGGTATTGCCCAAACATTTATATGTTTGATCTCTACCAATATATAATATGTTTGAAAGCATATTGGTCTAAACAATATATGTTTGGGTAGTCTAAGTTCCAAACATTTTGTATTTTTGCATCCAAATTCAATAATGTTGTCTTCCAAAAAACAATATGTTATTATGTGACCATATAATATGTTTGGAAGCATTTTGCACCCAAAAATATTATATGCTTAAAAAAATTCTCCCAAACAATATTGTGCTCAAAATTGTATTTATTTATTTATATATTTACAATCATAATGAATTTTGAAAATAAACAGGTAATATAGGTGCTAACAACATAGGTTTTCGACCTGAATGCTCAAAATTTTGTTTCTGTCCAATTGTATATTCCCCGACATCTTTCTCACTTCCACGAGATTTTTTAGTTCTTATCACTTTTTTCTGTAATACAAACATTGTAGAAGAAATTATTCAATTTTATGATTTTTTTAATTTTAATTTTACCTTTTGCCGGACGGGGATTCGAACCGCGGACCACACAGTTTGTAAGGATCAAAGAAGTAGCTGATCAATTGCCCAAGGAAAAATAAAATGTTAATTTTGTAATAACAAGCAACAACCACCAACTTAATTCAATATCGCTCCCTGTTAAATAGCGCTCCAAGCTACTAAACACATATATGTTTATAGGCTATTTCTAAATTAGTATATGTTTGCATCCAAGCATATTATATTTACAAACATTTTATGTCCCAAACATAATATGTTCTAACATATTAACATATATGTCCCAAACATGTTATGCTAGTTTATGAACATTATATGCTTGCACTCAAAAATATTGTGTTTAAAAATTTGTGTTCCAAACATAAAGTGTTTATAGCCAAACATATGAAAAACAGTCTTTTTTATCCGTGTACCAATCTACCAAACAGTAAAAAATCTGCCATTTATGTAGACTCGTGTTCACCCCCATATTTTCATATCGGTTCGTAATTATTTGTTCCCTATATACCGATCAAGAACTGAATGTATTTAATCGATCTTTCTTTTGTCTAATATATATCCCACATGGACTCACTTACAATTTAGAAGATGATGTTAAGAAGTTTTAATGCTTTGCCATCGGACGCAACCCAAGTGATTCAATTGTGGATGACTGTCTTTAGTAGAAGCTTCTACGCAATCCATAGTGGAGGGCAGGGCTGTGGAGTCGGAGTCGGAGTCTTGGAGTCGGAGTCTGAAGATTTGGCTGGAGTCGGAGTCGGAGTCGGAGTCGTAAAAATTTTGCTCGACTCCGACTCCGGCTAAACCAATTTTTTTAAAACACTTCACATTTTTGTAACTAAAAAAGTTTTTACGCAAATTAGTTTCCAATGCGTTATGCATTCGGTCAATGTACACCACGATTGGAAATAAAAATCAACTTCCAATTACGGCTATCATTTTATGTTTCCTAGAATGTTAGACTAGCAAATGGGCTGGATCGATCCATTTTAATCGCCATATCAATTTATTTGAAATAATTCGAACAATAATTCGAATTTATTGTTTTAAATTTTATTTTAAGGCTATATACCTACACACATATGACAGAAAATATTGTCAAAGCTGTTTTTTATAGAAAATTTTGTCACTATTGTATTTGTATGGAATGTTTTGTCAAAATTTAATTTCTATAAAAAAATTATTCGAAATATTATTACTATAGAAAATTTTTTTCCTATAGAAAATTAAGTCAACATTTATTTCTATAGAAAATAAAAAATAAAACAAGTATATACAGCAGTATGTTCGTCCGGGCCAAATCATAAATACCCACCACCATGAATCAAATATACTAATTTCCTTAGAAAATTTCATGGGGGTTTGATGACAGTCAGTTTAACCAGTTCGCATCCCGAAAATAAATGCAAAGATTTTACCTATCAGATTCCGGATTTATAAGAACTATTTTTGTTTGAGTTTTAAAGGAATCATAAACATATCCTGTAAATGTGCAAGAAAATTAAGAAAAAATACCTTGATTTGAAATCTAAAATCTATAGTACACCAACTGTTTTATGATTACGAGAAGTAATATCTGGCAAATTTACATTTATGGTAAATGCACCTTCTGTACCCTCAATATCTGAAATCGGTCTATATGGAGGCCTTACCAGCGTTGCAACAACGAATTTTTATTTTGGACCAAATTTTTCCAAAATTCGTACCAGGGGACCAGTTTTCTAATTTAAATTAAAATAATTTAAAAGTTACAATTTTTCTAAAATTTTTCTTCGAAAGAAAATTTTTTCAAAATTTTATTTCTATATAAAATGTTGACCTCATTCTATTTCTATCGAAAATTTAGTCCATGTTTTATTTCTATAGAAAATTTGGTCCAAATTTTATTTCAATAGATTTCATTTTAGCCAAAATTTCAATTTAGCCAAAATTTAATTTCTATAGAAAATGTAGCCAAAGTTTAATTCTATTGAAAATTTAGCCAAAATTTAATTTCTGTAAAAAATTTAGCCAAAATTTTATTTCTATTACATATTTAGCAGAAATTTGTACAAAATTTTTGCATAATATTGTATCCCAAAATTTTTTAAGAAGCTTATTTCTATACAAAATTTTGTTCAAATTTTATTTCTATGAAAAATTTGTTAAAATTTTATTTCTATGAAAATTTTGTTAAAATTTTATTTCTATAGAAATTTTTGTCCAAATGTTATTTCTGCAGAAAAATTCCATTTGGTCTGACCATCGGACCAACTTCAATAATTTTTTGGGTCAATCGGACTAATGGGGCTACGCCAAAAACATGGAAGGATACGTACAGTATTCAGCACATCTATTGTAGTTCTAGAATATAGACCCCAAAACGGAGGGCCGGTTTATAAGGGGACTATATCAAAAACTGGACCGATACACAATATATTCGGCACACCTCTTAATGGTCCTAGAATACCTCCAGATTTCAAATTTCAGGCAAATTGGATAAAAACTACGGATTGTAGAAGTCCAAGAAGTAAACTCGTAACATCGGTCTAAAAGGGGGCTATATCAAAACTACGTCCGATAGTGACCATCTTCGGCACGCCTTGTAATGGTCCTATAATACCTCTAGATTTCCAACTTCAGACAAATTGGATAAAAACTACGGATTCTAGAAGCTCAAGAAATAAAATCGGGAGTTCTGTCTATATGGGAGCTATATTAAAACATGGTCCGATAATCACCATTTTCAGCACTCCTCCTTATAGCCCTAGAATACCTCTAGGTTTCCGATTTCTGGCAAATTAGATAAAAACTACGGTTTTTATAAGCCCAAGACCCCAAATCGGGCGATCGGTTGATATGGGAGCTATATCAAAACCTGGACCGATCTAGCTCATCTTCGACATGACAAACTTATTGTACCCCTGTCACCATTCTATGGTGGTGGGTATAAAAATATTTTTATGTAGAAAATTTTGTCAAAAATTTATTTCTATAGAAAATTTACACAAAAAAATTTCCAAAATTTCTATTAATAATTTTTTCAAATTTTTTTTCCATAGAAAATTGTGCCAAAATTTTGTTACTATAGATTTTTTTTATACAAAATTTATACAACATTTTATGTCGATAGAAAATTTAGTCAACATTTTATTTTTATAGAAAATGTAGTCTAAATTTTCTTTCTATAGAAAATTTTGCAGCATTTTATTTCTTTAGAAAATTTTGCAAAATTTTATTTACTACACAAAAAATTTTCCAAAAATTTCTATTGATATTTTTTTCAAAATTTTATTTCTATAGAAAATTTTGTCAAAATTTGTTTACTATAGTCTTTTTATAGAAAATTTGGTAAAAATTTATTTATATAGAAAATTTTCTCAAACATTTATTTATATAGAGAATTTAGTTCAAATTTTGTTTCTATAGAAAATTTTGCAAACTTTTATTTACTACAAAAAAATTTTTCCAAAATTTCTATTTATATTTTTTTTCGAAATTTTATTTCTATAAAACAATTTGTCAAAATTTTATTTATGTAGCAAATTTTCTCAAATTTTTTTCTTACTGATACTCACTGCTAAGTCGAAAACTGGTAAAAGTGACTCAAATTTTGCTATATAAAAAATTATGAATGTTTCCCAAATATTGCACGAGATTTTGTAGAAGTCTGATTTCAGATTTTATCAAAATGTTGATCTAAATACAAAGTTGTGCAGAGTATGTTACAATCGGCCCGCCCGACTTTAGACTTTCTTTGCATTTTTATTTTTTGCTATAATTGTGTTACGTCCCATAACGTTAGATTTAAATTTTAGGTACAGAGATTTTCTAGAAGTATATACAATTTTGTCTAAATCGATTCAGATTCAAATTCATGCATATGGGAATATAACCCTTTATAATAATTTTCGTCCACAAATACATATACTGTCGGTATCTTCTCATATTATGATGGGTATTTATATCATTATTTTATTTATTAAACATTGCCCTAAATTTGAAATAAAGAGTTTAACCCCCATTTTCATGAAGCTCCGTTAGTGCTCCGTTAGCTAACGAACTTTTAAACCGTACCATGGACATATCTGTCATCTTGCATATATTCCACATGCCATTTAGAAATTTAACTGCTGAAAATTTTTCAGTTAATGTTAACTGGAGAGAAGATCTTTAGAATTTACTTTCTGTTAACTGGCAGTTAAAGCCTAACGGAGCTACAAGAAAATGGCCGTAATTGGTATAAATGCGAAATTAAGACCTTTCTTGCACACATAAATAAATACGATACTTTATATCGATCCATATATATACCCCATATATATCCCCTCTATAGAACTACAAATTAGTGGTACTAAAATGAGATTTAGTTATATTACCCGGAGTCGACTCCGGAGTCGGAGTCGGAGTCGAGCTGATGAAAAATGCTGGAGTCGGAGTCGGAGTCGGAGTCGAGCAAAATTGGCTCGACTCCACAGCCCTGGTGGAGGGTACATAAGATTCGGCCTGGCCGAACTTACGGCCGTATATACTTGTTTTTAACTGACTTAGTCTTCCGAGTTTGATACAAAAGTTAGTTACATAAATTATTTTTTTAATTTAAAATCAAAAAATTTTCAATCATTGACCTTTCTAATTTGATTAAAAATTTAATTGTATCAATTAATTATACCCACCACCATAGAATGATGACGGGGGTATAATAAGTTTGTCATTCCCTTTGTAACACATCGAAATATCGATTTCCGACTATATAAAGTATATATATTCTTGATCAGGGGGAATTCTAGGACGATATAAGCATGTCCGTCTGTCTGTTGTAATCACGCTACAGCCTTCAATAATGGCGCTATCGTCCTGAAATTTTGCACAGTCTTTTGTTTGCAGGCAGGACAAGTTCGAAGATGGGCTATATCGGTCCAAGTGTTGATATAGTCCCCATATAAACCGACCTCCCGATTGGGGGTCTTGGGCTTTTAAAAAACTATAGTTTTTACCCAATTTGCCTAAAATTGGAAATCTAGAGGTATTTTAGGACCATAAAGAGGTGCACGCAGAGAAGAAACATGATTGTCACAATCATATTCGAAGAGCAAAATAATATGATAACAGCTATTTTTGCGGCGACCATGTAACATTTTAACCTGCAACCATGTTGGCTCAGTGAACATGGTTCTAAGAAAAATACTATTGTCCTCATCTAAAATGTTATTATATTGATCAAAAGAATTTTGTTTCCATTAAAAGACAATGGTCACGATCTAAAATGTTATGTTATTCGTCAAACATGTTTTTCTTCTAGTTAAAAGAACATGGTCACAACCTAAAATGTTTTGATTTTTATGAAAAAACTGTTTTCGTCGTCGAAAAAAGGACGCCACTTGAGAAAAGAAAACACAAAATCAACTTTGTTTATTTGTTTTTATATATTTATAAACTAATTCATTGTTTATTTGTATTTATACTGTCGTGCACAAAAACATCACATATTTTTACACACTCTAGTTTGGTTCAATTTCAACACTAAGTAATCATTCCATATTTACTTCGTGCCCATCAAATGTACAAACGCAGACATCATGTAACTGCAAATAAAAATAAATTATACCATATATCAAAATGCAGAACAAAAACCAGGTACATTTTTTTCAATTACACTTTCCTTTTTTGTATTCACATAAAACCACGTGCCATTTCTGAATAAATAAATTAACACAAAACACAATAATTCCGTATTCTCCGTTCATTCCAAGAAACAATCAACACACGACTGACGCGCAAAATGAAAATCGTGTGTACCTGCTCAATGTTTTTATAAAATTCTTGTCGCTGGTACATGATTTTCCTGACCATATAATGGTCTCAAATTCTATCATATAAATAATAGAACATGTTTGCGGCATTTGAGAACCATTTAAATGCTTATTGCCAACATATATTTTTCTCCGCTCGAAAATTATTTTTACAAAAACAAAATACATGGTTTTCGGGACAATTACATACTCTAAATAAGCATTAAATGGATGCGGCAACCATGTCCAAACATGTTTTTTCTGTGCGTGTGTGTCGAAAATGGTGAGTATCGGTCCATGTTTTGATATAGCCCCTATATAGACCGATCTTCCGATTTTACTTCTTGGTCTTCTATAGTCTGTAGTTTTTACACAATTTGCCTGAAATTGGAAATCTAGGGGTATTCTAGGAAAATATGTGCCGAAAATGGTGATTATGAGACCATGTTTTGATATAGCCCCTATATAGACCGATCTCCAAATTTACTTCTTAGGCTTCTAGAATCCGTAATTTTTATCCAATTTGCCTAAAATTGGAAAGCTAGAGGTATTCTAGAGCCATAAAAAGGTGTGCCGAATATATTGAATATCGGTACAGTTTTTGATATAGCCCCCTTATAAAGCGGCCCTCCGATTTGGGGTCTAGATTCTAGAACTACAATCAAATGTGCTGAATACTGTGCGTATCCTTCCATGTTTTGGTATAGCCCCCATTACACCGAACTCCCGATTTAACTCCCAGGGTTTCTAGAAATTGTAGTTTTTATCCGATTTGCCATAAATTGACAATATATACTGGCATTTGAGACCCATAGGTTAGGTTAGGTTAGGTCATGTGGCAGCCCGAATCAGGCTCACTTAGACTATTCAGTCCATTGTGATACCACAGTGGTGAACTTCTCTCTTATCACTGAGTGCTGCCCGATTCCATGTTAAGCTCAATGACAAGGGACCTCCTTTTTATAGCCGAGTCCGAACGGCGTTCAACATTGCAGTGAAACCACTTAGAGAAGCTTTGAAACCCTCAGAAATGTCACCAGCATTACTGAGGTGGGATAATCCACCGCTGAAAAACTTTTTGTGTTCGGTCGTAGCAGGACTCAAACCCACGACCTTGTGTATGCAAGGCGGGCATGCTAACCATTGCACCACGGTGGCTCCCGTGACCCATAACAAAGTGTATATGATTTAGTTTTATCGGTCCATTTGGTAAGGCCTCCATATAGACCGATTTCACTTATTGAGGGTATAGAAGGCACACTGATCATAAAAATTGCTTGAAACTGAATGCATAATTTCTAGATTTTACTTCTCGTAGTCATTTAAATAATTGAGATGAAAATCCACAGATTTTAGATATCAAATCAAGGCGTTATTTCATCATTTTCTTGCACACTTACAAAAGATGTTTATGATTCCTCTAAAACTAAAAAAAATGATTCTTATAAATTCAGTATCTGATCTAGTCTTCATAGGTAAAATCTTTACATGTATCTGTGGGGAGCGTACTGGTTGAACTGATCTGCTTGGGAAAATATCTGCCATCAAACCCCCCTGAAATTATCAAAGGAAACTATTATATTTGATTCATGGTGGTGGGTATTTAAGATTCGGCCATCCTAGTGACTGGGCAGAATCTATACAATATATATGGCCGATCTTAAGGCCTTTTGTTTGTTTCTTTTACTTTAGACATATATAGAATCGAAATGTTCCCACATGTGCTCCTTTGTCACTTCTAAAAACAATTCAAATCTCATATGATTACTAATTCTGCAATTTCATTTGATGTCCTAATATGAAACCAAACATTTGGTTTAGTCAACATTGAAATTGATGATTCCACTCAATCGACAAATGCCGCTCTGGTCTCCAAGTTACTATTTCTAGATTTTTGCCCATTCCATTTCATACGAACCTGGATTCAAGTTCTCAACTGCTGCTTATGGAGTCAGTGTAAATATTCCCTATTGGAACTTTTGTTTTCGTCAAACAATGATTTTTAATTTGTAGACGAAGAAGAATCCAAGCCAAAATGGACTGACTTTATACTCTTCTTCTGTGTACTACCAGTGGTGGGTGAATGAGATGGAAGTGGATGAAAATGAATAAAACCAATATTTTCCACATGGGAGAATTTGTAAGCAATTGCAATTTGTGCGAAAACAAAAGAAAGCTTTACTGTTGAGAGGAGAGATGAAACAAAAACACAGCTAAAATAACTTGAAATAGCAAAACTCACACTTTGATATGAATACACTAATACATATAGCTGATAAATGCATACGAGGGCATTTGCAACAACACTTATTCGCTATATCTTTAGATTTGAGCCATTTCTCATAAAAAGTGAAAAGAACTTAAGTAACTGGAAACTGTTCACATAAATTGAAAGATGCAAACGATTTTTTTTTTGTCACTAAATAATTTTTTAAAGAAAAAAACAAACGAGAGGAGATAGTGCGGACTAGTACCGTTTATATGGACAAATTTTTGGTTCGCACGAAAGAGTTTTCGCCACTTCGGAAAATGTTGGTGATCGGTTTTTATGGAGCTATACCTATAAATGTTCAATTTACTCCAATTCCAAACTCGGTGACATAAGGCAATAAGTTTTTGCGCTATGCTTCAATGATTGGAACATGGTATTACGAGTGATACCTTTTCTTTTTAGGGATTGCGATCTGCCTAGAATCTAGTATAAAATGGGCTCTAAATAATATTGGTCCTCTCAAATCCCCTGGAGCTGATGGAATTACTCCGGCCTGTAAATCGGCAGTGACTGACAGAATTATCCCTTGGTTGTCAACGATATATAGAGGATGTATGCACTTAGCATATATTCCAGAAAAGTGGAGGGAAACAAAATTCGTTTTCATACCTAAAGCGGGAAAAGCATTAACCATTTTATCCTCATTTCTTCTTAAGACTCGGGAGAGGATGATTGAAATTCTTTTTAGAACGAGCATCGATTCAAGATTGCTCTCGAAACGACAACATGCTTACTCGAAGGGCATTGCATGAACTAGACAGCTTCATTGAAAGCTCACTATCTATCAACAAATACACAATTGTGGCTTTTCTGGACATCGAAGGGGCATTCAAAAACGCCCATCAGAGCTCGATATTAAATGGATTGACAACTCTGAATGTTGACCAAGGAATACTTGGGCTGTGAGGAGAACTTCTAACGAAGAGACGTATTTCAGCCACACTAGACAAACAAACAAAGGTATGTATCGTACACACCCTAAGGAAGAGTTTTATCATCTATTCGTTGGAATGTTTCTATAAAAAAAACCTTCAGGTTTTCCTAGAATAAAAGAGTATAATCGTGCTGGCATTCGCAAATGATGTGGCTCTTGCAGTCAGGGGAAAATTTCTCTCCACAATTAGACAGAGAGCCCTCCGGATGTTTGAGAAATGAGCGAATGAGAAGGGTCTAGGGATAAATCCTGCAAAGAAAGAACTAGCCATGTACTGCTAAGAACGCAAAATTCGCACGGTTAAGCCCATCTCCTTATGTGGTATTGAAATTTCTTTTGGTGAGAGTGCAAAATATCTTGGAGTTATATTGGACAGGAAACTGAACTTTAAGCTGAATATTGAAGAAAGATCGAGAAAGGCTACGGTAGCCTTGTACACGTGTAAACACGTAATAGTTCAAAGGTGGGGACTACAACCGAAAATTGTGCATTGGCTGTACACGGCAGTGGTTAGACTTATAATGCTATATGGTGTTGTTGTCTGTTGGCCGGCACTTCAGCAGCCGACAAGTTTGGATAAAGTTCAGCGAATGGTGTGTTTGTGTATCTCAGGCGCATTCAGTAAGACAGGAAAAGATTCCTACTACCGCAAATCTCTCAACGAGATGGCTGAGCAGTACAATATTCACCTAATATGGGTGCCTGGTCGCAGGAACATACCGGGGAACAGCGAAGCGGAGAAGTTACCAAGGCTAGGAACTACCTTACATCCAGGGGAACTAGAATCTGTTGGTATGCCTCTGGCTACCGCAAGCTCATACTACGTGAGAAGGCTGTTCTTTTTATGACAGTACGAAAATATAACAAGTATATACGGCCGTAAGTTCGGCCAGGCCGAATCTTATATACCCTCCACCATGGATTGCGTAGAAACTTCCACTAAAGACGGTCATCCACAATTAAATTACTTGGGTTGCGGCCGATGGCAAGGCATCTTAAAACTTCTTAACATCATCTTCTAAATTGTAAGTTAGTCCATGCGGGATATATAGTAGACAAAAGAAAGGTCAATTAAATACGTATATATTCAGTTCTTGACCGGTATATAAATAATTACGAACCGATATGAACTTTTGTGCGGTAATTACAGAGCCAGATTTGAAATATCGGGGTCGCTACCAAACAGTAAAAAATCTGTCTTTTTTGGTAGACTCGTGTTCATAATTGTATATAGCCCCCATATATACAATTATGAACACGAGTCTACCAAAAATTACCGATTTTTTTTACTGCGTGGTAGATTGGCAGAATTCTTGATGTTTTGGAAGATTTTGCAAAATATTCCTCTCCAACTATGAAATGCTTCATAAATTTTCTATACAAAAAACATTTTGACCAAATTTTCTGCAGAAATAAAATTCTATCAAAATTTTCTATAGCAATAAAATTTTGGCAAAATTTTATATAGAAATAAATTTTTGACAAAATTTCCTAAAGATATACAATGTTGACAACATTTTCTATAGAAAAAAAGTTTTGACAAAATTTTCTATAGAAATATAAAATTTTCTATGGCAATAAAATTTTGGTAGATTATTTTGGAAATGCTTCATAAATTTTCTATACAAAAAAATTTTGACCAAATTTTCTGCAGAAATAAAATTCTATCAAAATTTTCTATAGCAATAAAATTTTGGCAAAATTTTATATAGAAATAAATTTTTGACAAAATTTCCTAAAGATATACAATGTTGACAACATTTTCTATAGAAAAAAAGTTTTGACAAAATTTTCTATAGAAATATAAAATTTTCTATGGCAATAAAATTTTGGTAGATTATTTTTGGCTCGAGTGGCAATCATGATTTTTCTGTGATTGGCGATCGGTTTATTTGGGGGCTATATATAATATGGATCGACCAATTCTGGCACGGCTATTAGACATCATATTCTAACACCACGTTCCAAATTTCAGCCGGATCGGATGAAATTTGCTTCTCTTAGAGGCTCCGCAAGCCGAATCTGGGGTTCGGTTTATATGGGGGCTACATATATATTTATGGACCGATGTGCTACAAACGGAATGACAAAGTTAATATACCCTATTCTATGGTGGAGGGTATAAAAATTCGTTATTCGAACCTGAAGAAAAAGTCGTTGCATTCAGAATGCATGTTGTGGAGATAAAGGGTGATACGGTCAAAATTTGGTCAATATAAACTTTACGTATTTCTTTCAATTTTGCTTTAAAAAACCTGAACACCCCTCATTTTGAAGACGAGTGTGTGTAAAATGTTGCTCCTATTTTGATTTTGGAATTCACTCTTCAGTTGTCAAAATGTCGTCCAAGCAAGAAGAGCAGCGTATCAAAATTTTGATCACGCATCGCGAAAATCCGAGCTACTCGCACGCAAAGCTGGCAAAATCGCTAAAAGTTGCCAAATCAACCGTTACAAATGTAATTAAAGTGTTTTGGGAACGTTTGTCGACTGCCAGGAAGTCTGGATCGGAGAAAATCGGAATCCGCTGAGACGACAAAGAGAGTTGCCGGTAGTTTCAAGCGAAACCCTAACCTTTCTCTCCGAGATGCCGCAAATAAGCTGGGTGTATCGTCTACAACCGTGCATCGAGCCAAAAAACGAGCCGGACTATCGACTTACAAGAAGGTAGTGACCCCAAATCGCGATGATAAACAAAATACAACGGCCAAAGCGTGATCCCGGAGGCTGTACACGACGATGCTGACGAAGTTTGACTGCGTGGTAATGGACGACGAAACCTACGTCAAAGCCGACTACAAGCAGTTTCCGGGACAGGAGTTTTATACGGCAAAAGGAACGGGAAAGGTAGCAGACATTTTCAAGCACATAAAACTGTCAAAGTTCGCAAAGAAATATCTGGTTTGGCAAGCCATCTGTACCTGTGGCTTGAAAAGCAGCATTTTCATAACTGTCAACCAAGAAATTTACGTGAAATAGTGTTTGAATAAACGTCTGCTGCCTTTCCTGAAGAAACACGGTTGTTCCGTACTGTTTTGGCCGGATTTGGCATCTTGCCATTACGGTAAATGGAGTGGTACGCCGCCAACAACGTGCAGGTGGTTCCCAAGGACAAGAACCCTCCCAAGACGCCAGAGCTCCGCCCAATTGAGAAATACTGGGCTATTGTCAAGCGGAACCTAAAGAAGACCGAAAAAACTGCTAAGGACGAGCAGCAGTTCAAGGCAAACTGGCTTTCTGCGGCGAAGAAGGTGGACAAGGTGGCTGTACAAAATCTGATGGCAGGTGTCAAGCGTGAGGCCCGGCAATTCGGATTTGGAAAAGCGAAAGCCTAACTGAATATTTTTCCTGAATTTTATACTAATTGAACTTGAAAAAGAAATTTAATTTGATTTTTTAAATAAACGATTTCACCGATTTACACGCGTTTTCCCTTGACCAAATTTTGACCGTATCACCCTTTACCTCAATCAAGGTGAACAAGTGCTTCGACAATTAATTCAAACACATGCAAAAATGTATACATCATAATGGGGAATATTTTCAAAAACATTAAAACGATATTCGATGATTAATTTTTGTTTTTGTTCTATAACCCCGAAATATAAAAGACAATTCTCGTACAATTCTATCGTTGGAAATTGTATGTGAAAACTATTCATAAAAAATATTTGTTTATTTGTAGATCGTGGAATTTCTCATACAATCTATAAATGCAGACACCTTTTGGATACATCCTATTCATGTGAACAGAAATGTAGAAATACATACGATTGTGTGAGAAAAAGATTCCATAGTGAGAGTGTGTTGGTCGCATTATATCACAATGCATGTGTGTGAGTAACTGATTGCGAATAAATTTCTAAAATGCACCGCAATCAAGAAACAATCGACTCCGGCAAAGAGGCAAATTACACAAATACACATGCATACTTCAAATATATGTATATGTGATTGTAAATGCATTCTATTGCATAGATTCCCGCACCCATATGCTCCCGCACACACTGTTGTTGCTCTGTTGGTTAGCATTTGAACAAATTGCTGCTGCTTTTGATTGCATCGCTTATGAATGCAAGACAATGGAAACCTTGCACAGAAGAATTGTGGAGAATACAATGCGAAAGGATAACAAGAAACAGGAGCATGTTAAGTAAAGTTCAATATCCACTAAGCGTTGTAAAGGCTTAGCTGCCACAATCATGTCGGAGGAGGCCATCATCATCATCAAGGCAATAAGTATCGGGCTATAGGGTTCTTCGACTGAAAGTAGAGATATTAGAATTTCTGGTATTTGGAAATTTCTCCGAAAATTATATAATCGACCGAAGTAGTTTCATTAACCCATCCGAAGAATCTTTCAAAGCTTCTCTAAGTACTTTCACTGTAATGGCGTTTGCCGTTTGGACTCGGCCATATAAAGCAGGTCCCTTGCACGTGACACGAAGTTGCCGAAACTCAGATAACTTTCGGTACTCAAGCGTGAGTCACGTTGATGACAACGGCATGAGTATGTATGAGCGTGATTGGCCAACTAACTGTCGTGTGTAAATGTGAGTTACGAAAATAATCTCTTAGAGAGTGAAATACGCTCACGAAAACCATCATACTCACGTTTTCAATGAGGTCCACCAGGCAAATTACTCAAACAATTCTAGAAATGTCCATATATCTAATAACGACTACCACATTATACTTGTCGGTGAGGGTTCCCTCGTTAGCACTTCCGCACTCTCATAAGTAAGTACTCAATAAAATTCTCTTGAATGACGCGATTTTTTGTGTTGTCGAGAGGCACGACATTTCTGATCGTGAATGTGTGTTTTTGAAAGTTATTTGTGCATGAGTACGAATTTTCGTGAGTGCCGTGTGTCCTACCAAAAAAAAAAAAAAAAATAAAATGAGTAAACGTTTTTCTGCGTGAGTGAAATATAACTCACATGTACATCTCTGAAATAACGGTTTGCCTACACGGTTGAAAAAGACTGTTTTTCATATGTTTGGCTATAAACATTATATGTTTGGAACACAAATTTTTAAACACAATATTTTTGAGTGCAAGCATATAATGTTCATAAACTAGCATAACATGTTTGGGACATATATGTTAATATGTTAGAACATATTATGTTTGGGACATAAAATGTTTGTAAATATAATATGCTTGAATGCAAACATATATTAATTTAGAAATAGCCTATAAACATATATGTGTTTAGTAGCTTGGAGCGCTACTTAACAGGGAGCGATATTGAATTAAGTTGGTGGTTGTTGCTTGTTATTACAAAATTAACATTTTATTTTTCCTTGGGCAATTGATCGGCTACTTCTTTGATCCTTACAAACTGTGTGGTCCGCTGTTCGAATCCCCGTCCGGCAAAAGGTAAAATTAAAATAAAAAAAATCATAAAATTGAATAATTTCTTCTACAATGTTTGTATTACAGAAAAAGGTGCTAAGAACTAAAAAATCTCGTGGAAGTGAGAAAGATGTCGGGGAATATACACTTGGGCAGAAACAAAATTTTGAGCATTCAGGTCGAAAACCTATGTTGTTAGCACCTATATTACCTGTTTATTTTCATAATTCGTTATGATTGTAACTATATAAATAAATAAATAAAATTTTGAGCACAATATTGTTTGGGAGAATTTTTTTTAAGCATATAATATTTTTGGGTGCAAAATGCTTCCAAACATATTATATGTTCACATAATAACATATTGTTTTTTGGAAGACAACATTATTGAATTTGGATGCAAAAATACAAAATGTTTGGAACTTAGACTACCCAAACATATATTGTTTAGACCAATATGCTTTCAAACATATTATATATTGGAAGAGATCAAACATATAAATGTTTGGGCAATACCCAAAAATATATATGCTTGAAGCAAAATATGTTTGGGAGTATATGTTACAGAAGCGATTTTTTGTGAGCGTGTACGTAACCTAACCTAAGACTCTTCCAGTGAGGTCCTCGTCAGGGTAGACGTAGGTTAGGTCGCAGCCCGATGTATCAGGGTCACTTAGACTATTCAGGCCATTGTGATACCACTTCTCTCTTATCACTGAGTGCCCGATTCCATGTTAAGCTCAATGACAAGAGACCTACTTTTTATAACCGAGTCCGAACGGCGCTTCACATTGCAGTGAAACCACTTAGAGAAGCTTTAACCCTTTCGACCCTAAAGTTGCCTGTGGGCAACTTTTTGTGTTTTGAGACTCACTGTCAGCGTTGTTTTTGTTTTTGTTCATAAAACTGTAACGGTATCGAAAGCTACAAGTGTTTTCTTCAAGATGAATGAAAAATCAGCTAATTTGGTTGTCAATTAGCAAAAAAATTTTCATTAATACGCACGTACCTCAAGAAAAAAATATTTGCGAATTTAAAAAGAGGTTTTTATACATGTGACTTTTTTCAAAAATTACAACTAAACTGTTGAAAGTTTTTATTAAATCTATTGTAGTACATGTCAAATAAAATATTTCTGGAAGTCAAATCTTAGAATTGCAAAAAAACAACAGATGAGAAATTTTTAAAATTGAAAAGTTGCCTGTGGGCAACTTTGGGCAATTGTGGTAGTAAAATTACATATTTTTGAACATAAGGTCTGGAGAAAAAAGGTTTGAAAACAATGATTTTGAAAAAGTTTTGAACTTCAATTGGGGTGTCCCAGTGACGAGAAATGAGGCGATGATGTGGAAAACATATCTGCAGTGCAGTGGGGAATTTGGAAGGAATCGAAAAAAGGGAGGAAGCCACTTCTTGGCAACATACTAGTGGATTAGCGCGAATATTGACGCTTTATAATACTTTGGTTTTTTACACCGCCAGTTAAATTGACATGGGTTAAAAACAAAAAAAAAACATTTTCGTGAGTCACGCGTGATTCACGCGAAGCCGTAAATGAAATTTAAACGAAATCTCGTGAATATGCGTGAACGGGATTAAAGAAAAATGTGTGGCGCGTGAGCGTGAGTAAAAATCAAATTGTGTTCGTGATTGTGAGTGAGTAAACTTTCTCCGAAATCACGCTCCCGATAAAAATTTACTTTCACGATCCAACCCACCCTCACGATCCAACTCACGCTCAAGATAAAATTCACGTTAACGATAAAATTCATGTTCACGATAAAATTCACACTCACGGTAAAACAGACACAAAAAGTCACAATCACTAACAAATTCACGTTCACGATTAAATTCAAGCTCACCGATTTTAATCACCCTTACTTATTTAATCACGCTTAAGATTTCAATAGCGTGAGTCACGAGAAATTTCGTTAATTACCAGAATTTTATTGAGCCACGAAAATTGTCGTGTTCCGAAAATATTCCTGACTCACGAGATTAGTCGTGAATTACGCAAATTGTCGTGAATCGTGCGAAAGCGTGAGACATAAACGTTGTTCATGTGTGATCGTGCGCGAGTATGACTTTTCATTTCGTGACCGTGAATTCCTACCCACATGGCGTGCGTGAGTACAAATATTTCTTCGTGAATGTGTTTGAGCGTGATTGAAATTCCACTCACGCGCGCATCTAAGTATATATTTACTGTAAAATAACAAAAAACTTAACAAAAATCCAATAAAACGTAATACGTCTATCATTACAAAACAAACTATTTTGTAGTCACAATTGCCCAAAATTGCCCACAGGCAACACTCTCTACCGCCTAAACGAATGGGCGTGGCGACCCGAAATTTTGGCTAGACGCTTCTTAAATGACTTCTACATGATTAAAAGTAAAAAAAAAATTTTAGCGATACCTATAAAAATTCGGGGTCGAAAGGGTTAAAACACTCAGAAATGTCACCTGCATTACTGCGGTGGGATAATCCACCGTTGAAAAACTTTTTGGTGTTCGGTAGAAGCAGGAATTGAACCCACGACCTTATGTATACAAGGTGGGCATGCTAACCATTGCACCATGGTGGCTCTCTGGCCAGGGTAGACGTAAGAACTTATTAATACTTGTGTCGACATCCAGGTCGGACATTAATCTGGATATCGTATCAATAGAACAAACATAGCCCGTTGGCAAGGATTGGGGAAGACGGAGGCAGATGACACACAAGTTAGAAAGCTATTTCACTGAGATGTCACTTCCAGCTATTGAAGTAACAGAATGCCACTGCTGTCAGCGTGTCGCTAACAATGCTAATCCGATTACTAACCACTCTCCTAACTGCACATACATACTCTCGGAATTCGGTCGCGATGTTACGAAAATGTCGACGGTTACGCGTGCCTTTTTTATAGCGCACTAATACTAATACTAATACTAATACTAATACTAATACTAATACTAATACTAATACTAATACTAATACTAATACTAATACTAATACTAATACTAATACTAATACTAATACTAATACTAATACTAATACTAATACTAATACTAATACTAATACTAATACTAATACTAATACTAATACTAATACTAATACTAATACTAATACTAATACTAATACTAATACTAATACTAATACTAATACTAATACTAATACTAATACTAATACTAATACTAATACTAATACTAATACTAATACTAATACTAATACTAATACTAATACTAATACTAATACTAATACTAATACTAATACTAATACTAATACTAATACTAATACGAATACTAATACTAATACTAATACTAATACTAATACTAATACTAATACTAATACTAATACTAATACTAATACTAATACTAATACTAATACTAATACTAATACTAATACTAATACTAATACTAATACTAATACTAATACTAATACTAATACTAATACTAATACTAATACTAATACTAATACTAATACTAATACTAATACTAATACTAATACTAATACTAATACTAATACTAATACTAATACTAATACTAATACTAATACTAATACTAATACTAATACTAATACTAATACTAATACTAATACTAATACTAATACTAATACTAATACTAATACTAATACTAATACTAATACTAATACTAATACTAATACTAATACTAATACTAATACTAATACTAATACTAATACTAATACTAATACTAATACTAATACTAATACTAATACTAATACTAATACTAATACTAATACTAATACTAATACTAATACTAATACTAATACTAATACTAATACTAATACTAATACTAATACTAATACTAATACTAATACTAATACTAATACTAATACTAATACTAATACTAATACTAATACTAATACTAATACTAATACTAATACTAATACTAATACTAATACTAATACTAATACTAATACTAATACTAATACTAATACTAATACTAATACTAATACTAATACTAATACTAATACTAATACTAATACTAATACTAATACTAATACTAATACTAATACTAATACTAATACTAATACTAATACTAATACTAATACTAATACTAATACTAATACTAATACTAATACTAATACTAATACTAATACTAATACTAATACTAATACTAATACTAATAACCCTTTTCCATATATCTATGCTAGACCTTGTAGATTTCTTTTTCGTGTTTTCCTATGATTGTTTTCAGTCCGTGTGTGTGTGTGTGTGTGTAGAGCTTCTAATAGACAATTGTTTGGGTGTGAGTGTAGCACTTATTGGTTACACGAAGAGAAAACGTTTAAAAAATTATTCCCCTACGACTTTGAACTAACTTTCCAGAGGACTTGATTGCAACTAGAGATCTTCAAACTCATGCACAGGCAAGTTCACACGAAAGGTTAGCTAGGAATAAATAGAGATTACTTCTATCTTCTTTCATTCTTTGTTCCTCTTACATTGAGGTCTGTACATAGAAGCAATCAAAAGTCATCGTCTTTATTCAATGCCCCGTCTGCCAATTCTGCCGTTTCAAGAATGGGAAGGATGTCAATCTGGCTTTCTAGTTCTACTCAGCAAGGAAAAGTGAATTGCAAACAACTTTCCAAAGATGTCAATTGACTTTTTAGTGTAGTGAATGTGAGTGTATGGGAATGGGTAGTATGTAGATTGAATTTTGCAATGCACCAAAATCTGATGGCATTGGTGTCAAGTGGGATACGAGCTTACTGTAAGTCAGGAAACAATTGGTCTTATATTTTATAATACTTTACAGATCGATTTTTTTTACACATCTCTTGGATGTGCAGGAATGATTCCTCGGCATTAATTAACAAAAATCATTATTCCTGATTTATATATACAGATTAACTGATATGAAATGTTACCAATCAAAAGGGTAACAAAATTCATTCAAATTATTAAAGTGTGCGAAAGTTACCTCCAATTCTGGAATAAAACTAATAATTGATGGACTTGTGCAGCATTTGCCTTTATTGTTGTTTTAAAGTTGGAAGCTGCTCGAATGCAATTGCATTCTTCAGTGCCTTGCCACTGGACCCTCTTTTGGTATTTACCTTCAAACTGAATTCAACTACTATCGAATATCTATCAATCTATAATCGAAATCGCATCCTATTGGTTCCCAACATATTAATAAACCCATGATGGTTGGTAATTTAGTTTTATTCCTTTCCTTTTGTTCATATTCTGAAATATATAGTGGACCCTTACGGCTATCCTGCAGACAACTGAACTTATCCAAAAGAGAAAGTAACGTCCTAATTGTAAGTAAAATCCCAGTACAAATTTCGTCGCCGCGAGTTGCTGACCTGGAAACACTATACCCTCTACTTTAGTTGAATCATGCTGCAGGGGAATCCTTCCAAACCGAATCCTTCTGCTTTCATTCGAGCACCTTCAGCCAGCAGATGGTCAGGTAAAGTGCGGGTCTTGTGTTTCCTTAGACCAGTCAGTCCCTCTTATGTCATTAGTCAGGAGAATGTTCAGACGTACCCCATGACGGAAAAGTTTCACTTTCCTTTTCAAACTTTTTTAGACGAGAACTTAACACCACCATGATGTCCGCCTAATAGCCAATACGGACGATTGTCCCATAGTTAGAGGAGGTCAGGTATATATGTCAAGGCTGAAGATCAAGAATTACCTTCCGGGGATTGTACATTTGAAACCTTCTGCCCCCAAATCGACACCCATCACTTCTATGAGCCATAAGGTTGAGGAGGTGACTTATGATATCCACTTGTTCTTTAGGAAAAAAGCAGAATTAGTTTCTAAAAAGTTGGGAGTAAAGAAAGAAGATCTTGAAGGCATGGTAAGGTTAGGTTATGAGTCTCTTAGTTGTTTAGGCTCTTTTAGACTATTTCGTCCATAGTGATACCTCATGTGGTGAACTTGTCTGTTATCTATGAGGGCTTCCCGATATTTATAGCTGAATCCGAATGGTATTTCACATTTCGACGAAACCACTTAGAGACCACGTAACCGCTGTAAAAATTGTTGGTGTTTGGTCGAACCCAGGTCCCTTTATGCAAGGCGGGCATGCTAACCGTTGCGCCACGGTGGCACCGTTGAAGTCATAGGCTAATATCATCTGTGGCAATTATAAGCGGACGATCAAATCGTCTTACCATCTTACAAATATTGTGATGCTGTTTGCCACCGGCTGACAAACCGGAAGATTTTCTGCAACATGTGTCCAAATCGCTCTCGGTGAGAACTACTTACCCATTAACATCGGATAAAATGGAATGAAGTAAACCACCAAAGCAATTCAGTTCGTTACCTGAATGGATAAAAACCGTGGATACACCACTGATGAGGGAATAAGGCGCTCATATGTCAACGTTTCAGAAAGAGAAGATCAGATCGTCAGTGACGATAAGAGAGAGCTGTATATTGCGTAGATCGGTGCTGTTTCAGTTAAGATGGAAGGATACTGCACAGTCATTTCACTCTGGTCGCATCCTGGTCGCACCTTTTAAATTTCATTATTATAATCAAATTTCGATATATAATCATCGAAATTCGCTTTTATTTTTGTTTTTAAATATTCCCCATTAAGATCTATATACTTTAGGATGCGTTTGAACCATTTGTTTAAGCCCTTTTATAACTCTGTTTCAATTATCTCCAAAACATGTATTCTGAATTCATCAACCGCTTCTCTATGTGTCGAACAATGGACTGATGTTTACTTTCGGAATTCTACGTATAAATGCACAGTCCATAACCTCATATGTTAGTGTAATACTGAATGTTATGCTGGTCCCACTAATGTCTGAGGTTGTGACGATCTTGCAATCAGTTGACGCACAGCATCAATGATTTCCGAAACAGCAACAGATTTTGGATGACCTTCACAAAATTCATCTTGGAGTGAACTACGACTTCGGTTGAAGTCACCATACCATCATTAAACACCGGTCTTTGATGGAGCTTCATCGCCAAAAATTGAATTGTAATCATCGATGCACAATTGTTGAGTTAATCCACGTCATAAGTTATAAATCGCACGAACATGTCCACTATTTAATTCCATTTTATGAGCCTACTGAGTACATAAATATAACCTCAAAAATATCGAGCTTTACGATAGAGCTGTCAGTCAATCCCAAAATATAAAAGCCAACCAAGATGTATGCGTGTACACCCTCAAAAAAAATCGCTTCTTTAACATATGTTCCAAACATATTTTGCAGGAAGCACATATATTATTGCATACTGCCGAAACATTAATATGTTTGTTTTATGTGAACATATTATATGTTTGGAAGCATTTTGAGCCAAAAATATTATATGCTTGGAAGAATTTTTCCCAAACACGATTGTGCTCATTCCCTAACATACTCGTAATTTTCACTTCCACGAAATTTTTTAGTTATTGGAACCTTTCTCTGTAATACAAATAATGTTGAAGAAATTATTCACTTTTATAATTTTTTTAAATTTTACCTTTCGCCTGCACGGAGAATCGAACCGAGGACCATACAGTTTGTAAGCCAACACACTATCCACTGGGCTACGTAGCTGTTATAGTCACCAGTAGATAATTATCGTTTTAAGTTACATTTATATAGCATAGTTTGCAGCGCCCACGAGCCCATGCAAACATAACATTATTTAACAGAAACATACATTTGTTTGCCACGTGGAGCAGTGGTTAGCATGTCTGCCTTGCATGCAAAGGGTCGTGGGTTCAATCCCTGCTCCGACCGAACATTTTTTTTTTTTTTTTTTTTTTAATTTACACATTTATATTTATACTATATTAATTTTTTTTAAATGAAACTTCGAAATGTGTGTTATTAAAGATTTATAGTCAGTAACAGTGCTTGATATAAACGAAATTGACTGATTTTTGGATAAAATATTATTTTTTATTGCAAAAATAACAATCTTGTAATAAAAACTGTTTTTGTACAAAACTTTAAAATTTGGAAGGAATTCAAAAACTAACAAAAGAAGAACGTGGAGTCGAGTATAAACATACATACATAATTTTATAATATAAACATAAATTTATTTAGGAGTGAACAGTTTTTTACTAGCATTTAACACCATCGCTCTAAAATTCCTTTTATTTTTCTTTAATAATTCATTTTAAAGAAAATAAACTTTTTAAATTGTTTTAGCTGTAAAACTCGAACTTAATGCCCGCTTTTATATTTGATGGTGTCCGTCAACTCCTCGTGGACTACTTTTTAATAAAGAGGAAATAAAGTTTGTTTTTTTACATTTTACTGTGTAATTTTTCACTATTTCCTCCTTATTTCATTTTACTGTCCCAACTCTAAAAAGAGTATAGTGCCCTTTCGTTATTTTTATGAAGACCCCTGATTTCTTTTAACGAACCAAGAAAAAAATTGTGCCCATAATGCCAAAATGATAAACAAAACACATGTCCACACATACATAAAATGCTGCTCTCAAGGCGAAAACATAAGCTGTTTGTTTTTCAAATGTCTATTCTCTTGGTTCAGAATGTATATTCTCTTTATTCAAATTAAATAATATTTAGACTTAAACCTATCAAATTTTTGGCCTTATCATAAAACAGTTTTCCGAAACAACATACAAGCGGTTTCACAGAAATTGTTCTCTTTTGGCTCTTTTGCTGTGTTATATTGATATCTTTCGTCAACTCTCCCGGTTTCCATCTCTATTTCTCTCTATACTCTCTCTGTCGCTTTGAATAAAATATCACAACATATGTATGTTTAGTCGAAATTTGTAAATTTATATATGTTTGTATTCACACATATGATTTTTATGAAACATTGATGCCCCAAACATAATATATTCTAACATATTAACATAGATGTCCCAAACATTTAGTGTTAGTTTAGGAACATTACATGTTCGCACTTAAATATATTGTGGTTTAAAATCGTGCCCGAAACACATTTTGTTTATATCGGAACATATGAAAAACATATTTTTCTAACAGTGTAGTATGGTCATTCGCCTCACATATCGAGCTACATCTTTGAGTGTCCTGCAAAGCGACAACAGACACCTAGTTCACTCTGGGCGCATCGATCAGAGGCAACTATCTTCCCCGAGCTGGAAGTTGATTCTTTAGATATCAGCTAATTTCAATGTCATATTTTTCATTACTCTCCAAATTAAAAACTTCCAAAAATCCTAAGGGATGTATTAAAAAAACCACCAAAAGCTTAGTTCAAAATTTATATCATTTTCTAAGTGAAAGCCTTACGATTCCAATATATTGGGGGAGGGTATATAAGTTACATTTTCTGCGCCATTCTCAATGTTTTCCCCTTTTTGATGGGAAAAAAATTCGCATCGTTGTTGAGTCCTCAACAAATTATTGCAAAATATATTAATTTAACACATTCCTCTCAAAATAAGTGGGTACTTAATTTGGCACTTGAATCTGCAGTAAGGACGAAAATATGGTAGTAAACCCAAAAACATATTGTGAGTCTTTACTCTGCTATGAGAAAAAAAACTCCCCTTTACACAAAAAAGGACAAAATACAATGCAAACACAAGAACTCTTTAACGATTCACCAATAAACGAAAATAATTCGGGGGCAAAAGTTTACAAACAAATCTGGGAATGAACAACTCAACAAGGCTAACAATTAGTGAGCCCACTCACTTCATGAAAACACGGAAATGAGGAAATGGATACTTGTAAAAGATGTTCCATTCAAAATTTCATGAGCCCTTAACGCTGCCTTTTGTTTTGTGCGCAGAATAGGGCAGCAGTGAGCAGAGTGAATGTGTGGGCTGGCTATGACACGTGGCATGCAACATTCACATCAAAAATAATTATCACACGCTTTAACGACAGGATCACAAAGTTAGTATAAAGGCGCGCACGCGTTTCCCTGCCAAAGGACTTGTCCCAGTAAAGATTGCTGTTTGACTCATTGGTGTCTTTGGTATGGCTGCGGGGAACAACCCCTCCATTTCATATCGACCGCAAATGGCTTTCAACCAAATCAACAGCACGCAAATTATCCCATAATAACCAGTGCTTCAATTTTTTTGTTGTTGTTGTTCAAACAAGAGTGATGGGTCCTTGTTATTGTGTGGCAGGATATGCGATGAAGTCCTGGCTGAGCATATGAGAGCATAACATCTCTTAATGAAAAGTAACAATCTTGTCAAGTTATTGTGGTAACATTTGAGAAAAATGGATGGCAACATTACTAAGTTAGCGTGTGCATGTGAGTATGCCTCGACTAATTGTTGATAAGTGGGCGTGTCAATGACGGGTTTGGAGGCCAGTAAATGTCTACGTGCTTTGCATGTTTTAAGTACTAAGGGTAAATCCATTAAATACTTCAATAACCTTAAGCAACATAACCATTTATTTATTTTTTGTTGCATATTTTTTAGATTATCGTAATTCTGCCTCTTCGATATAGTGATAACAAAATGGGTATAATTTTCATGGTTTATTATGCGATTATCTATTTATATCTCAATTTTTGTGATAAATTTCAGGGATATATATCTTGAACCTATTTTTTGGTGCACTCAAAAAAAAATTAATTGATTTCAAAGATTTGGACGATTGAAGATTTTGGTATTGATTCTGAGCCAAAGATGTAAATTAAAGACATTTATTAAGAAGGTATTTAGCTTTAAATCTAATCTATATAAAATTAAAATTACTCTCCAAAACAAGTTAATTTGAATTCAAAGACCTTGACCTTCCCTTAAGGATTTTGGATAATGATTTAAAACCAAAAAAAGGATTCTTTAAAATGAACACATTTTTTAGGGAGAAATCCAACTTTAAATATAGTTTCTATAAATTTGAAATTAGGATACAGAACTCATTTATCGAATTTTCTTTCTCTTTCTACGATATATCAATAAAGCTGTTCATGTACAAAAATTACATAATTTTTTCAAAAAAAAAAAAATGTTTATACCGGCGATGCACCCTATCTTTATGGGAGACTCTACTTTGCTCCACCAAATCTATGGAACAATCTTCTAACCCACATACAGTCAATGAACAAAGCATTCTTAGTATATCTGGCGAAATAAACTATAGACATGAAACTTGTTATAAGTAGTTATTATTGATGTATGTCCGCTCACGGACGAAAAATACTGTTTTTCATATGTTTGAGTGTAAAAATTATATGTTTGGAACTCAAAATTTTTAACAAATTATTTTTAAGTGCAAGCTTATAATGTTCATAAACTAGCATAGTATGTTTGGGAAATACATGTTAATATGTTAGAACATATTATGTATGGGACATAAAATTTTTGAAAATTTAATATGTTTGGATGCAAACATATATTAATTTAGAAGTAGCCCATACACATATATGTGTTTAGAAAGAGATACCTAGAGAGTATTCTGCAAGTATCACAATGGACTGAGTAGTATAAGTGTGTCTGAAATAATAATAACAATACAAAAAATATTTTGTTTGGACCAATCCTGAAAATATATACGCTTGAAGCAGAATGTGTTTGGGGAATATGTTACAGAAAACTATTTTTATGGGTGCTGATATTGCAATTGGGCCATAGATATAGCCCCATATAAACCGACCCCCTTGATTTGGCTTACGGGGCCCTTGGAGGAACAAATTTCGTCCGATCTGGTTGAAATTAGGCAAGTGGATTTAGTCTATGGCATTTAACCACCACGCAAACTTTGGTCCGTATCGGGCCATAATTATATATAGCTCTCATATGAACCCATCCAAAAATTTGCCTTACAGGGCCTCTTCGAAGAGCAAATTAAAACCGACTGTGCCCTCTTACAACGATTTCAAAATTTGGCCACATGGGAGCTATTAGTTTATAGCTCCCATATAAACTTATTAACTGATTTGACATCCGGAGCCTATTGGAAAACAAAACTTTATCCGATCCGAATGAACTTTGTTTTGTGATGTTAGTGTACGCCCTTTAACAACCCTATACAAAATGGTCCATATCGGTCCAAAACTTCGGAAGCCTCATGGAGGAACAAATATCATCGCCCACTGTTGAAGTTTGGACCTCTAATTACACTGAAAAAAGGAACACAAAATTTTCTATAGAAATACAATTTTCTGTAGACATAAAAATGTTTTTATAAAAATCAAAACTTTGACAAAAATTTCTACAAAAATAAAATCTTGACAAAATATTCCATAGAAATAAAATTTTGACAAAATTTTTTATAGAAATAAAATTTTGACAAAATTTTCTATAGAAATAAAATATTGACAAAATTTTCTATAGAAATAAACTTATGACACAATTTTCTATAGAAATAAAATTTTGACAAAATTTTTTATATAACAGAACTTTCATAAAATTGTCTATATAAAAATAAAACGTTGACAAAATTTTCTATAAAAATAAAAGAATAACATATAAGACGTTGACAAAATTTACTATAAATATAAAAGAATAACATATAAGACGTTGAAAAAATTTACTATAAAAATAAAGTTTTGACTAAAATTTCTACAGACACAAAATTTTATACAGAAATAAAATTTTGACAAATTTTTCTATAAAATATAGTTTTTGACATAATTTTTTATAGAAATAACATTTTGACAAAAATTTTTTATAGGAATTTAATTTTCTATAAAAATAAAATTTTGACTCAAATTTCTATAGAACCAAAGTATTGACAAAATTTTCTACAGAAACAAAATTTTGACAAAATTTTTTATAGAAATAAAATTTTGACAAATGTTTTTATAGAAATAAAACTTTGACATACTTTTTTATAGAATTAAAATTTTGACAAAATGTTTTATAGAAATAAAATTTTAGCAAAATTTTTATAGAAATTAAATTTTTTATAAAAATAAAATGTTGTTAAAATTTTTTATAGAAATAAAATTTTCTGTAGAAATAACATTTTGAAAAAATTTTCTATAGAAATAAACTTGTTACACAATTTTCTATAGAAATAAAATTTTGACAACATTTTTTATAGGAATTAAATTTTCTATAAAAATAAAATTTTGACTCAAATTTCTATAGAACCAAAATATTGACAAAATTTTCTACAGAAATACAATTTTGACAAAATTTTCTATAAAAATATAGTTTTGACAAGTATTTCTATAGAAACAAAATGTTGACAAAATTTTTTATGGAAACAAAATTTTGACAAAATTTTTTATAGAAATAAAATTTTGACATACTCTTTTATAGAATTAAAATGTTGACAAAATTTTTTATAGAAATAAAATTTTAGCAAAATTTTTTATAGAAATTAAATTTTTTATAAAAATAAAATGTTGTTAAAATTTTTTATAGAAATAAAATTTTGAAAAAATTTTCTATAGAAATAAACTGTTACACAATTTTCGATAGAAATAACATTTTGACAAAATTGTTTATATAAGCAGAACTTTGACAAAGTTGTCTATAGGAAAATAAAACGTTAACAACATTTACTATTAAAATAAAAAAAATATAAAACGTTGACAAAATTTACTATAAAAATAAAATTCTGACTAAAATTTCTATAGAACCAAAATATTGACAAAATTTTTTATAGAAATAAAATTTTGACAACATTTTTATAGAATTAAAATAAAAAAAATAAAATGTTGACAACATTTTTTATGGAAATAAAATTTCAACAAAATTTTTTTATAGAAATTAAATTTTCTATAAAAATAAAATGTTGTTAAAATTTTTTATAGAAATAAAATTTTCACAAAATATTCTGTAGAAATAAAGTTTTGACAAAATTTTCTATATAGATAAACTTATAACACAATTTTCTATAGAAATAAAATTTTGACAAAATTTTTTATATAAGCAGAACTTTGACAAAATTGTCTATAAAAAATAAAAATTTACTATAAAAATAAAATTTTGACTAAAATTTCTATAGAACCAAAATATTGACAAAATTTTCTACAGAAATATAACTTTGACAAATTTTTTTATGGAAATAAAATTTTGACAAAATTTTCTATAGAAATAAAATTTTGACAAATTTTTCTATAAAAATATAGTTTTGACAAATTTTTTTATAGAAATAAAATTTTGACAAAATTTTATTTCTAGAAATAGAATTTTGACAAAATTTTTTACAGAAATAAAATTTTGACAAACTTTTTTATAGAAATAAAATTTTGACAACATTTTTTTATATAAGCAGACCTTTGACAAAATTGTCTGTAGAAAAATAAAACGTTGACAAAATTTACTATAAAAATAAAAGAATAACATATAAGACGTTGACACAATTTACTATAAAAATAAAATTTTGACTAAAATTTCTACAGAAAAAAAAATATTCACAAAATTTTCTACAGAAATAAAATTTTGACAAATTTTTCTATAAAATATAGTTTTGACAAGTTTTTCTATAGAAACAAAATTTTGACAAAATTTTTTATAGAATTAAATTTTGACAAAATTTTTTTTATAGAAATAAAATTTTGACAAAATTTTTTATAGGAATTAAATTTTCTATAAAAATAAAATTTTGACTCAAATTTCTATAGAACCAAAATATTGACAAAATTTTCTACAGAACCAAAATATTGACAAAATTTTCTACAGAAATAAAATTTTTACAAAATTTTCTATAAAAATATAGTTTTGACAAGTATTTCTATAGAAACAAAATGTTGAAAAAATTTTTTATAGAAACAAAATTTTGACAAAATTTTTTATAGAAATAAAATTTTGACAATTTTTTTTTATAGAAATAGAATTTTGACATACTTTTTTTATAGAATTAAAATTTTGACTAAATTTTTCATAGAAATAAAATTTTAGCAAAAGTTTTTATAGAAATTAAATTTTCTATAAAAATAAAATGTTGTTAAAATTTTTTATAGAAATAAAATATTCACAAAATTTTTTATAAAAATAAAATTTTCACAAAATTTTTTATAAAAATAAAATGTTGTTAAAATTTTTTATAGGAATAAAATTTTCACAAAATTTTCTGTAGAAATAAAATTTTGACAAAATTTTCTATAGAAATAAACTTATGACACAATTTTCTATAGAAATAAAATTTTGACAACATTTTTTATATAAGCAGAACTTTGACAAAATTGTCTATAGAAAAATAAAACGTTGACAAAATTTACTATAAAAATAAAAGAATATAAGACGTTGACAAAAGTTACTATAAAAATAAAATTTTGACTAAAATTTCTACAGAAACAAAATATTGACAAAATTTTCTACAGAAATAAAATTTTGACAAATTTTTCTACAAAAATATAGTTTTGACAAGTTTTTCTATAGAAACAAAATTTTGACAAAATTTTTTATAGAAACAAAATTTTTATAGAAATAAAATTTTGACAAAATTTTTTATAGAATTAAAATTTTGACAAAATTTTTTATAGGAATTAAAGTCAAAATAAAATTTTGATAACATTTTTATATAAGAAAAACTTTGACAAAATTGTCTACAGAAAAAAAACGTTGACAAAATTTACTATAAAAATAAAAAAAAGATAAAAAACGTTGACAAAATTTACTATAAAAATAAAATTTTGACAAAATTTCTATAAAGCCAAAATATTGACAAAATTTTCCACAGAAATAAAATTTTGAAAAATTTTTCTATAAAAATATAGTTTTGACAAGTATTTCTATAGAAACAAAATGTTGGCAACATTTTTTATAGAAACAAAATTGTT
Source organism: Haematobia irritans (assembly GCF_050003625.1). Lineage (NCBI taxonomy): Eukaryota > Metazoa > Arthropoda > Insecta > Diptera > Muscidae > Haematobia > Haematobia irritans. The sequence goes on along the minus strand of NC_134397.1, from coordinate 225,012,531 downwards.
TATAGAAATCAAATTTTGACAAAACTTTTTAAAGAAATAAAATTTTGACAAACTTTTTTATAGAATTAAAATTTTGACAAAATTTTTTATAGAAATAAAATTTTAACAAAATTTTTTATTGAAATTAAATTTTCTATAAAAATAAAATGTTGTTATATGTTTTATAGAAATAAAATTTTTACAAAATATTCTGTAGAAATAAAATTTTGAAAAAATTTTCTATAGACAAAAACTTATTACACAATTTTCTATAGAAATAACATTTTGACAAAAATTTTTATATAAGCAGAACTTTGACAAAATTGTCTATAGAAAAATAAAACGTTGACAAAATTTACTATAAAAATAAAAATAAAAAAAATATAAAACGTTCACAAAATTTACTATAAAACTAAAATTTTGCCTAAAATTTCTATAGAACCAAAATATTGACAAAATTTTCTATAGAAATAAAATGTTGACAAATTTTTCTATAAAAATATAGTTTTGACAAGTATTTCTATAGAAACAAAATGTTGGCAACATTTTTTATAGAAACAAAATTTTGACAAAATTTTTTATAGAAATAAAATTTTGACAAAATTTTTATTGAATTAAATTTTTGACCAACTTTTTTATAGAATTGAAATTTTGACAAAATTTTTTATGGATATAGAATTTTAACAAAATTTTTTATAATTAATTTAAGAAATTAAATTTTCTATAAAAATAAAATGTTGTTAAAATTTTTTATAGAAATAAAATTTTCACAAAATTTTCTGTAGAAATAAAATTTTGACAAAATTTTCTATAGAAATAAACTTAATACACAATTTTCTATAGAAATAAAATTTTGACAAAATTTTTTATATAAGCAGGACTTTGACAAAATTTTCTATAGAAAAATAAAACGTTGACAAAATTTACTATAAAATAAAAAAATATAAAACGTTGACAAAATTTACTATAGAAACAAAATTTTGACAAAATTTTTCTATAGAAATAAAATTTTGACTAAATTTTTTATAGAAATAAAATTTTGACAAAATTTTTTATAGAAATAAAATTTTGTCAAAATTTTTTATAGAAATAAAATGTTGACAAAATTTTTTATAGAAATAAAATTTTGACAAATTTTTTATAGAAATAAAATTTTGACAAAATTTTTTTATAGAAATAAAATTTTGACAAAATTTTGTATAGAAATAAAATTTTAACAAAATTTTGTATAGAAATAAAATTTTGAAAAATTTTTCTATAAAAATATAGTCTGAAAAAATTCTCTATAGAACTAGAATTTTGACTAAATTCTCTATAGAAACAAAATTTTGACTAAATTTTCTATAGAAACAAAAATTTTCTTTAAAAAGAAAACTTTGACAAAATTTTCTATTGAAATAAAATGTTGACAACATTTTCTATAGAAATAAAATTTTGACAAAATACGATTTGTTTATTTAGTAGTTTTTTTGGTAAAATGTTCTCCAAATTTTGGTAGATAATTTTTGACTCGAGTGTCAACCGTTCTTCCTGTAATTTTTCGTGACATACGGTCACTACAGACCGAATTTCAATCTAGAAAATTTTATGGGGCTTCTACCACGGATAAATACTATTAGAAATATTTCTTATAAGCGATCTATGGTGGTGAAATACATTTGATTTCGGATCTCCCTAATCTCACCCAGATTTTTTATTTTGTCTATTGTGTAAAAAACTATTTAGCCCCCCATATTTCGAAATTTAAAACTGGAATATATAAAATTTCTATAGAAATAAAATTTTGACAAATTTTTCTATAAAAATATAGTTTTGAAAAATTTTTCTATAGAAATAAAATTTTGACAAAATTTTTTATAGAAAAATTTTGACAAATAGAAATAAAATTTTAACAAAATTTTTTATAGAAATTAAATTTTGACAAATTTTTTTATAAAAATATAGTCTGACAAAATTCTCTGTAGAACTAGAATTTTGACAAAATTCTCTATAGAAATAAAATTTTGACTAAATTTCCTATAGAAATAAAGTTTTGACAAAATTTTCCATAGAAACAAAATTTTGACAAAATTTTCTTTAAAAAGAAAACTCTGACAAAGTTTTCTATTGAAAAAATATTTTGACAAAATTTTCTAAATAAAATAAAATTTTCACAAAATAAGATTTGTTTATTTAGTAGTTTTTTGATAAAATTTTCTCCAAATTTTGGTAGATAATTTTTGACTCGAATGGCAACCGTGCTTCCTGTAGGTTTTCCTGACATACGGCCCATACAGACCGAATTTCAATCTAGAAAGTGTTATCGGGCTTCTCCATGGATAAATACTGTTAGATATATTTCTTATAAGCGACCTATGGTGGTGAAATACATTTGATTTCGGATCTCCCTAACCTCACCCAGATTTTCTATTTTGCCTATTGTGTAAAAAACTATTTAGCCCCCATATTTCGAAACTTAAAACTGGAATATACATTGCAATCAAATAACATGGAAAAATTGTAGTCATAAATTCCATTAAAATACCCACATTTTAATGATTTATAGTAAATATAAAATAACATTTGTTGTCAAAATTATGAAAGTACCATGTTCTGTTTTGGACAATCTATTCACCAGATATATCATTACCAGCAAGTATAAGCAACATCGATGGCCATGAAAACCCTTTTAAAATCACATTTAGAAAAATTATCATAAAAAATCCTGAAAAACCAGCTTAATTTTTGTAGGAAAACAAATAAAAAAAATGACAATAAAATGCCCAAAAAAGCAACATAAAGATGTCACTGTGAATAAATTACATCATAATTAGGGACAACAGAGACAGACAGACGGACAGACACAGAGAAGGCCTTAATAATCACATTAAACTGTTGGATAAAGTTCAGGTAACATTGAGACACTCCCCAAAATAATCAGCTATACGGATAGTCAGCGTTTGAATTAAAAGTCACAACAAATAATTACATAGTCCTACAATTCGCCTCCATATAAAGCAAACCAGAAAAAAGAACAACAACAACAACAATACCAAATGTTACAGCTTACATATGTGAAGTTGCTCAGAGAAAAGAGCGAACATATCCAGACAGATAATAGAGTACAACAACAACCACGACCACGTTAAACAACATCACTTGGGTTCAAATTGTAATTACATGCACGAATATTCTTCTACTCCCTTTGTTTCCTTAGCAGCTACTGCTCCCGCTGGTCTTTCTGACTCTTTTTTTTGGGTGTAATTAACGCATTAACGTTAATTTTTTCCACACGCACACACATACACACACTCGATGGCTAAAGTCAACAAGAAAAAGGGTTAAAGCACCCAAATACAGAATTGGAAAATTAACCCCTTTTTACATTTCATTTTTCCAAAAGAGTTAAATACCAAAATTCTCTCTGTGCCATCATTTTCATTATCCTTGGATGAACTGTAGGAAGAAACCCAAACTGACTTCGAGTGAAAACCTTTTACCATACTCCTCGCCTTCTTTGTAATGAGCAGATAAACAAAAATAATTATTTTATTAATAACATCAACATTAAACAAGATGTCATTATTATTCCCAGTGGTTATGAACACTGGTTTCTTTGATGTAAGCGATATATGGCAAGGAAAAATTCCAAGGGTATTGAAATCCAATTGCAAATAAAGACGAATATAAGTAATATAATGCAATAGTTCATCTATATTGTTAAGATATTTTAGGCAAACCAAGATTTTCTTCATACACCTGTGTTGCCAGTATTTTTCTGGCTCTTGTCCCCAAATTATGATGTTTTCGTCCCCAAAAATCCCACATTTAAATATAAATTCCTCACAAAAATCCCCAATACAATTTTGATAAGTTTTTTTGAAAAAAAAAAATAAAGCAAAAAGCTCTGCTGTAGAAAATCAGTAATAACTTAAAAATTAAAATTTTGTCAAATCCAGCAAGCTACAATAAAAATATTGAGAAAATTTTCTACATAAAAATAAAATTTTGAGAAAATTTTCTATAAAAATAAAATTTTGACAAAATTTTCTATAAAAATAAAATGTTGACAAAATTTTCTATAGAAATAAAATTTTGATAAAATTTCTATAGTAATAAAATTTTGAGAAAACTTTCTAAAGAAATAAAATTTTGAAAAAAGTATTGTTGAAAAAAAGTTTTGATAACATTTTCTATAGAAATAAAATGTTGACAAAATTCCTATAGAAATAACATTTTGACAAAATTTTCTATAAAAATAAAATTTTGGTAAAATTGTCTATAGAAATAGAATTTTGACAAAATTGTCTAAAGAGATAACAATTTGTTAACCCTTTCGACCCCGAATTTTTATAGGTATCGCTAAATTTTTTTTTACTTTTAATCATGTTGAAGTCATTTAAGAAGCGTCTAGCCAAAATTTCGGGTCGCCACGCCCATTCGTTTAGGCGGTAGAGAATGTTGCCTGTGGTCAACTTTGGGCAATTGTGACTACAAAATAGTTTGTATTGTAATGATAGACGTATTACATTTTATTGGATTTTTGTTAAGTTTTTTGTTAGTTTACAGTAAATATATACTTAGATGCGCGCATGAGTGGAATTTCAATCACGCTCAAACACATTTATACTCACGAACGCTATGTGGGTAGGAAATGAAAAGTCATACTCGCGCACGCTCACACATGAACGATGTTTATGTCTCACGCTTTCGCACGATTCTCGACAAATTTCGTAATTCACGACAAATCTCGTGAGTCACGAATATTTTCGGAACACGACAATTTTCGTGGCTCAATAAAATTCTGGTAATTAACGAAATTTCTCGTGACTCACGCTATTGAAGTCTTAAGCGTGATTAAATAAGTAAAGGTGATTAAAATCGGTGAGCTTGAATTTAATCGTGAACGTGAATTAGTTCGTGAGTGTGACTTTTTGTGTCTGTTTTACCGTGAGTGTGAATTTTATCGTGAACATGCATTTTATCGTTAACATGAATTTTATCTTGAGCGTGAGTTGGATCGTGAAAGTAAATTTTTATCGGGAGCGTGATTTCGGAGAAAGTTTACTCACTCAAAATCACGAACACTATTTCATTTTTACTCACGCTCACGCCCCACACATTTTTCTTTAATCCCGTTCACGCACATTCACGAGATTTCGTTTAAATTTCATTGAAGGCTTCGCGTGAATCACGCGTGACTCACGAAAATGTTTTGTTTTTTTATTTTTGTTTGTTTTTAACCCATGTCAATTTAACTGGAGGTGTAAAAAAACCGAAGTATTATAAAGCGCCAATATTCGTGCAAATAATCCACTAGAAGTGGATTCCTCCCTTTTTACGATTCCTTCCAAATTCCCCACTGCACTGCAGATATGTTTTCCACATCATCGCCGCATTTCTCGTCACTGGGACATCCCTATTGAAGTTCAAAATTTTTTCAAAATCATTGTTTTTCAAACCTTTTTCTTTAGGTCTTATGTTCAAAAATATGTAATTTTACTACCACAATTGCCCAAAATATGTATAAAAACCTCTTTTTAAATTCGCAAATATTTTTTTCTTGAGGTACGTGCTGATTTTTCATCCAACTTGAAGAAAACACTTGTAGCTTTCGATACCGTTACAGTTTTATGAACAAACACAAAAACAACACTGACAGTGAGTCTCAAAACACAAAAAGTTGCCCGCAGGCAACTTTAGGGTCGAAAGGGTTAAAAAACTTAAATGTCAATAGTTTTATTAAGCAACGGATTGATTATCCGGAGACATTTTTTCGGCACGTGTTAACTCCTGTTGAAATGTCCATGTTCTGCGGCCGAAGTATTTTTCTGGCCTGGGCTTCAATACTGGTCCCTACACACAAAAAAAAAATTTCTGATTCAATCACGAAATTAGTTGATCCAATTAATTGTTAATTGAAATGTCTTCAATCACAGAAATGATAGTATCAATTAAAAAATTAATTGAAGGTCAATTAATAAGTTAATTGATCCAATTAAAAAATTAATTGATACTATTATTTTTGTGATTGATTTTTGTTTCAATTAAAAAAATTGTTGAATCAATTAAATTTTTAATTGAATATTTTTAAAACTCAATTAAAATTTTAATTGAAAAAATGTTCGTGAAATTTTTTTGTGTGTATAATATTCGGCATTTATTTTAACCCCACAGTCGATGAATGTGGTCATCCTGTTGAAATAAGAGGTGTGCACGTGACACGAAATTGTCGTGACTCACGAAAATTTTCGTGATTCGTGCGTGAGTCGTGAGTCACGCTCATGACAACAGCGTGAGTGTGCGTGAGTGTGATTAACACACCAAAGTGTCGTGCGTGAGTCACGAAAATAATATCTTCGTAAGTGTGCGTGAGTAACGAATTACACTCACGAAAATATTTTTGCTCACCAACATAAAACGCTTAAGAGTTAAATTCAATTACAATTTTAGTGACACCTGGGATGTTAAGAGTTTAATAACACTCTCAATTTTAATAATGCTCATGTTTTTAGACACTTCGATAAGGTAAATTAATCATAAAATTATTCGTGAGTCACGATATTTTTCGTAAGTCACGGTATTTTTCGTGAGTCACGACGTTTTCGTGCATGAGTACAAATTTTCTTTTCGTGAGTGTGAGTCCTACCAAAAAATATCGTGCGTGAGTGTGCGTGAGTATGATTTTTCAGTCGTGAGTGTCCGTGAGCGTGATTAAACTATTACTCACGTGCACACCTCTAGTTGAAATGTCCTTGTTCTGCGGCAGAAATATTTTTCTGGCCTGGGCTTCAATACTGGTCTCAATAATATTCGGTATTTATTTTAACCCCACAGTCGATGAATGTGGTCATCGGCCGTTATGGCAACCCACACCATTAACATCGGTGGCGCTTGATTCCTGGTGGCTAATCGTGGCAAAATTCTCAGCTGTTCTCGTTTGCATGTAAAAAATTTGAATGGGTTCTCAACGGAGAAAACCTAATTCAGCAATAGATCAGTTTCGTACAAGAGAAGCCAAGGAGTTGCTTCTTTCCAGTTTAACGTTTTTGTGCATCGGTCAGCTCTTACACTTTACGGAACTTCAATGGTTTTAGTCCGAGCTTTTTTCAATATGTGTTGAATCCGTACTCGCGATCCATTTGTTGTGTGGAGTGAATACCAACATCACGTACCGAATTTTAGGATGATGGTAAAAAACAAGTATATACGGCCGTAAGTTCGGCCAGGCCGAATCTTATGTACCCTCCACCATGGATTGCGTAGAAACTTCTACGAAAGACTGTCATCCACAAATTTCAACCCACGTACCAAATTTCAACCAGATCGGATGAATTTTGCTTCTCGAAAAGGCACCGGAGGTCAAATCTGGTGATCGGTTTATATGGGAGCTATATATTATTATGGACAGATAGGAACCAATTCCTGCATGGTTGTTGGATACCCTATACTAACATTACGTACAACATTTCAACCGAATGTGAAGAATTTTGGTCTTCCAAGGTGCTGCGGAGGTCAAATCTGGTGATCGGTTTATATGGGGGCTATATAATTATGGACCGATATGGACCAATTTTTGCATTGTTGTTAGAGACCATATACTAACACCATGTACCAAATTTCAGCCGGATCGGATGAAAATTGTTTATCTTAGAGGCTCTTCAAGCCAAATCGGGTGATCGGTTTATATGGGGGCTATATGTAATTATGGAGCGATATGGACCAATTTATGCGTGGTTGTTAGAGACCATATACTGACACCATGTACCAAATTTCAGTCGGATCGGATGAAATTTGCTTCTCTTAGGGGCCTCGCAAGCCAAATCGGGGGATCGGTTTATATGGGGGCTATATATAATTATGGACCCATGTGGACCAATTTTTGCATGGTTGTTAGAGACTATATACTAACACCATGTACCAAATTTCAGCCGGATCGGATGAAATTTGCTTCTCTTAGAGGCCTCGCAAGCCAAATTTTGGGGTCCGTTTATATGGGGGCTATACGTAAAAGTGGTCCGATATGGCCGGTTTTCAATACCATCCGACCTACATCAATAACAACTACTTGTACCAAGTTTCAAGTCGATAGCTTGTTTCGTTCGGAAGTTAGCGTGATTTCAACAGACGGACGGACGGACATGCTCAGATCGACTCAGAATTTCACCACGACCCAGAATATATATACTTTATGGGGTCTTAGAGCAATATTTCTATGTGTTACAAACGGAATGACAAAGTTAATATACCCCCCATCCTATGGTGGTGAGTATAAAAACGAAACAATTTTAATTTAAAATTAATTAAAACAATATTTACGATTTTTTATATTCCCTTCCTTCACTTAAATGGACTTGCCAATCATAACTTCTGCAACAATGAAGAAAAAAACGAAAATAAAGTACTTTTGCTCTATGGTATAGCATGCCTATGCTAGATTAATTGAAGAAGATAAAATTTTCACTACCTTCAGATCACAAGTTGGGAAACCTGTTTTTTTATACTCTTCACCATAGGATGCGATGGGGTTATACTAACTTTGTCATTTCGTTTGTAACACTTGGAAATATTGATCTTAGATCCCACAAAGTATGCTGACATTTTGAATCGATCTAGGAATGTCTGTCTGTCCATCTGTTGAAATCGCGCTAACTTCCAAACGAAACAAGCTATTCGGCTTGATGCCGAAGTCAGATACATAATTTCCCGATAAAATAATATACAGTGAAACCTCTCAAATTTGGTCACTCTGAAAATCGGACACCTCCCAAATGTGGACAGTTTTCTTGGGACGTTTCCTATATTAACACATTAAAATTAACCTCTCAAAACTGAACACCTCCCTAATGAGGACAAAATTTCTGTGATATTCAGCACCCTCGCAACATAATGAATTTTTGTTCCCTCATCATTTTCGGTTAATTAAATTTACATTATAAAGAACGAGTTTATATTCTCGGCATCACTGTGTAATGGATAAAAGCAAAAACCACTTCACTTAGGATAATTTGACACATATGAATAATATTTCAGTTTTATTTCTTCTTCTATTTTCTAGGTTTGTGGTTTAACAAGTTTTAGGTTAAAAAGTCATCCATGTAAATGAAGATGATGATATTTGGTGTCTACTTTGCATTGGTCTCATGTGGATGATAATGAGGATGCGCATGTTGGATGGTAGTGTTGGTGCGTGCGTGCATGTATGTATGTGGTATGTGAAGAATCCTTAAGGATTTACTATGTGTAATTACCGCAATTAAACCATCTGTGACAATTGTCAACAAACGTCAGCTATAACCACCTTCGTGGTATTTGCTTAGGGCTGCTGCACTCTTAACCATCTTAATAGCTTATAGCTGGCTGTAAGCGAAACCTCATCCACATCATAATAATTTCAACTAAATCAGGACTTCCATACACACACACACACACGCATACATAGTCAAAAGTGGGGTCGAGTATGAGGTGGCAAAAAAGGATATAAAACATGAATTTCAACTTTACTCCTTCATTTTTGTGGTTTTTGCTGTTTGCTTTATTTTCGGTTTTTGTGTTGAAATGAGGAGCGACATTAAAATGCGAATTTATCCCCCTTAGACTTTTAAGTGCTTTGAAACACACATTAAAAACAATGAAATGAAAGCCACACAGCTGCTACTGTCTGTCGTCCTGTAGTCTTCTTCTGATCACGATGCTGGTGCTGCTACTGCTCCTTTTTTTAAGTATAAATGCTAAAATAAAGAAATCACCCCTCCTGCTGTCCCCATAGCTGGAACTGGCTGGTAATGGCATTCTCCCTGGAGACAGACGACACACAAAAAGGCAGCCATAGAAACGAGATTTCATTTTCTTTGGCGCATTTTCGCATTTTAATCGAAAGAAGACATTTTTGTCTTTTTGAACTTGTGAACAATGACGAGGAGAAGGAAGAGAATCCTTAAGAGCATTTGAACATTTAGCCCTGTTTTCTCAAGTCTCATAATGTTGTGTTTCTTTTTCTGGGGTTTCATTTCTTCGCCTCTTCGCTGATATTTCCCAAAGAGCTTTTGTTCATTGGTGCTTTAATGATTTGTGGCATATCAAGTGTCATAATCGCTACTTAAGAAAAACGTTTTTAAATAATAAATTGTAGGACTATTTCCTTTCATCTTCATGGGATTCATTGGAAAATTCTATACGCTAATCCTAGGATTTTTCCATAATTGATTTTCTACAATGACAAAGAGGAAAGGAATTGAAATTTGTGATATTAAATTTCTTTTTATGATTTATTGATGACATCCGTTTAAGGATGGAATAAAGCAAGATGCGTATTAAATTGCACAAAGGGCTTATGATTATTGTATAGACAATACTAGCAAGTATGAGAGGCATGGACCTAAAAGCATGCCGTACAATATTTTATGCCAAGTTTTAAATACCTAGTAAAACGGAGCTGTGTTTTGGATCCCCGATTTGTGAATATGGAAATAGTGCAATTTTGTATTATCTCCAATGAATTTTATATAGGCTTCTATAGGACGGAATGCTCACAATGCTTGTGATTCCTTGGAAGTTCATTTGAATGGAGTCATATAAAATCCCAGCAAAAAAATTTGGAAGTTCTTCTAAAGGCACAACTTTAAAAGCACTTCCAAAAAATTTCATTCGAGTCATTTGTTTTATAACTCGCTTTAGACTCAGCGAGTTCTTTAGATTCGATTTTGTATACCCTTCACCATAGGTTGGGGGATATATTAATTTTGTCATTCCGTTTGTAACACATCGAAATATTGCTCTAAGACCCCATTAAGTATATATATTCTGGGTCGTGGTGAAATTCTGAGTCGATCTAAGCATGTCCGTCCGTCCGTCCGTCTGTTGAAATCACGCTAACTTCCGAACGAAACAAGCTATCGACTTGAAACATGGCACAAGTAGTTGTTATTGATGTAGGTCGGATGGTGTTGCAAATGGGACACATCGGACCACTTTTACGTATAGCCCCCTTATAAACCGACGCTCAGATTTGGCTTGCAGAGCCTCTCGGAGGAGCAAATTTCATCCGATCCGTTTGGTACATGGTGTTAGTATATGGTCTTTAACAAACATGCAAAAATTGGTCCACATCGGTCCATAATCATGTATAGCCGATATAAACCGATCCCCCGATTTGGCTTGCGGAGCCTCTAAGAGAAGCAAATTTCATCCGATCCGGCTGAAATTTGGTACATTGTGCTAGTATATGGTCTCTAACAACCATGCAAACTTTGGTTCACATCGGTCCATAATTATATATAGCCCCCATATAAACCGATCCCACGATTTGGCTTGCGGAGCCTTTAAGAGAAGCAAATTTCATCCGATCCGGCTGAAAATTGGTACATTGCGCTAGTATATAGTCTCTAACAACCATGAAAACTTTGGTTCACATCGGTCCATAATTATATATAGCCCTCATATAAACCGATCCCCAGATTTGACCTCCGGAGCCTCATGGAAGAGCAAAATTCACCCGATTCTGTTGAAATTTGGTACGTGGTGGTAGTATATGGTCTCTAACAACCGTGCAAAAATTGCTCCATACCGGTCTTAATTATATATAACCCCCATTTAAACCGATCCCCAGATTTGGTTTGCGGACCCCTCTAAGAGAAACAAATTTCATCCGATCCGGCTGAAATTTGGTATATGGTATTAGTATATAGTCTCTAACAACCATGCAAAAATTGATCCATATCGGTCCATAATTATATATAGCCCCCATATAAACCGATCCTCAGATTTGAACTCCCGAGCCTCTTGCGGGAGCAAAATTTATTCGATTCGGTTGAAATTTGGTACGTGGTGTTAGTACACGCAAAGAAAAAAAACGTTTGGAAAACGTGTACCGAAAACGTTTTTCTTTTGTTAGAGTTTTTTGAATTGCTTCGAAAATTTTAAACTTTTATCACCAAAAAAATTCGTTTGTTACAAAATTTTTATTTTTTCAATAAAAAAAGTTATTTTTGAAATAACAACACAGTCCATTTCGTTTATATCAAACACTGTTCTTTTCTGACTTTAGGTCTTTAATAAGACACATTTTACAGTTCAAAATTTAATATACTACAATGTAATGTTGAACATTTTTTCGGAATCTTCCGAATATATCTGGAATATATGTAAAAAAAAAAAAAAACAAAAAAAAAAACTTTGGCCGAAGCAGGGATCGAACCCACGACCCTTGGCATGAGAGTCGGACGTAGCTACCACTGCTCCACGGTGCCAAACTAAATGTTTGTTTCTGTTAAATAAACTTTGTTTATTCGGTTCGTGGGCGCCGCAAGCTATGCTATATAAATATAACTTATATGGATATTTATCTATTGATGACCATAACAGGTACATAGCTCAGTGGTTAGTGTGTTGGTTTCCAATGTGCATGGTCCGCGGTTCGATTCTCCGTCCAGGCGAAAGGTAAAAAAAATTTTAAAAATTTATAAAATCGTATAATTTCTTCTACATTGTTGGTATTACAGGAAAAGGTGTTAAGAACTAAAAATCCTCGTGGATGTGAGAAAGATGTGAGGGACAATGCAATTAGCAAGAAAATAATGTTTTTTTTTTTTTGAGTTAGTCTTTATGAAATTGTTTTTACATCCTGGAAAAGAATAAACGTTTATCACAAAAAGTATATACTTTTCTTCCAAATACACTTCCTTACAGCGAAAAGCAAATGAGAAACGAACTTTGTTTGTCTAAAATTTCGTTTGGGAGGAAAGAATTATTTCTTTGCGTGTATATGGTCTCTAACAACCATGCAAAAATTGGTCTATATCGGTCCATAATTATATATAGCCACCATATAAACCGATCCCCAGATTTGATCTCCCGAGCCTCTTGGAGGAGCAAAATTTATCCGATACGGTTTGGTACGTGGTGTTAGTATGTGGTCTATAATAAACACGATATGGTCACGAATTGGTCCATATCGGTGCATAATTATATATAGCCCCCATATAAACCGTTCTCCAGATTTGATCTTCGGAGTCTCTTGGAGAAGCAAAACTCATCCGATCCGGTTGAAATTTGCAACGTGGGGTTAATATATCCGCTAATAACCATGCCAAATTTGGTCCATATCGGTCTATAGTTATATATAGCCGATCCCCAATCACACAAAAATTGGTCCATATCGGTTCATAATCATGGTTGCCACTCGAGCCAAAAATAATCTACCAAAATTTTATTTCTATAGAAAATTTTTTCAAAATGTTATTCCTATAGAAATTTTGTCAAACTTTATTTCTATAGAAAATTTTGGCAAAATTTTATTTCTATAGAAAATGTTGTTGAAATTTTAATTCTAAAGAGAATGTTGTCAAAATTTTAATTCTGTTGAAAATTTTGTCAAAGTTTTATTTCTATAGAAAATTTTGTCAACATGTTATTTCTATAGAAAAGTTTGACAAAATTGTATTTCTATAGAAAATTTTATTTCTATAGAAAATTTTGTCCAAATTTTACTTCTATAGAAAATGTTGTAAAAATTTTATTTTGTCAAAATTTTATTTCTATAGAAACTTTTATCAAAATTTTATTTCTGTACAAAATTTTGTCAGACTTAATCGACCTTTTTTAGTTTATATACTATATACTACGTATGGACTACCTTGCAGATGTTAGGAAGTTTTAAGATACCTTGCCATCGGCAAGTGTTACCGCAACCCAAGTACACGCAAAAAAAAAAAACGTTTGGAAAACGTGTACCGAAAACGTTTTTCTATGTTAGAGTTTTTTGAATTGTTTCGAAAAGTATACACTTTTATCACCAAAAAAATTCGTTTTTTACAAAATTTTTATTTTTTCAATAAAAAAAGTTATTTTTGAACCAACAACACAGTCCATTTCGTTTATATCAAACACTGTTCTTTTCTGACTGTAGGTCTTTAATAAGACACATTTTACAGTTCATAGTAAAAATTGAATATAGTAGAATGTAATGTTGAACATTTTTTCGGAATCTTCCGACCATATCTGGAATATATGTCAAAAAAAAACTTTGGTCGAAGCAGGGATCGAACCCACGACCCTTGGCATGCAAGTCAGACGTAGCAACCACTGCTCCACGGTGCCCAACTAAATGTATTTTTCTGTTAAATAAACTTTGTTTAATCGGCTCGTGGGCGCCGCAAGCTATGCTATATAAATATAACTTACACCCAGAAAAAAGTGACCCCTTCTTTAAGTTAAAATGAACTCATTGTGAAGAAAGTTGAACTTCGTATAGCGCCAACGACATTTTTATTTGTTTGAACGATGTGATTTTGGTAGAAATTAGGTAGAACGCATTCCATATATTAGTTAACATTTTCCTATATTTATGTACCACTATACACCAGAATGAAAAAATTTAACTGAATTGAATTCATATATGGAATTATTTTATTGAACTTTTTTCATTCATTTGGACAAATCTTACATATTTGTGGTAAACCTTTTACTTCAAAATTAGAACTGCTTATCTTCGTTTTTAGAACTGCTTATCTTCGTTTTTGTAGGCAATTTTTTCTTCAATAAAAGACATGTTTTATTAATATATTAAATATATTTATTAAGAATCAACATCATCGAAATATTAGTTTATTATTCCACAATTTCCAATTTCCATGTAATGTTATCAACTGTAAAACGTAATGTATTTCTTCTTCTTGTACCTTTCACTTTTAATAAGTTTCTGCCTAACGATTTTGTCCTCCTTTTACAATTTCAATACCTACACTGAAAAAACAGTGAACCCATCAGGAAAGATAACTTTCGATTAATTTTAGAAAATTTTGAATTTTTTTAGAAAATTTTAACTAAACAGTATTACAAGCGCTGGCATCACTCCGATTTGGTAAAAATAAGTAAATATTTTTCGACAAATTCAAGAAAATTTATTAGACATAACTAAGTTTTTGCACTTGTTAAAGAAAATTTTGTAGTTTTAAGAGAAATCTTGGAGTTCAAAATTGCAAGAATGTCTTTAGTGCCATACGAAGTTCATGATGGACACATTTTTGGTAAAATTTACAAATTCAAAGAAATAATGAACTATTTTGTGAGAAATACGAAATTAGGAAACCTTTATGCTTTATTTTTGTATAATTTTTTCCTGTTTTTTAGTTCATTTAACTAACGTACGCAAAAAATTATTTGAGTAAAGTAAACTTTTTCCAAACATAATGATTCTATGAACTAATATAAAGTTAAATTGGCTTTAGTGAAATAGAGAGTTCACTTTTTTTTGAGTGTACAAATATAAAAAATCATAAACCAATTTTTTCACAAAAGTTTAGCGTCCTGAATGTTACCTGATGAATGAAGGGGTTGTTATTCGGTTGGTGTTTTCTTTGTTTGTACGCCATCACGCACATTGATATTTACGTTTAATAATTTTCAAAAAACGAAAATTTTTCTCACTAATTTAAAATATTTTATATATATTATTTGTTATTTAGTATATTATTTTTTAACAATCTCTCAGTATACAATAACAACGCGATTCCAACTAAAAACAACCCACGCGCAAGCATATCGATTACATCGATGACAGGTATCGATTACAGGTAGACAAAAGAAATATAGGAAAATTTCCTTAATGTGTTTCCTTAAGTTTTGAAAGGATTGAATAATTCTTAGTACGAATGAACTAAAATATTTTGCTATGTCAATTGTTATTCGTATGTATGATAAGCTTTCTATAATAAAGGAAGTCAGAATTATCATTTTATAAGAAATTTTACTAAATTTGAGGAAACTTGGTTTTAGTTCGGTTTTTGTTTATTTTTACGAATGCTTTGTTATCAGTGAATAAAATTTTCTTGTTCAGTTGTAAATTCTTATACCCAGCGAAGAAAACAGTATTAGTAAAATTCCATGCCTTATTCTAGTTAATGAACTATTCCTAATTGCTTTCATTTTAGGATTTTTTTACTGAAACAAGTACATTTTATTATTTCAAACAAAAATTTAACTTAATGTATATAAAATGGCTAAACTAAATTGATGAAAATTTTTTCCTTTAGTTTCGAAGACACTTTTTTCTGGGTGTATATGGGTAATTGTCTATTGATGACAATAACGGCTACATAGCTCAGTGGATAGTGTGTTGGCTTACAACTTGCATGGTCCGCGGTTCGATTCTCCGTCCAGGCGAAAGGTAAAAAATTTAAAAATTTATAAAATCTTATAATTTCTTCTACATTGTTTGTATTACAGAAAAAGGTGCTAATAACTAAAAAACTTCGTGGAAGTGAGAAAGATGTGAGGGAAAATGCAATTAGCTAGAAAAAAATTTTTTTTGAGGTAGTTTTTATGAAATTGGAAAAGAATAAACATTTATCACAAAAAGTATATACTTTTCTTCCAAATACACTTCCTTTCAACGAAAAGCAAATGAGAAACGAACTTTGTTTGTCTAAAATTTCGTTTGGGAGGAAAGAATTATTTTTTTGCGTGTAATTCGATTGTGGATGACAGTCTTCAGTAGAAGTTTCTACGCAATCCATGGCGGAGGTTACATAAGCTTCGGCCTGGCCGAACTTACCGCCGTATATACTTGTTAATATTTACGGCAATATTTTTTCACTGTGCATGCCCTGTAAATTTCCACTAAATCAGAGATATTTGGGGTTTTTACTTAAACAAGTCAGTTAATGGGGACTAGATGTAAACAACCAAGAAGAGTAGAGGTTTTTATTTAAAACTAAACTCATTTTTCCAGTGTACTCTTCCTCTAAGCCAAAGTTAATTATGTACATAAGCCAGTTAAAATTCCTTCGAGACCTGTCAACATATTTTGCCAATTTAATGTGTTAACAAAATTGTTTTGCACATTGTTGTGAAATGTGTTTCACGCTGTGCCTCTCGGTTATTCCATCCACTTGCGTGTTATTAAAATGCAATTCTTCTTCATTTGGAATAAGGAGTCAACGGATGAAGTCGCGCTATATGTATTTTGGCTTATTTACATAAACTGGCGTTTAACTTTACAGCGCCACTTTTAATGCGTTTTGCATACGAATATCATGTGGTTCCAATGATGAATGTGGTAATAAGAAATGTCTAATGAAGTATAAACTTTTTTGGAGAGCATTGCAATACACCGCTGATTGTGTGTGTGTGTATGATGAATTTGGTGAAGGGTTTAATACCAACCACCTGTCCCAGAAAAAAAAATGGAGCACTATTTCAGCAGGGTTGTAAGGGAGAGAGGCAGTACCAACTGCTTACAACACAACCGAATCAGCGCTGATTTTTGTGAGCGATGTCCCGATTTAGAGCAGCTTCTACATAGCGCTAATATAATTGCTCATTTTAATAGAAATATTGTTCAGAAGTGATATATAATCTTGAGTATAGCATTGTTGGCGTGAAGGAAAACAGCACTACCTTCCATGCATATATACTGCATGAATTGGTTTTAATAACGTAAACGAATGATCATAAACAAGTTTGAGTACTCGTTTTCGTTATTGCCACCGATTCATGCAGTGTGGATGCACTGCCTACTTTATTGTATACCAAAAAGCGCAACTAAACTGTTACTGCTGAAGTATTTTTGCTGGGGTGTTTTCAATGTATTACAATGATTATATTGTATATTCCGAGCAAAAAATTGGAAGTTCTTCTAAAGGCACAACATTAAAAGCACTTTCGAAAATGCCCTCCAAAAACAGTTCTTTATTTTAACTACCTAGGAGTTTATTTTGATCGATTGTTGAAAAAAAAAAACATTGTCACTACTTTTTTGGCAACGTCTTTTTTTGGTGCCATAACACACAGTACCAAAGTGGTCAGCGATTCATTCCCGGCGAAGCGCCTTCCTTAGAAGGTAGGTAGGACCTCATTTTTAAGCCATTCTTCGTTGACGAAAAATTAGCCTTCACTTTGCGGACATTTTCTGGTGTTGTTACCGTCCACTTTTTCGACGCGACGCACTACACGCAAAAAAATAATTCTTTCCTCCCAAACGAAATTTTAGACAAACAAAGTTCGTTTCTCATTTGCTTTTCGTTGTAATGAAGTGTATTTGGGAGAAAAGTATATACTTTTTGTGATAAACGTTTATTCTTTTCCAGGATGTAAAAACAATTTCATAAGGACAAACTCAAAAAAAACTTGCATTTCCCTCTAATTGCATTTTCCCTCACATCTTTCTCACATCCACGATGTTTTTTAGTTCTTAACACCTTTTCCTGTAATACCAACAATGTAGAAGAAATTATACGATTTTATAAATTTTTAAAATTTTTTTTTACCTTTCGCCTGGACGGAGAATTGAACCGCGGACCATGCACTTTGTAAGCCAACACACTAACCACTGAGCTATGTACCTGTTATGGTCATCAATAGATAAATATCCATATAAGTTATATTTATATAGCATAGCTTGCGGCGCCCACGAACCGAATAAACAAAGTTTATTTAACAGAAACAAACGTTTAGTTTGGCACCGTGGAGCAGTGGTTGCTACGTCCGACTTGCATGCCAAGGGTCGTGGGTTCGATCCCTGCTCCGACCAAAGTTTTTTGTTGTTTTTTTTTACATATATTCCAGATAGGTTCGGAATATTCCGAAAAAATGTTCAATATTACATTGTAGTATATTAAATTTTGACTGTAAAATGTGTCTTATTAAAGACCTAAAGTCAGAAAAGAACAGTGTTTGATATAAACGAAATGGACTGTATTGTTGTTTCAAAAATAACATTTTTTATTGAAAAAATAAAAATTTTGTAACAAACGAATTTTTTTGGTGATAAAAATTTAAAATTTTCGAAGCAATTCAAAAAACTCTAACAAAAGAAAAACGTTTTCGGTACACGTTTCCCAAACGTTTTTTTTTCTTTGCGTGTACTGCCAGTATCAATGGTAATGGGCAATGGTACGAGAATGAAAAGATTTACTCATATTTAAATGCTGGAAAGCTCCTACGATGGTCATTTGTTTGCGGCCGAAAACATTGAGTTTCTATACTGTTTTGGGATGTTTTCCCAAAAATATTCGGCAGTTATTTTGACCTCGCCGTCGATTAATACGAGTCTGCCGCACTTGGGTTCTGGTGGACAATCGAAGGTGTACATTTTTAGCTGATCTCGTGACGGAATTGTCGAATTGTCCGCGCCTGGATGGCTGGGAGGTGTGCTCCCGCACACCCAGTATCTCCTATAAACAAAAGATTTATTCACATTCAATCAGGAGGGCTCTATCGATAGCTACTTGTGGTTCATATTCACTGGAATAAATCTGACAGACGAACGGCTTAGAAACAATAGCAACCTGATGTTGGTTGCAATATATAGCAGCTACTTTGTAACAGGTAGGCTGATAAGTCCCCGGTCTAACAAAGAAAAACACATTTTTTTTGTCAAAATTCGTTATTATTCAACATAGTTCCCTTCATGAGCGATACAACGATTATAACGACCTTCCAATACCATTTTGGTAGAACTCCTTCGGTTTTGCCTCAAAATAGGCCTCAGTTTCGGCGATCACCTCTTCATTGCATCCAATTTTTTTTACCTGCGAGCATCCTTTTGAGGTCTGAGAACAAGAAAAAGTCGCTGGGAGCCAGATCTGGAGAATACGATGGGTGGGGAAGCAATTCGAAGCCCAATTCATGAATTTTTGCCATCGTTCTCAATGACTTGTGGCACGGTGCGTTGTCTTGGTGGAACAACACTTTTTATACCCTCCATCATAGGATAGGGGTATATTAACTTTGTCATTCCGTTTGTAACACATCGAAATATTGCTCTAAGACCCCATAAAGTATATATATTCTGGGTCGTGGTGAAATTCTGAGTCGATCTAAGCATGTCCGTCCGTCCGTCCGTCCGTCCGTCTGTTGAAATCACGCTAACTTCCGAACGAAACAAGCTATCGACTTGAAACTTGGCATAAGTAGTTGTTATCGATGTAGGTCAGATGGTATTGAAAATGGGCCATATCGGTCCACTTTTACGTATAGCCCCCATATAAAGGGGCCCTCAGATTTGGCTTGTGGAGCCTCTAACAGAAGCATGTTTCATCCGATCCGACTGAAATTTGGTACATGGTGCTGGTATATGGTCTCTAACAACCATGCAAAAATTGGTCCACCTCGGTCTATAATTATATATAGCCCCCATATAAACCGATCCCCAGATTTGGCTTGCGGAGCCTAAAAGAGAAGCAAATTTCATCCGATCCGGCTGAAATTTGGTACATGGTGTTGGTATATGGTCTCTAACAACCATGCAAAAATTGGTCCACATCGGTCTATAATTATATATAGCCCCCATATAAACCGATCCCCAGATTTGGCTTGCGGAGCCTAAAAGAGAAGCAAATTTCATCCGATCCGGCTGAAATTTGGTACATGGTGTTGGTATATGGTCTCTAACAACCATGCAAAAATTGGTCCACATCGGTCCATAATTATATATAGCCCCCATATAAACCGATCCCCAGATTTGGCTTGCGGAGCCTCAAAGAGAAGAAAATTTCATCCGATCCGGCTGAAATTTGGTACATGATGTTGGTATATGGTCTCTAACAACCATGCAAAAATTGGTCCATATCGGTCCTTAATTATATATAGCCCCCATATAAACCGATCCCCAGATTTGGCTTGTGGAGCCTCTAAGAGAAGCATATTACATTCGATCCGGCTGAAATTTTGTACATGGTGTTGGTATATGGTCTCTAACAACCATGCAAAAATTGGTCCACATCGCTTCATAATTATATATAGCCCCCATATAAACCGATCCCCAGATTTGGCTTGCGAAGTCTCCAAGAGAAGCAAATTTCATCCAAGCCGGTTGTAATTTGGAACATGGTGTTAGTATATGATCTTTAACAACCGTGCCAGAATTGGTCCATATCGGTCCATAATTATACATAGCCCCCATATAAAACGTTCTCCAGATTTGACCTCCGGAGCCTCTTGGAGGAGCAAAATTCATCCGATCCGGTTCAAATTAGGAACGTGGTGTTAGTATATGGTCGCTAACAACCATACCAAAATTGGTCCAATCACACAAAAATTGGTCCATATCGGTTCATAATCATGGTTGCCACTAGAGCCAAAAATAATCTACAAAAATTTTATTTCTGTAGAAAATTTTGTCAAAATTTTATGTCTACTTTGTCAAACTGAATTATATACGTATTGGATCGATCTTTTTTGATTTAATATATACCACGTTTGGACTTACATACAATTTAGAAGATGGTGTTAGGAGGTTTTAAGATACCTTGCCATCGGCAAGCGTTACCGCAACTTAAGTAATTCGATTGTGGATGGCAGTGTTTAGAAGAAGTTTCTACGCAATCCATGATGGAGGGTACATAAGCTTCGGCCTGGCCGAACTTACGGCCGTATATACTTGTTTCTTCTTCATTTGGCGCCGTTTTGCCGCGATTTCGACCTTCAAACGCTCCAATAACGCCATATAATAGTCACTGTTGATGGGTTTTCCCTTCTCAAGATAATCGATAAAAATTAAAAAAAACAGAGGCTATTACTTTGCCAGCGGACTTTTGAGTCTTTTCACGCTTCGAAGACGGTTCACCGGTCGCTGTCCTCTCAACCGACTGTCGATTGGACTCAGGAGTGTAGTGATGGAACCATCTTTCATCCGTTGTCACATATCGACGGAAAAACTCGGGTGTATTACGAGTTAACAGCTGCAAACACCGCTCAGAATCATCAACACGTTGTTGTTTTTGGTCAAATGTGAGCTCGCGCGGCACCCATTTTGCACAGAGCTTCCGCATATCCAAATATTGATGCATGATATGACCAACACGTTCCTTTGATATCTTTAAGGCCTCTGCTATATCGATCAACTTAATTTTACGCTCATTAAAAATCATTTTGTGGATTTTTTTATGTTTTCGTCGGTAACCACCCCTTTCGGGCGTCCACTGCGTTCACCGTCCTCCGTGCCCATTTCACCACGCTTGAATTTTGCATACCAATCAATTATTGTTGATTTCCCTGGGGCAGAGTCGGGAAAATCATTATCAAGCCAATTTCCTTTTTTTTTCTCCATT
This sequence comes from Haematobia irritans, assembly GCF_050003625.1. NCBI lineage: Eukaryota > Metazoa > Arthropoda > Insecta > Diptera > Muscidae > Haematobia > Haematobia irritans. The sequence continues at coordinate 224,990,524 of NC_134397.1, read as the reverse complement.
TTTTTCACACAAAACAAAACTTGCTTCACAAAAGATGCTCTATCTCACAAACTAATTGACTTACAGATGTCAAAATATGACACGAATCATTTGAAGGTTGGTACTATATAAAAATAATATGCATTTAATACAAGCGACGCCATCTATGTGTCAGACCGGGGACTTATCAGCAAACCTTTTATGCAGCTATAGCGATGTGAAAATCGAGAAGTTTCATTTGTACGGCCATACACACAAACAAAAATTTCTGATTCAATCACGAAATTAATTGATCCAATTAATTTTTTAATTGAATTGTCTTCAATCACAGAAATTATGATATCAAATAAAAAATTAAATGACAGTCAATTAAAAAATGAATTGATCCAATTAAAAAATGAATTGATCCAATTAAAAAATTAATTGATACTATTAATTTGTGCGATTGATGTTTGTTTCAATTAAAAAATTTGTTGAATCAATTAAATTTTGTAATTGAATATTTTTTCTGTGTATAACACAAAACTGTTAACCAGTCATCGTCCAATTTGTTAAAACATATGCTTTAGCAGCATATTTCTCACAAGTTAAAAAAATCCTCATAACAAAACCAGCTCATTACCCAAGTGCCCATTTCGAAGTACTTCACAATTTAATTGGCATATTTGTTTGGCATTCGCCAAAGGTGATAAATGTTCCAAATTACAAGGTAAGAGTTTGAGGCCCATTACAAAATTCAGTGAACATTTTTGTATTCATTAACCACACAACTTTGTTGGCGGCTAAATAAAACTAGATGGTCAAGGGTGATAAAGCCAAATATTTGTTGCAGGACAAAAACAAAAATAACAACGTTCAAGGCACAGTAAAAAGAGTCCCTCATATAGCAGGTCAGATGTTTCAATTATCCGGTTTACGATTGCATTTCCTTTTGGCTTTAGTTTTATAGTTTTAATGTTGAAACATAGACTTCTTTGATATTTGTAGAAAAAAGGCAATATTTTTGTTTAATATCCACCAAATACCTTTCAAACGACCAGGGTAGTGTGCAATCACCTCATTCCTGTAATATGGTCGTAAAAAATTCATATTTTTCCGCCTATTATTTATGACCGCAACAAATCAACATTGTTTTAATATTTTAATTAACCTTTCGCAGCTAAGACTCCAATTGGTTCCACCATGTCAATTTGTTTTACTACCAGCAAAGGATATCAATTTTTTAATAAGTTGTGGCTGTGCATGAAATATTTTGTTAATGCGTAATGCCTCCCTTCTGACCAAATGGGAAGAATTTTTAAGACTAATTGTGAGTGAAAAGGTAAATTATTATTTTCAATATCGTCAGTGTAAGCCAATCAGTTACAAAACAGAGAAAAAATTCCGAGGGCAGTTCGGAAACTTCTTAGCCTAGCATAAAAAGCGCGATATAAACAGAAAAAAGTTAAGTGTTTCGGAAACCATCTCTGTTATGAACACATGTTAAATTTTGTTTCGATCTGGCAACTCCTTCATATAGAAACAGGTGTTCACAAAAAAACGTATCCGCAATTTTTTTTACAATGGAAAAATTAGAAATGCGTGCTGTCATTAAATATATACATAAACAAGTAAGTAAAGTAGAAATTCGGGCGGGGCCGACTATATCATACCCTAAACCACCATTACAGAATTAGTAATCATAAGCATTTGTGGGGTAGCATATAGGTCTGGGAGATAAACCGCAGTTGCATATTTAAGAAAATTAAAGGGTAGATGTTTATGGGTGATTTGTCTCAATCTGGCTATACCTCATAGTCAGTGTTGCCAGGGAAAATATTCGATTTACCCTACAAGGACAAAAAAAGTTCCCTACTTTCCCATACATTCCCAAAAATTTTCCCTACAATATTTTCGTTAAATTTAAACAAATTTTACAAAACAAAAATGGTTCTAAGTACTTTATTATCTTAAAACATGAATATGCAACGTATATAACTTAGAATATAAATTTGTATTACCACCACGGTTGCCACAGTTGGCAGAATTGTACCCAAATTAGTAATCTTTTTTGTTAAATCTCTAAAAAAAAAATAAAATTTTGGAAAAAGTAAATAAAATTATGACATAAATTCTATAGAAATAAAATTTTGAGAAAAAATTCCACAGAAATACAATTTTGAGAAAATTTTTTATAGAAATATTATTTTGAAAAAAATTTCTATAGAAATACAATTTTGACAAAATGTTCTATAGAAATAAAAATTTGACAAAATTTTCTACAGGAATAAAGTTTACCACACATTGTTAAAGATCAAGCCTTGCCGGCTTCTAATTTCCTCCTCTAGAGCCACAAAAATGTAAAAATTATTAAAAATTGTGTTGAGTGAAAATGTCCTACATTTTGCCCTTACGTCCCTACAAGACGCTAAATATTAGAAAAATCCTACATATAGGGAATTTCCCCTACTTCTAGCAACACTGGCTGCGTTGATATTGCGCCTACGGAGCTAGTATGCCACTAATATTGAGCCCATTATTAAAAAAGAGAAAATCGTTAAATTAGTGTGGGTAATAAATACAAATTTGTAAAAATCGAGCAATATTCTTATGTAAGAGCTACAAGTACGTATAAGTACGATCGGCTAGTACATCAAAATTTGAAATTTGAGTACCATTGGTTAATAAATAAGAGTACTATGGCCAAATTTGGGAAAATTGAGCGATGCATATATATGGAAGTTATATCTAAATCTGAGCCAATTTGCATAATATTTTGCGGGTTTGATTAATACCACAAAAGATTACCTTGTGCAAGATTTGAGTAAGTTCACTTACGAAATGAGGCCTGAGGTCAAACATAAGGTTATTAGGGGCGAATTTTTCAAAATCGGGTGGTACATATATGGGAGCTATATCTACATCTGAACCGATTTCGATGAAATTTTGCATATATAGTTAGTACTATAGAGGACTGGATCTAGCCAACTTTTAGTAAGATCGGTTAATAAATAAGGGTTCTATGGACAAATTTGGGAAAATCGGGGTATACATATATATGGAAGCTATATCTAAATCTGAGCCAATTTCGACAATTTTTTGCACATATAGTTAATGCTATAGAAGACTACATTTAGCCAAATTTGGGTAAGATCGGTTGATAAATAAGGGTTTTATGGCCAAATTTAGAAAAATCGGGCGGTACATATATATGGGAGCTATAGCTAAATCTGAACCGATTTCGATGATTTTTTGCACATATAGTTAGTGCTATAAAAGATTATATTTAGCCAACTTTGAATAAGATCGGTGGATAAATAAAGGTTTTGTGGCCAAATTTGGGAAAATCGGGCGATACATATATATGAGAGCTATATCTAAATCTGAACCGATTTGGATGAAATTTTGCAGACTTGAAGGGCGATGGAAAAGATTACCTTTTGCCAAATTTCGTGACGATCCGTTTAAAAAAACACGCAACGTGACCCCATTTGTCGAAATCGGGCGATACATATATATGGGAGCTATATCTAAATTTGATCCGATTTCTTCCAAATTCAATAGCGTTCGCCCTTGTGCCCAAAAAACTCCCTGTACCAAATTTCATCAAAATCGGTTAATAATTGCGACCGGAATCCTGTGAACAACAAATACATGGACAGACGGACGTACGGACATCAAGCGCTAGATCGACTGAGGAGGTGATTCTGAGTCGATCGGTATATATTTTATGGGGTCTAAAATCAATATTTCTGGTAGGCACATTTTTTGGCCGATCAAACTTATTATACCCTGACCACTATGTGGTTTAGGGTATAAAAAGGTTTATCGGGACAAGAAATTCATAATGATATGGTGAATGTGAATGTGAGGTGAAAGTGCTCCTTCATATACAACAGTAAAAAAATGGGACAGTAAAAATAGGGGACGTCCAAAAACAGCAACAACAACAGAAATTGTAGCCAAAGTGCATGATATGGTATTAAATTGAAATTGCTAATATCATGGGCATCTCAAATGATCGAGTCCATTTAATTTTTCATGAAGAACTACAAATGAAAAAGCTTTCTGCAAGATGGGTGCCGCATTTGTTAACAGTCGATCAAAAACGCATAAGAATAAACATTTCTCAAGCTTGTTTGGCGAAATAAAATGGATTTTAAGCGTCGTTTCATAACTGTTGATGAGACATGGACCCACCACTATACTCCAGAGACAAAAGAACAATCCAAACAATAGACTGAAGCTGGAGGAAGTGCTCCAAAGAAGGCAAAAACAATTCAATCGGCTGGTAAGGTTATAGCAACGGTTTTTTACTACTTCAAAGGTATTTTATTGATTGACTATCTGCAAAAGCGTAAAACAATAAATTCAGAGTACTATTGCAACCTTTTGGATCAATTAAATGTACAAATTCGAGAAAAAAACGTCCTGGCTTACAACACACAAAAATAAGTTTTCATCCCACCTTATTCTCCTGATTTAGCTCCCAGTGACTTTTACTTGTTCCCAAATCTAAAAAGTTCCTTGCTGGCAAGCGTTTTACCTCAAATGAAGACGCAACCACTATTTTGAAGACCTTGAAGATAACTATTTTAATCAAGGGATAGAATTGCTAGAAAAGCGTTGGACTAAGTGTATTGATGTTTCAGGAGATTATTTTGAAAAATAAAAATATTTTTGAAAAACTAAATATTCTCTTTCATTGAAGTTTACGAACCGCCCTCATATGTTTATTGTAAAAAGATATATTTTGCTTTAACTTAGATTTAAAAAATTTCACGAAAATTCACCCGCCCAATTAAATTTTCTATATTCCAAGTACATATGTCTCGAAAATTTTATGAACTAAGTGTGGGTATAAATTTCAATGCTAACTAAAGGTAGGTACTAAGTTCGTGTTTAGCCGCTAACATCAAAAATAAATCAATAACAAGTATAGACGGCCGTAAGTTCGGCCAGGCCGAATCTTATGCACCCTACACCATGGATTGCAAACTTGTACTAAATACAGTCATCCACAATCAAATTACTTGGGTTGCGGAAACACTTGCCGATGGCAAGGTATCTTAATCCTTCTTAACACAATCTTCTAAATTGTAAGTTTGTCCACACGGGGTATATATTAAACAAATAAAAGGCAGATTAAATACGTAAATAATTCAGTTTGACAAAATTTTCCATAGAAATAAAATTTTGACAAAATTTTCCATAAAAATAAAATTTTGACAAAATTTTCTATAGAAATAAAATTTTGACAAAATTTTCTATAGCAAAAAATTTTGACAACATTTTCTATAGAAATAAAGTTTTGACAAAATTTTCTATAGAAATAAAATCTTGACAAAATGTTGTATAGTAATAAAATTTTGACAAAATTTTCTATAGTAATAAAATTTTGACAAAATTTTCTATAGATATAAAATTTTGGTTGATTATTTTTGGGGATCCTCTATATATAACATAAGACCGATATGGACCAATATTGGCATGGTTATTAGCGGCCATATACAAACACTACGTACCGAATTTCAACCGGATCGGTTGAATTTTGCTCATCCAAAGGGGAACAGTTTATATGGGGGCTACATATAATTATGGACCGATATGGACCAATTCCTGCATGGTTGTTAGATACCATATACTAACAACACGTACCAAATTTCAACCGAATCGGATGAATTTTGCTCATCCATGAGTCTCCGGAGGTAAAACCTGGGGATCGGTTTATATGGGCGCTATATATAATTATGGACCGATATGGACAAATTCCTGCATGGTTATTAGAGACCATATACTAACACCATGTACCAAATTTCAGCCGGATCGGTTGAAATTTGCTTCTCTTAGAGGCTCCGCAAGCCAAACCTGGGAATCGGTTCATATGGGGGCTATGTTTAATTATAGACCGATGTGGACCAATTTTTCCATGCTTATTAGAGACCATATACTAACACCATGTACAAAATTTCAACCGGATTGGATACATTTTGCTCCTCCAAGAGGCTCCGCAAGCCAAATCTGAGCGTCGGTTTATATGGGGGCTATACGTAAAAGTGGTCCGATATGGCCCATTTGCAATATCATCCGACCTACATCAATAACAACTACTTGTGCCAAGTTTCAAGTCGATAGATTGTTCCGTTCGGAAGTTAGCGTGATTTCAACAGACGGACATGCTTAGATCGACTCAGAATTTCGCCACGACCCAGAATATGTATACTTTATGGGGTCTTACAGCAATATTTCGATGTGTTACAAACGGAATGACAAAGTTAATATACCCCCATCCTATGGTGGAGGGTATTAAAAATACATAAAATTATACCTTTGATGCAAGGTTTATTATAACATGATGGGAAATAGCCCAAAGCAACTTTTCACTAAGTTTATATTTATACCCTTCACCACTACTGTGGTACAGGGTATAATAAGTTTGTGCATTTGTAGTTATGTAACGCCAAGAACAGAAAGTCTGAGACCCATCGTTTAGTATACCGATCGTCTTAGAATTAAATTCTGAGTCGATTTAGCGATGCCAGTCTGTCTGTCCGTCTGTCTGTATATGTAATTTTGTGTGCAAAGTACAGGTCGCAGTTTTATGTCCGATCGTCCTCAAATTTGACATAGGGTCGTTTTCTTGGAAGAAAGACAATCGCTATTGATTTTGGAAAAAATCGGTTCAGATTTAGATATAGCTGTCATATATATTTATCCCCGATTTGGTCATAATTGGCGTGTTTATCAACCGATGTTCTTCAAATTCCGTACATCCGAATATTTTATGAGTCTCGAAAAACTTGCAAAATATCAGCCAAATCGGTTAAGATTTAGATATAGCTCCCATATATATCTCTCGTCCGATTTGCACTTATATGGCCTCAAAAGCCATTTAAGTGCAAATAAGCTCAATGACAAGGGACCTCCTTTTTATAACCGAGTCCGAACGGCATTCCACATTGCACTGAAACCACTTAGAGAAGCTCCAGAAGCTCTCAGAAAAGTCACCAGCATTACTTAGGTGGGATAATTCACCGCTGAAAAACTTTTTGGTATTTGGTCGAAACTGGGTTTGAACCCACGACCCTGTGCATGCACGGCGGGCATGCTAACGGTGGTTCCCTAAAATACCACTAGATTTCGAATTTCACCGAAAATTGAGAAATATTGCGATGTCTAAAAGTCAAATCGGAAGACCAGTCCATATGATGACTTTACCAAAATCTGGATTCAAAAAACCAAATTCTACATAGATATTTGTGGACCTAAACACCTCCAGATTTTCAATTTCAGGCAAATCAGATAAAAATTGCAGTGTCTAGAAGCCCAAGAAGTCAAATCTGGAGATCGATCTGTATGGAGGCCATACCAAAACGTGGACCGATATACGCCATATTCAAAACACCTAAAGTATATCCAGATTTGCAATTTCAGGCAATTCTGATGAAAATTGCGGTAAGTAAATGTTTAGGATCCCAAATCGATGCCCCGATTTTTTATGCATATTTTGGTGCATTTATATGCACCCTCAAAAAAAATCGCCTCTCTAACATATGTTCCAAACATATTTTGCAGGAAGCACATATATTATTGGATACTGCCGAAACATTAATATGTTTGTTTTATGTGAACATATAATATGTTTGGAAGCATTTTGAGCCCAAAAATATTATATGCTTGGAAGAATTTTCCCCAAAGAAGATTGTGCTCATTCCCTAACATAATTTTCACTTCCACGAAATTTTTTAGTTCTTGGCACCTTTTTCTGTAATACAAATAATGTTGAAGAAATTATTCAATTTTATATCTTTTTTTAAATTTTACCTTTCGCCTGGACGGAGAATCGAACCGCGGACCATACAGTTTGTAAGCCAACACACTACCACTGAGCTACGTAGCTGTTATAGTCACCAGTAGACAATTATCGTTATATGTTACATTTATATAGCATAGTTTGCAGCGCCCACGAGCCCATGCAAACATAACATTATTTAACAAAAACATACATGTGTTGGCAACGTGGAGCAGTGGTTAGCATGTCTGCCGTACATGCAAAGGGTCGTGGGTTCAATCCCTGCTCCGACCAAACACCAATTTTTTTTTAATTTACACAGTTATATTTATACAATATTAAATTTTTATAATGAAACTTCGAAATGTGGGTTATTAAAGATTTACAGTCAGAAACAGTGCTTGATATAAACGAAATGGACTGAGCTTTTGGCTAAGATATTATTTTTTTATTGCAAAAATAACAATTTTGTAATAAAAAACTGGTTTTGGTATAAAAGTTTGAAATTTTGGAAGGAATTCAAAAACTCTAACAAAGGAAGAACGTGGTGTCGAGTATAAACATACATAAATAATTTTATAATATATACAAATTAAATAATAATTAGGCTTAAATTAAATAATATTGAGACTTAAGCATATACAATTTTTGGCCTTATCATAAAGCAGTTTCCGAAACAACATATAAGCTGTTTCACAGAAATTGCTCTCTTTTGATTCTCTCGCTGTGTTAATTTGATATCTTTCGTCGACCCTCCCGGTTTTTATCTCTATTTCTTTCTCTATACTCTCTCTCTCTCTCTCTCTGTCGCTCTCTGAATAAAATATCACAACATATATATGTTTACTCGAAATTTGTAAATTTATATATGTTTACATTCACACATATAATTTTTATGAAACATGCATGTCCCAAACATAATATATTCTAACATATTAACATATGTGTTCCAAACATTTAGTGTTAGTTTGAGAACATTACATGTTTGCACTTAAATATATTGTGTTTAAAAATTGTGCCCGAAACACATTTTGTTTATATCGAAACATATGAAAAACATATTTTTCTAACAGTGTGGGAGCTACACAAAAACCTGGACCGATTTATCCCATCTTCGAACTTGGCCTTCGCAGAGACAGAATCTATGCCATATTCCAGGACAATACTCGGAAATCAATATTTGGATGTGTACAAAAACTTTGTATTGAAAACGCTGATGCCAATGTTCAATTATTTTGTACATGTTCTGGATAAACGGGTACTGTGTTTCCTTTTAGTGCCTCACGAGTAATTTCAATTTCTAAATTGAAATTGTAATAACTTTAAGAATGAATTTATAAAATAATAAAATTATTTACTTACTTACTACTTTAGTGCCTCACGACAACTTGGTTATGCATTACACAAAAAATCAAGCCCTTTGCCGACAATTCCCTAGCAGTAACCAAATTAAAAAATGTTCGCTTAAAATCTTCCTTTTAACTGTCAAAATATTATCTCCAAAACATATGTACACTATATCATAAATAATTCCTTATCATAAAATATAAATTAATTTTATTTTATTTCATTTGGCCCGCCCAAAAAAAACCATAATGGTTGACTTAATTAGCGTCTAAAATTCGACAATTAACTTAAAAAGTCACTTTGGTCTTATCGCAGATAAGCAAGCGGATGACCAAAGGAAAATTTAGAAAAACCCCACAAAAACGAGGGAAATATAAACAAAAACTAAAACGCTTACACGTGCCCTTTGACATCGTTTTCTTGGTCGGTGCTATTAATGTCCATTGTCCTGGTTAATGTCACTACAACACCAACACCACCACCACCGCTAATACCACTTGTGAATAAGCCAAACACTATTACAATAAAATTCCAAAGGAATCTTTCTCTCATTTTCCATGACCTAAAAGTGAATTTGGATTTTACCTCCACACGTCTCATAGGAATGAAAAAAGGAACATGTGACACTTTGTCTACCGCAGCAAATTTTTTGTTTAAATTTTGTTTTTAATTTTTTTTAGTTTTCTGTTTGGTGTAGTGAACCACCCTGCTATTGCCTTTCTCTCAAATACCGAAGAGGAATGTGGTATGCGTTAATTAGTGAAACTTAGTCCCTGCTTATGCGGATGGTCAAAATCCATAAATGTTATCCCTGAAAAGGACACTGCACGGTGGGATGGGGTTGTCTCTCGAAAAAAACTTAACCCACTAGGAAGGAAATTTAAAAAAAGAAAATTTTACCTAAACTGTATTAAAACCACGGATGCAACGCACGGTTGCCATTCGTACAAATAATCTACCAAAATTTGAAAAACATTTTACCAAAAATTACCAAATTAAAAAAAAAAACAACTTATTTTGAAGTTGTTGAGCACATTTTTGTGGTTAGTATAAAAAATGCTGTTTTATTCGAAAAAAAAGTTTTATCTTGAATTAATAGAACATTTTGTTATATTTTTATTTCTATAGAAAACATTGCCAAAATTTTATTCCTATAAAAGTGTAGTCAATGCATGGCTTTAAGCTGAGATCAAAAAAAAAAAAAAAAAAAAAAACAATAACGATTGAAGAGAAGCCAACAATAACAAACAAAACGAATGAAGATAGAGGAAGCACGATCAAAAACAAACCCAGCCAAATACATTCAAATCGATGATTTGAGTTTGGCAAAGGAAAAGAGATATGCTGGCAAATTTGTTTAGGCAGTAGCCGACTATCAAACCCTTTTTCGGGAGGTTCAAGTGTAGTTCACTTTGGGTTGAGTGAATTACCCGAATTTATTCTGATAATTGGTTGATAGTTTTGCTGCAAGTAGAGGATGCTGATGAGGAATGTGGTAATTCCGAAACAGCTGTAAATCCAACCATCTTGCAGTCTATAGGGCTTTGCCCAAATAAATTTGACAAGCATACTTTTCCTCTGTTGGTTAAGCTACACTTGTAGTTTAGTCAATGCATGGCTTTAAGCTGAGATAAAAAAAAAACAATAACAATTTCTATAGAAAATTTTGTCTAAATTTTATTTCTATAGAAAATTTCGTCAAAATTTTATTTCTATAGATTTTTTTTTAATTTTACTTCTATGGACAATTTTTCAAAATTTTATTTCTATGGACAATTTTTTCAAAATTTTATTTCTGTGGAAAATTTTGTCAAAATTTTATTTCTAGAGAAAATTTTAAAGAAATTTTATTTCTATAGAAAATTTTGTCAAAATTTTATTTTTATAGAAAATTTTGACAAAATTTTATTTTTATATACAATTTTGACAAAACTTTATTTCCATAGAAAATGTTGTCACCTTTTTTTTTGTCAAATTTTTATTTCTATAGAAAATTTTGTCTAAATTTTATTTCTATAGAAAATTTCGTCAAAATTTTATTTCTATAGATTTTTTTTTAATTTTACTTCTATGGACAATTTTTTCAAAATTTTATTTCTATGGACAATTTTTTAAAAATTTTATTTCTGTGGAAAATTTTGCCAAAATTTTATTCCTAGAGAAAATTTTATAAAAATTTTATTTCTATAGAAAATTTTGTCAAAAATTTTTTGTCTTTAGAAAATTTTGTCAAAATTTTATTTCTATAGAAAATGTTGTCAAAATTTTATTTCAATATTTTATCTTGTCAAGATTTTATTTATATTATTTATTTCTATAGAAAATTTTGTAAATATTTTATGTCTATAGAAAATTTTGTCAAAAATGTTATTTCTATAGAAAATCTTGTCAAGATTTTATTTCTGTAGAAGATTTTGTCAAAATTTTATTTTTATAGAAAATTTTGTCATAATTGTATTTTTATAGAACATTTTGTGACACTTTTATTTCTATAGAGAATTTTTTTCATTAGAAAATTTTGTCAAAATTTTATTTCTATAGAAAAGTTTGCAAAGATTGTATTTCTATAGAAAATTTTGTCAAAATTTTATTCCTATAGAAAATGTTGTCAAATTTTATTTCTGTAGAGAATTTTTTCAAAATTTTATTGCTATTGAAATTTTTGCCAAAATTTTATTTCTATATACATTTTTGCCAAAATTTTATTTCTATAGAAAATTTTGTCAATATTTTATTTCAATAGACAATTTTGTCAAAATTTTATTTCTGAAGAACATTTTGTCAAAATTTTATTTCTATAGAAAATGTTGTGGAAATTTTATTTCTATATAAAATTTTGTCAAAATTTTATTTCTATAGAAAATGTTGTCCAGATTTGATTTCTATAGAAAATTTTGTCAAAATTGTATTTTTATAGAACATTCTGTCAACATTTTATATCTATAGAAACATTTTACCAAACAGTAAAAATCGACCATCTTTGGTAGAATTCTCCCAACTAAAGCAACCGTGATGCAACGTCGATATCACAAAAATAAGTAAGTAAAAAATCTAGAAAATAGAACGATAAAAGCCAAGCTAGACACATGTCTTTTTGGACCTCAAATACACTTCGATTTTCTATTTCAGTTAATCTGTGTATATGAGACCTATATAGACCATTTCGAATTTATACCAAGTTTCAGAATGATAGCGTCATTATTGAAGGTTGTAACGACAGACAGACAGACGCGCATGGTTATATCGTATTAGACTTTCTCCCTGATCCACAATATATATCGATATTTCGAATTGTTACAAGAGGAATGATAAACTTATTATACCCCCCATCAACATTCTATGGAGGTGGGTATAAGAAAATTGGTGCCACATGCCATAGCCATGTTTCTAGTTTTGAGAATTGTATGAATATCTGATCTGTTTTGGTTTCCGTTTGACTTATTTAATTGATATTTTTATTTATTTTATTTTTATTTTATTTATTCAAAAAATTAAGACCATAATAATTTATGGTAGATATTAAATGGTAGAATTAAATGTTTTACTTGGGATAAGGAAAATTTCTTTAGACTGTGGGAATTTAAAAAAAAATTGAAATAAATTGTTATATTACAAAATTGAATGAAATAACAAAAATTAAGTTAAATTTAGCATCCGATTAAAAATGGATTTCTTTCTTCCTCTCTTATATACTCTCGGTTTCATACCAAGTCGATTTCTTTTCTAAACGAATTAAATATTAGCCCACTGTGCAGTCTACCGAAATAGCATACAGAGGATTCCAAAACCAAAAAAAGGTGCAAATGTCCATTTCTCCTCAACACTAAACATTACGGCAGTGGAAAACCGCTAATGAAATATTTACAACTTTCTTTTCGATGTGGCGCACAAGGTTCTTGACCAAAGTGTTACCAGTTTGCGTGTGTGTAGGTAGACCCAGATACTCCTCCACCTTTTTATCGAATCGAAATTCTGTGGCTTTTTATTTTTTGAATATTTATGAATGTCAGCAACATTTGAATGAATATCTCATCATCTGCTGTTCACACCCTTAATTAAAAGAGTGCGTGTTTCGATACATTTGACTAACATATCCTCATAGGCCTCCAACGACAGCCATTCGATGTGGTAGATCCTGTAGTCGGCGTCATCATCATTGTCGTTTACGAATTTAGATATAATTTGTTTTTAACCTCTTTTATTATGATTTTAATGTCCTGATATCATATGGAAAATATCGACTTTTAATGGTAGGAACGAAAGGTAGGAACAAATATTTAAGTTAACTTTTTTAGGCCAATCGTGTGTGTGTGTGTGTTAGGATACCTCCCTTCGCCGGAAATAACAACTTTAGCCCCGGATATGGGCTAGGAAGAATTAAGCTCTTAAATAATAATTTAAGGAAATGACTTTGTTTGCTTTCGTTTAGGATTTATGCCATGAAGACAGCGTAAAATATTTTGTGGTAATTTTATGATTACTAAATATCATGATTTATACTTTAGTTATTATATGCTAAAATTATTTATTATTGCTTTCGATTTTGGTTAGTTAATATAAATCATTTGACTAATAATGTTAATGTAGTAGTATTTTGTAGTATTTGGTATATACGAAAAGTCACGCAAAGTAAAATGATCCATTTTTACTAAAATTTGTTTTTTAATTCAGGAGTTACCGCAGCCCATTATAGCTTATTTTGTTCTTTAGAAGTGAGTTTTCTGGCTGAGAAAAATATATGGTGACCATAAGCATTTAAATGATCTTCAAATACGATAAATATATTCGATTATTTATATGATCGAGATAATGTAGGGTAAATTATGTACCTGTTTTCGTGACTATTCATTTAAAAAAAATTTTTTTGGGAGCCTAAAACCTTTCTGGCGGGGCTTAGCCCCTCACCTATGCCAATGATCGCCACGATAAATAACACATTGTTTTGGAAAATAATGGAAAGCGAAGAATTAAAGTAAGGATACCTTTAAGATACAATTATCATTTAAATTTTTTGATTCTAGGAAACAAATGTTAATTTTTACGTTTTTCAGCTAACATATTTTCTTCATTCATGTCCTTAAAATGACAATTTAAATTTCAAGTAAAAGACGCTTTTAAAATAAAATATTGGAAAAATCTCCTATTGTTTTAATGTTTTCACACCCTTCACCATAACTTTAGGTTATGTTAGGTTAGGTTATGTGGCAGCCCGATGTATCAGGCTCACTTAGACTATTCAGTCCATTGTGATAACACAGTGGTGAACTTCTCTCTTATCACTGCCCAGCAAAAAAAAGAGCTTCCAAAAAAGTAGTTTGGATCCCCAATCTGTGATCCGGAAGTAGTGCAAACTTGGATCATCTCCAATGAATTTTACATGGGCTTGTCATAGGGCGGAAGTACTCCCTTTTTGGATCCTTTGCATTGCTTTAGAAGTTGTGCCCTGGAAGTTAATTTGAATGAAGAAATTTAAAAAGCGAAAAAAAATTTTTTTTTTTTTCAACCAATTTCACTTTTTTTCATCCATATGTTTTATTACACTATTATTTTCCTATTATCTAATTTTTACAATTTGAAAAACTTTTTCGCTCCGACCAGGGATTGAACCTGGGTTTGCTGGCACCATAACAGAACGCCTTAGCACACTCAGCCACAAACGCCATTGAACATAAAGCGTCGAAAGGTCAATTCAAATGTTTGTGATATGATCGTAATACGACACCAAGGAATAACATTCTAATTGCTTCTCGAGATGTTCTTTATTAGTATGAACGAAAAAAATAAGAAACGCAGGTTCAAATCTCACCAGCGGCAATTTTTTTATTAAATATTTTTCTAAAAAATATTTTTTATGGTATGCACCTTTTTATTTTTTATTTTCGGCATATATTTTCGTATAAATATATTTTTTCTATTAAAAATCAACAAAAGAAATGTTTGTGGTACAACTTCCAATTTTTTTTGCTGGGTGAGTGCTGCCCGATTCCATGTTAAGCTCAATGACACCATAACTTTGGTACAGAGTATAACAAGTTTGTGCATTTATATGTAACTCCAAAAAGGACCAGTCTAAGACCCATATTTTAGTATACCGATCGTCTTAGAATTAAATTCTGATTCGATTTAGCGATGTCCGTCTGTCTGTCTGTTCATGTATGTTTGTGTGCAAAGTACATCTCGCACCTTATGTTCGATTGTCCTCAAACTTAGCATACGTGCTTTTTTCGACTCAAAGACGATCCCTATTGTTTTAGGAAGAAATCGGTTCAGATATGATGCCATATACATGTATTTCCTATTTGGTTATAATTGACGTGTTTATGAACCGAACTTCTTCAAATTTCATACACGCAAAGAAAAACAAACGTTTGGAAAACCTGTATCGACAACGTTTTTCTTTTGTTAGAGTTTTTTGAATTTATTCGAAAAATTTAAACTTTTATCCCCAAAAAAATCGTTTGTTACAAAATTTTTATTTTTTCAATAAAAAAAAAAATATATATTCCTGAATCAACAACACATTCCATTTCGTTTATATCAAGCACTCTTCTTTTCAGTCTTTAAGTCTTTAATAAGACACATTTTACAGATACATAGTAAAAATTTAAAATAGTAGTATGTAATGTTGAACACCTTTTCGGAATCTCAAAACATGCCTAGAGTATATGTAAAAAAATACAAAAAAAAACTTTTTGGTGTTCGGTCGAAGCAGGGATCGAACCCAGGACCCCTGGTATGCAATGCGGACGTACCAAACACTGATCCACGGTGCCCAACTAAATGTACGTTTCTGTTAAATAAAATTTGTTTAATCGGCTCGTGGGCGCCACAAACTATGCTATGTAAATATAACTTATAACGATAATTGTCTATTGATGACAATAACAGTTCAGTGGATAGTGTGTTGGCTTACAAATTACATGGTCCGTGGTTCGATTCTCCGTCCAGGCGAAAGGTAAAATTAAAAAAAAAAATTATAAAATCGAATAATTTCTTGTACATTGCTTGTAGAAAAAGATGCTAAGAACTAAAAACCTCGTGGAAGTGGGAAAGATGTGAGCGGAAATACAATTAGCAAGAAAAGATTGTTTTTTTTTTATACCCTGCTCCACACTGTGGAACAGGGTATTATAAGTTAGTGCATATGTTTGCAACACCCAGAAGGAGACGAGATAGACACATGGTGTCTTTGGCAAAAATGCTCAGGGTGGGCTCTTGAGTCGATATAGCGATGTCCGTCTGTCCGTGAACACATTTTTGTAATCAAAGTCTAGGTCGCAGTTTTAGTCCAATCGACTTCAAATTTGGCACAAGTATGTGCTTTGGCTCAGAATAGATCCCTATTGATTTTGGAAGAAATCGGTTCAGATTTAGATATAGCTCCCATATATATATTTCGCCCGATATGGACTTATATGGCCCCAGAAGCCAGAGTTTTACCCTAATTTGCTTAAAATTTTGCACAAGAAGAACAATTAGTACTATAGTCAAGTGTGCAAAATTTTATTGAAATCGGTTCAGATTTAGATATAGCTCCCATATATATCTTTCGCCCGATATGGACTAATACGGTCCCAGAAGCCAGAGTTTTACCCCAATTTGGTTGAAATTTTGCACAGGGAGTAGAATTAGCATTGTAGCTATGCTTACCAAATTTGGTTGAAATCGGTTCGGATTTAGATATAGCTCCAGTATATAGCTTTCAGCCGATTTACACTCATATGACCACAGAGGCCAATATTTTGCTCCGATTTAGTTGAAATTTTGCACAGGGAGTAGAATTAGCATTGTAGCTATGCGTGCTAAATTTTGTTGAAATCGATTCATATTTAGATATATCTCCCATATATATGTTTTTCTGATTTCGACAAAAATGGTAAAAATACCAACATTTTCCTTGTAAAAGCGCCACTGCTTAGTCGAAAAGTTGTAAAAATGACTCTAATTTTCCTAAACTTCTAATAAAGGGTGATTCTTTTGAGGTTAGGATTTTCATGCATTAGTATTTGACAGATCACGTGGGATTTCAGACATGGTGTCAAAGAGAAAGATGCTCAGTATGCTTTGACATTTCATCATGAATAGACTTACTAACGAGCAACGCTTGCAAATCATTGAATTTTATTACCAAAATCAGTGTTCGGTTCGAAATGTGTTTATCGACAAATTTTGTTCAGCGATGAGGCTCATTTCTGGTTGAATGGCTACGTAAATAAGCAAAATTGCCGCATTTGGAGTGAAGAGCAACCAGAAGCCGTTCAAGAACTGCCCATGCATCCCGAAAAATGCACTGTTTGGTGTGGTTTGTACGCTGGTGGAATCATTGGACCGTATTTTTTCAAAGATGCTGTTGGACGCAACGTTACGGTGAATGGCGATCGCTATCGTTCGATGCTAACAAACTTTTTGTTGCCAAAAATGGAAGAACTGAACTTGGTTGACATGTGGTTTCAACAAGATGGCGCTACATGCCACACAGCTCGCGATTCTATGGCCATTTTGAGGGAAAACTTCGGAGAACAATTCATCTCAAGAAATGGACCGGTAAGTTGGCCACCAAGATCATGCGATTTGACGCCTTTAGACTATTTTTTGTGGGGCTACGTCAAGTCTAAAGTCTACAGAAATAAGCCAGAAACTATTCCAGCTTTGGAAGACAACATTTCCGAAGAAATTCGGGCTATTCCGGCCGAAATGCTCGAAAAAGTTGCCCAAAATTGGACTTTCCGAATGGACCACCTAAGACGCAGCCGCGGTCAACATTTAAATGAAATTATCTTCAAAAAGTAAATGTCATGGACCAATCTAACGTTTCAAATAAAGAACCGATGAGATTTTGCAAATTTTATGCGTTTTTAAAAAAAAAAGTTATCAAGCACTTAACAAATCACCCTTTACATATATATCGAGCGATAAATCATAAATAAACTTTTTCGAAGTTTCCTTAAAATTGCTTCAGATTTAAACGTTTCCCATATTTATACCCTTCACCACTACTGTGGTACAGGGTATAATAAGTTTGTGCATTTGTATGTAACGCCAAGAAGGAAAAGTCTGAGACCCATCGTTTAGTATACCGATCGTCTTAGAATTAAATTCTGAGTCGATTTAGCGATGTCCGTCTGTCTGTCTGTCTGTCTGTCTGGCTGTCTGTCTGTTGATGTATTTTTGTGTGCAAAGTACAGCTCGCAGTTTTAGTCCGATTGTCCTAAAATTTGGTATTGGGTCCTGTTTCGGCCCAAAGACGATCCCTATTGATTTTGGAAAAAATCGGTTCAGATTTAGATATAGCTGCCATATATATTTTTCACCGATCTGGTCATAATTGGCGTGTATATCAACCGATCTTCCTCAAATTTCGTACATCCGAATATTTTATGAGTCTCGAAAAACTTGCAAAATATCAGCCAAATCGGTTCAGATTTAGATATAGCTCCCATATATATCTTTCGCCCGATTTACACTCATTTGACCATAGAGGCCAATTTTGTGCTCCGATTTAGTTGAAATTTTGCACAGGGAGTAGAATTAGCATTGTAGCTATGCGTGCCAAATTTGGTTGAAATCGGTTCAGATTTAGATATAGCTCCCATATATAGCTTTCGCCCGATTTACACTCATATGACCACAGAGGCCAATTTTTTGATCCGACTTAGTTGAAATTTTACACAGGAAGTAGAATTAGCATTGTAGCTATGCGTGCCAAATTTGGTTAAAATCGGTTCAGATTTAGATATAGCTCCTATATAAATGTTTTTCTGATTTCGACAAAAATGGTCAAAATATCAACAATTTCCTTGTAAAATCGCCACTGCTTAGTCGAAAAGTTGTAAAAATGACTCTAATTTTCCTAAACTTCTAATACATATATATAGAGCGATAAATCATAAATAAACTTTTGCAAAGTTTCCTTAAGATTTCTTCAGATTTATATGTTTCCCATATTTTTTTACTAACATTGTGTTCCACCCTAGTGCATTAGCCGACTTACATTTTGAGTCTACAGATTTTGCAGTCTATCTAATTCGGTCCAGATCGAGTGATATTTAAATGTATGTATTTGGGACAAACCTTTATATATAGCCCCCAACAGATTTGACGGATGTGATATGGTATCGAAAATTTAGATCTACAGTGGTGCAGGGTATAATATAGTCGGCCCCGCCCGACTTTAGACTTTCCTTACTGGTTTTTTACTAACATTGTGTTCCACCCTAGTGCATTAGCCGACTTACATTTTGAGTCTATAGATTTTGCAGTCTATCTAATTCGGTCCAGATCGAGTGATATTTAAATGTATGTATTTGGGACAATCCTTTATATATAGCCCCCGACACATTTAACGAATGTGATATGGTATCGAAAATCTAGATCTACAAAGTGGTGCAGGGTATAATATAGTCGGCCCCGCCCGACTTTAGACTTCCTTACTTGTTTTTTACTAACATAGTGTACCATCCCAGGGCATTAGCCGACTTAAATTTTAAGTCTATAGATTATACATTTTGTTCAGATGGAATCAGATTTAAATGTATGTATTTGGGACAAAAACCTTTATATATAGCACCCAACACATTTGACGGATTTGATATAGTATCGAAAATGTGGATGTTTTTTGCTTTTTAGTCAAGATAGAAAAGCAAAAAAACAAAATTAAAATGATTTCATTAATTTTAAAGAATTTTTCAGAATTACTATAGTCAAGTTGATCTTAGTCAAAAAAAAAAAAAAAAAAAAAAAAAAAAAACGATAAGACGAATGAATCCAACCCATGTTTGTCGGTTGCGGCTTACACTAAAGTTTTGCCTCCGTCGGCGGCGGCTTGACGGCTAAGCCGATATAACTATGTCTTTTCGGGCAGCGAACAATTATCCATTGTAAAATCAATTTGAAGTTATTCGAATGGTAATGAGATTAGTTGTACGACCAATCTTACAATCAAATTTACATTTCATTCAAATTTTCTGAGCTACAATTTCGCAAAATTAATATAGCAGCTTGAAATTGGTTGATTGTATGTGAAAGGTTCAAAATTTTGGTTTAAACCGATATGTTTCCGGTTTAAACCGATATGTTCAATTAAATGGCGGCTAAATTTGAGTCGAGATAAGACATATTTGGCGGCGGAGTCGACTGGCAAAAAATAGTCGGCGGAGTCTGAAATTGCCGGCGCGACTCGGCGGCTTCTTTCTCTAAAGACGAGTCACTTATCTATAAGGACAAAACGTTTTCATTGAAAACTTTGTCGACTTTTAGGCAAGGAAATAAACTTTATATCAGAGAAATGCGTTTTCTATGGTAAGGAAAATTCGTATTCGTATTTTAAGGACATGAAATATTTGGTCTCACGACAGTAACATAAATCACGACCTGTTAAATCCAACACAAATACTTTTATTTCTGAATGCACTAGATCAAAAGTCTTGTGTAAGCTTGTAAACAATAAAATTAACTATCACTGCAATAAATCTGACAGTTGTAAAACGTGAGCTTTACAAATAAGCGCAATGAAATTGGTTTCTATACATATCATCCACCCTGTATAGTTTACATGGTTGGGTAAATTAACTCTCAAAAAGTCTGCAATTACAGACTGTCTTCTTGGCTGATCGAACATTTGTTGAGTAGATATTGCCGAAAGCTAAATTTTACAAAGCTTTTCTTAATATCCTTCTTTTTTCCATTTTGATATAATTTTGAATATACCAAGAGTATATTCCTTTACAATTCCCCTACCCAGCTCTTTTTGAGCCATTCCAATCACTGCCAATAAATTTCAATCGGGAAAAAAACACAAGGCCTTTTTATCTTTCCTCACGCCTTCATTTTATTCACAAATCAGAATCTTTTGTTTCAAGGAGGGGGGGACAAAAAAATCCTAGTAAAGAAAAACGAACAAAATCGTAGAAAAACTTGACGAACGAAAACAAAAGCGACTAAAGGAGATATTGCAAATATTTCATGCAGAAAACTGTGCAACAGAAGAGAACAAAGAAAAGCATCATTGCTAGCAACTTGCGATTTATTGTGAAAATGTAACTGAAGTGTGAATTCATAGAACAAAAGCCCCCCCAACTTCATCACCAGCATCTTCCAGCCTTATCTTCTCATGCCACCCACAAAGACCAATGGAAGAAAGCTAAAAAGTAATCATTCACGATTGAGATTTCACATCAAACAAAACAAAAAATGACGCAAAAACATCAAAGAAATCTATTTCCAATGTAAAACGGACATGTAAAAACGGTTCAATGGACAAAAAAGAATGAAACAAACGAAACGAAACAAATATGCAAAGAAATTACTTTTCAAATGAACAAACGAATAAATCTCTCTCGAACCATCCTCACCCATAGCCTTCGAATAAAAAAGTGATCAATATTTTATGTAGAACAACAATACGTGGCGTGTGATGAAAGAGGAGTACGGCGGCATACTCAATCAATGGGAAACAAAAAATTGCAATGCGATAGGAAAGAGTCTGAGGGAAATGAAGTCAAATGGAAAAATCGTCATAAAATGAAATGGGAAATTTTCAATGAGAATTGCATTGAGACGATGCATTTAGAGGACATTTCATCGTGGTGTTCTTTTATTTGGAGAATTAATTTTTTTTTCTTGACGTTAAACAAATGTCTCGATAATAAATTGAAAGGGTTTCCTATCTTTAAATATTTGGTTGATTATTCTCTTTTTGATTGGTTCATCATGTTTATACCTAGAGTGGGTATAAGATTTTTGTTTATTTCTACTGTGAGAAGCTTTCCAATGTCAGTATTTTAACTGAGTCAGGAGTTATTTTCAAAAATGAAAAAAAAATAATTATATTACTTATGGCCATTTTCATGTATCTCCGTTGGACTTTAACTCCCAGTTAGCAGAAAGTAAAATCGAAATATCTTCTCTCCGGTTAACTTTTTTAGCAGTTAAGTTCCTAACAGGCATATGAAATATACACTGAAAAAAAAAGCATACTCGGTTCCAAAGATTTTGTCTTTACTTTAAAAAATTTGGTATTGATTCCGAGCCAAAGAAGCGGAGACTACAGGTAAGGATAATTTTAAGACACAATTCTCTTTTAAATTTAGGTTTTGTGTACTTGCTTCTAGGAAGCAAATTTTAATTTTTCGCTTTCTCAGCTATTTTTCTTCATATGCTATCAAAGCCCTTTAAAAACGAGTTAACGGCAATTTTATTTTCCAAATTAGGACTCGACTTTGAGTAGAAATTATGCTATGTTTGAAGTAAAAAACTTCTTTAAAATAAAGTTTTGAAAAACATGTCCTATATTTGAAGGATTTTTTGCTTTTTAGTCAAGATGCAAAAGGACAACAAATTTAAAGACAATTTCATTAAATTTAAAGAATTTTTCTGAATTATTAAAGTCAAGTTGACCTTAGCCTATACATTTTTTCTTTCATGTTAAGATATCCATTTTTAAGTCAAATCACTTAATTATAATGACAATACGACTTCATTGAAAAGTTTATCGACTTTTGGACAAGGAAAATAACTTTATTTTAGAGAAATGCGTCTTCTATGCTAAGCAAAATTTGTATTCGTATGTTAAAGACATGAAATCTTTGACCTCACGACAATATTTTTTTCAGTGTATAAACAAGATGACAGACATGTCCATAGTACGGTTTAAAAGTTCGTTAGCTAACGTAGCACTAACGGAGCTTCCTGAAAATGGGGTTAATCGAATAATATTTTCCTATTATCTAATTTTTTACAATTTGAACAACTTTTTCGCTCCGACCAGGGGTTGAACCTGCACCCAGAAAAAGGGGCTCTAATGCCAACTGAACTTTATTTTAGTTCATAAAAATTAGTTGATTTTAGTTAAATTTTGCACAATATGAGTAAATGTTCCTTATTTGAATAATTTTTTGCCAACTTTAATGACGTGAACTAAAAATAAGAAAAAAAGTTTTATACAAATATAGTGCACAATTTTACTAAAAAATAAAATAGTTCATATTTTCCTAAAATGGCAGAAGTTTGCTTAAATTGAGTTCATAAGTCACTCAAAAGAATAAATTTTACTAAAATTGTACCTGTCTCGAACTTCGTACAGCGCTAAAGATATTTTAACCATTTTTAAATCCAATTTTTTCTTCCAACATATGAAATTTTTTTAAACAACAGAAAAAAATTAATTATTTTTAAAAAAATTTTCTTCAATTTGACAAAAAGTATTAACTTATTTGTAACATGTTGCAATTAGAAAACTATTTTAGTTCAAATTTTCCAAAATAAACCTACATTTTCTTCCACGGTGGGGTCACTTTTTTTTGGGTGTGGGTTTGATGGCACCATAACAGAACGCCTTAGAACACTCAACCACAAACGCCATTGAACATAAAGCGTCGAAAGGTCAATTCAAATGTTTGTGATATGATCGTAATACGACACCAAAGAATAACATTCTAATTGCTTCTCGAGATGTTCTTTATTAGTATGAACGAAAAAATAAGAAACACAGGTTCAAATCTTTTTATGTTTTGCATCGTTTTCATTTTTATACCCTCCACCATAGGATAATACCCCCTATCCTATGGTGGAGGGTATAAAAATGAAAACGATGCAAAACATAAAAAGATTTGAACCTGTGTTTCTTATTTTTTCGTTCATACTAATAAAGAACATCTCGAGAAGCAATTAGAATGTTAACTTTGTCATTCCGTTTGTAACACATCGAAATATTGCTCTAAGACCCAATAATCCGATCTGAGCATCCCAGCAAAAAAAAGCGTCGCCCAAAAAGTACTGAAAATGTTCTTTTTGGATCCGGAAGTGGTGCAAAATTGACGCAGAAGCGATGAATTTAACATAGGCTTGTCATAGGACGGAAGTCCTCCATTTCAACAGCCGTTGCACTGAATTTGCAGCACTTCTTTAGGTGTGCTCCGAATTCAATGTTTTGGATGTAAATTAAAAAATTCTGTGATATTTTGTCAAATAAATAATTTTTATAATTTTTTTATAATTTTTAATGGCTTGGCGGAAACGTTTGACCTCAACTATTTTCAAAAATGCACAATTTTTTTCAGATAGGGTTAAAAAATTTTTTCGACAAAATTTAAATGATTTGTACCATTTTAGGAATTTTTATTCGGTTTTTAACCTATTTGAAACAAAAAAATTTAAAATTATCCATTAAAAGTATGAAAAAACCAAGTTATAAAAAATTGAATTTAAAGAACTTCCTGGGTAGTTAAAATAAAGAACATCATTGGGAGTGCATCTTCTGGAAGTGATTTTAAAGTTGTGCCTTTGGAAGAACTTCCAAATTTTTTTGCTAGGATGTCCGTCCGTCTGTTGAAATCACGCTAACATCCGAACGAAACAAGCTATCGACTTGAAACTTGGCACAAGTAGTTGCTATTGATGTAGGTCGGATGGTATTGCAATTGGTCCACATTGGTACATAATTATATATTGCCCCCCATATAAATCGATCCCCCGATTTGGCTTGCGGAGCCTCTAAGAGAAGCAAATTTCATCCGATCCGGCTGAAATTTGGTACATGGTGTTAATATATGGTCTCCAACAACCATGCAAAAATTGGTTCACATCGGTCCATAATTATATATTGCCCCCATATAAACCGACCACCAGATTTGACCTCCGCAGCCTCTTGGAAGACTAAAATTTATCTGATTCAGTTTAAATTTGTTACGTGATGTTAATATATAGCCTCAAACACCCATGCTAAAATTGGTCGATATCGGTCAATAATTATATATAGGTCCCACATAAACCGATTCCCAGATTTGGAAGACTTGGAAGAGCAGACTTGGAAGAGCAAAATTCTTCCCATTCGGTTGGAATATGGTACGTGATGTTAGTATAGGGTATCAAACAACCATGCAGGAATTGGTTCATATCAGTCCATAATAATATATAGCTCCCATATAAACCGATCCCCAGATTTGACCTCCGGTGCCTTTTGGAGAAACAAAATTCATCCGATCTGGTTGAAATTTGGTACGTGTTGGTAGTATATGATATTTAACAACCATGTGAGTTGAAATTTGTGGATGACAGTCTTTCGTAGAAGTTTCTACACAATCTATGGTGTCAAACGGCACAGCTTTAAATCCCAGCGGGCTTGCAATTTAATTTTTTTATTATTATTTTTTTCACTTTTTTATTAATTTTCTATTTTTTTAATTTTTTTTTTTGTGAAATTTAATTGTCCAAAATTTGCACTTAAAATAGCCTGATTGCGTACTTTCTAATACTTGTCCACAAGGACTGCATCGGAAGTAGAAAAAAATCATTGGGGGATCCCAAGATGCGCTTTAGAAGAAATGATTGTGGACTTGTCCACAAGGACTGCATCGGAAGTTGAAAAAAATCGGTGGGGGATTCTGGGAAGGGCTTTAAACGAAATGTTTGTGGAACAACTTCCAATTTTTTTTGCTGGGTACATATACATATTCTTGTTCGGGGAGAAGTTTTTAACATTGTCCGTCTGTTGTAATCACGCTACAGTCTTCAATTATGACTATCGCCTTAAAATTTGACATAGATTCGTATACTGGTCACGCAGGTCAAGTTCAAAGATGGACTATATCGGTCCTGATTTGAAATTAGCGCTCATATTAACCGATCGATTTTACTTCTTAGGCTTATAAACACCGTAAAATTTTATGTTATTTGCTTGAAATTGGAAATATAGAGGTATTTTTCCCTCTTGGGATTCTAGATACCGCAATTTTTATCCAATTTGCTTGAAATTCTCAATCAAGTGTTTTTTAAGGTGCACAAATGGATGGTCCGAATTGCCAGAGATTCAAAATCTAAAGGTAGTTTATCCGCAAATAGGTGTGCGATGTACAGCGACCACCCGATTTGATCTCTTCGGCTTCTATAAACTGCCAGTTTTATCCGATGTTATTAAAAATGTAAGAAGGCCTTTGTGGTTTATACCGGAAAGGTTTTATATAATCCTCATATAAATCGGTCTTCCGATTTAATTTTTTAAGGATATAGACGACGCACTGATCATCCAAATTGCCCGAAACTATAAGAAAAAATCGCGATTTTACTTCTCGTTCTTGGGCTGGAAAAATTTTTACCATTGAAATTTCGAACCCTATGAAAGGATTTATTTCATCGGATTTTCTTGCACGTTTAGACAAGAAGTTTGAGATTCCTGTAAAACTCAAACAAAAATGGTTTTTATAAATCCCGAATGTGATATAGGCTCCAGTATTCAGTGATAGGAGAATGTGGCATCACAATGAACTGAATAGTCTAAGTTAGACTGAAACAGGGAATTCGGTCACTATGTTTTTATGGAAGAAAATTCAAATATTACTTCTTGAAAGTAAGAATTCTTTACTTTACATTATAAGCAACTTTCATAAAGATCAGTGTCTAAAAAAATGTAATGAACATTTGCAGAATTGTGAGGGGTTTTAAGGCAAAAATAATTCTTACCACAAAAGACCACTAATATTCCCAAAAATTAAAGCAATAAAATTGTATATAACACATATTAAAATGTCGTAAAAATGAACTCCTAGTTTATTTAAATTAACATACACATATGCATCTCTGTATGTCCACATATTCAAGGATGTCAACCTACACCACATTGACATACTCACCCACTCTTTTGAGGCATATAGGCTCTAATATTTTACATGGAAAATGTTAGGTTAAAAGGATTCTAGCAACTTGATGATTTGCCATTTGGACTGGAAGTAGGAGCACAGCGGGAGAAAAGGCCATTAAAATAGCCATTAAACATTTTCTAACAGTCATATTTGTTATATTTTTAATTAATAATGGCACCACTAAAAACTCCTAATATGAAAAACGAATTAAGATATGAATATTTATATTCGAAAAGAGCTCAGAGGATACACCAGAACACTCAGACAAACAAGCAGCCACGCCGTCATAATCATCACCATCAGGACATATCGCCTTAATGAGGTTGAAAGTAGAAGCAATTTTGTGTTCCTCCAAAGGCAATTAAAATAAAACACACAAAAACAGTTAGATAAGCCTTAATTTTCCATTTTGTGACTTCCAAACGGGGAGAGGGTTGTTGATGTTGGCAATAGGTACGAAAGGTCATAGGAATATGTCAAAAAACGTAAACTAATTTGATAATATCACGTATTAAAAATTAACAGAATTAAAGAATTTCAGAATATGGGGTGGTTGAGAAAGAGGTCATTTAACTTATTACTGAATATTTTTTACAATTTAAGTATTTTTGACTGTAATAAAAATTGTATAGTTATATTGTATTGTTGCCAAAATCGATTATTTTAAATGGATGCCGAGAATTTCTGAGATTTTCTCTTTCAGGAGTCTACTTCCTTTGGCCAAAAAGGTGCATTTGACGTTATGACAAGGTAAGTGTTTTAGTAGCATTTCATACCCAGAGAAGGATTTTGATTACCTCATAGAGCAAAATGCTATTTTTGGGTGGTAAAAATGTAACATCGACAACCATTATATGTTTGACGAAAAAAATATGTTTTCTTCTCCCCATACAAAAATAAGATTTTACTCTACGCGAAAAAATAATTACGTGGTATTAAAGATTACGCAACCTTAATTTTAGGGTGCGCAATAGGAAGGAATGAAATTTCTATGAATTAAAAGAAAATTTACAAAGAAATCGTCCTTAACTTAACTGAAATATTGAATTTTTATACCCTCCACCATAGGATGGGGGGTATATTTACTTTGTCATTCCGTTTGTAACACATCGAAATATTGCTCTAAGACCCCATAAATATATATTCGGGGTCGTGGTGAAATTCTAAGCATGTCCGTCCATCCGTCCGTCCCTCTGTTGAAATCACGCTAACTTCCGAACGAAACAAGCTATAGATTTGATACTTGCCATAAGTACCCAGCAAAACAAATTGGAAGTAGTTCCACAAACATTTCTTTTAAAGCCCATCCCAGAATCCCCCATCGAGTTTTTTCAACTTCCGATGCAGTCCTTTTGGACAAGTCCACAAACATTTCTTCTAAAGCGCATCGTGGGATCCCCCAATAATTTTTTCCACTTCCGATGCAGTCCTTTTGGACAAGTGCACAAACATTTCTTCTAAAGCGCATCTTGGGATCCCCCAATGATTTTTTTCTACCTCCGATGCAGTCCTTGTGGACAAGTATTAGAAAGAACGCAATCAGGCTATTTTAAGTGCAAATTTTGTATAATTAAATTTTACAAAAAAAAGAAAACTAATAAAAAACTAAAAACAAAATAGAAATTAATAAAAAAAGTAAAAAAATAATTTAAAAAAAATAAATTTAATTTCCGCTGGGATTTGAACCTGTGCCGTTTGACTTTTTCGATTCCATGGAAGTTCTTTTGAGAAGATTTTGCAAATTAAGAGAATTTTTAATTTTTTTGTTGATTTTTAATGGAAAAATATATTTGTACGAAAATATATACCGAAAATAAAAAACAAGTATATACGGCCGTAAGTTCGGCCAGGCCGAAGCTTATGTACCCTCCATCATGGATTGCGTAGAAACTTCTTCTAAACACTGCCATCCAGAATCGAATTACTTAAGTTGCGGTAACGCTTGCCGATGGCAAGGTATCTTAAAACTTCCTAACACCATCTTCTAAATTGTATGTAAGTCCACACGTGGTATATATTAAATCAAAAAGATCGATCCAATACGTATACAATTTAGTTTGACAAAGTAGACATAAAATTTTTACAGAAATAACATTTTTAAAAAAATTTTCTATAGAAATAAAATTTTCACAAAATTTTCTATAGAAATAAAAATTTTGACAAAATTTTCTATAGAAATAAGCTTTTGACAAAATTTTCTATAGAAATAAAATCTTGGTAGATTATTTTTGTCTCGAGTGGCAACCATGATTATGAACCGAATAAAATTTGAACAAAATTTTCTATAGAAATAAAATTTTGACAAAATTTTCTATAGAAATAAAATTTTGAAAATGATGAAAATTTTATTATGAACCGAATAAAATTTTAACAAAATTTTCTCTAGAAATAAAATTTTGGTAGATTATTTTTGGCTCTAGTGCAACCATGATTATGAACCGATAGGGACCAATTTTTGTGTGATTGGACCAATTTTGGTATGGTTGTTAGCGACCATATACTAACACCACGTTCCTAATTTGAACCGGATCGGATGAATTTTGCTCCTCCAAGAGGCTCCGGAGGTCAAATCTGGAGAACGTTTTATATGGGGGCTATATATAATTATGGACCGATATGGACCAATTCTGCCACGGTTGTTAAAGATCATATACTAACACCATGGTCCAAATTACAACCGGATTGGATGAAATTTGCTTCTCTTGGAGACTTCGCAAGCCAAATCTGGGGATCGGTTTATATGGGGGCTATATATAATTATGAACCGATGTGGACCAATTTTTGCATGGTTGTTAGAGACCATATACCAATATCATGTACCAAATTTCAGGCGGATCGGATGAAATTTGCTTCTCTTTGAGGCTCCGCAACCCAAATCTGGGGATCGGTTTATGTGGGCGCTATATATAATTATGGACCGATGTAGACCAATTTTTGCCCGGTTGTTAGAGACCATATACCAATACCATGTACCAAATTTCAGCCGGATCGGATGCAATTTGCTTCTCTTTGAGGCTTCGCAAGCCAAATCTGGAGATCGGTTTATATGGGGGCTATATATAATTATGGACCGATGTGGACCAATTCTGCCACGGTTGTTAAAGATCATATACTAACACCATGTTCCAAATTACAACCGGATCGGATGAAATATGCTTCTCTTAGAGGCTCCACAAGCCAAATCTGGGGATCGGTTTATATGGGGGCTATATATAATTAAGGACCGATATGGACCAATTTTTGCATGGTTGTTAGAGACCATATACCAAAATCATGTACCAAATTTCAGCCGGATCGGATGAAATTTTCTTCTCTTTGAGGCTCGGCAAGCCAAATCTGGGGATCGGTTTATATGGGGGCTATATATAATTATAGACCGAGGTGGACCAATTTTTGCATGGTTGTTAGAGACCATACACCAACACCATATACCAAATTTCAGCCGGATCGGGTGAAATATGCTTCTGTTAGAGGCTCCACAAGCCAAATCTGAGGGTCCCTTTATATGGGGGCTATACGTAAAAGTGGACCGATATGGCCCATTTTCAATACCGTCCGACCTACATCGACAACAACTACTTGTGCCAAGTTTCAAGTCGATAGCTTGTTTTGTTCGGAAGTTAGCGTGATTTCAACAGACGGACGGACGGACGGACGGACATGCTTAGATCGACTCAGAATTTCACCACGACCCAGAATATATATACTTTATGGGGTCTTAGAGCAATATTTCGATGTGTTACAAACGGAATGACAAAGTTAATATACCCCCATCCTATGATGGAGGGTATAATAAAAACGATGCATGCCAAAAAAAAAAATATTTTTTAAGAAAAATATTTGATAAAAAAAATTGCCGCTGGTGATATTTGAACCTGCGTTTCTTATTTTTTCGTTCATACTAATAAAGAACATTTCGAGAAGCAATTAGAATGTTATTCCTTGGTGTCGCATTACGATCATATCGCAAACATTTGAATTGACCTTTCGACGCTTTATGTTTAATGGCGTTTGTGGCTGAGTGTGCTAAGGCGTTCTGTTATGGTGCCAGTAAACCCAGGTTCAACCCCTGGTCGGAGCGAAAGAGTTTTTCAAATTGTAAAAATTAGATAATAGGAAAATAATTGTGTAATAAAACATATTGATGAAAAAAAAGTGAAATTGGTTGAAAAGAAATTTTTTTTTCGTTTTTTAAATTTCTTCATTCAAATTAACTTCCAGGGCACAACTTCTAAAGCAATGCAAAGGATCCAAAAAGGCAGTACTTCCGTCCTATGACAAGCCCATGTAAAATTCATTGGAGATGATCCAAGTTTGCACTACTTCCGGATCACAGATTGGGGATCCAAACTACTTTTTTGGAAGCTCTTTTTTTGCTGGGTAGTTGTTATTGATGTAAGTAAAAAAAAAAAATTGACGCACAAGTGATGCATTTAACATGGGCTTGTTATAGGACAGATGTCCTCCATTTCAACAGCTGTTGCACTGAATTTGCATCACTTCTTAAGGTGTGATGCGAATTCAGTGTTTTGGATATTAATTAAGAAATTTTGTGATATTTTGACAAATAAATAATTTTAAAATTTTTTTAAGATTTTTAATCCATTCTAGCACTTGTCTGGAACGTTTGACATCAAAAATTATCAAAAACTCGCAAAGTTTTCTTGAACGGATTTAGCATTTTTTTCGACAAAATTTAAATAATTTGTACCATTTTATTAATTCTTAATCTGTTTTTAACCTAGTTGAAACAATAAAATTTTAAATTTCCCGTTAAAAATGTGTAAAAAGCGAGTTATAAAAAATGAACCCAAATGAACTTCCTGTGCAGTTAAAATAAAGAACATCTTTGGGAGGACATTTTTGAGGCTTTTAAGGAAAGTTGTGCCTTTGGAAGAACTTCCAAAATTTTTAGGTGGGCACTTTTACGTATAGCCCCCAAATAAACCGACCCCCCAGATGTGGCTTGCGGAGGCTCTTACAGAAGCAAATTACATCCGATCCGGTTGAAACTTGGTACGTGGTGTTAGTATATGGTTTCTAACAATCATGCAGGAATTGGTCCACATCGGTCCATAAATATATATAGCCCCTATATAAACCGAGCCCCAGATTTGAACTCCGGAGCCTCTTGGAGGAGCAAAATTCATCCGATCCCGTTGAAACTTGGTACGTGGTGTTAGTATATGGTTTCTAACAATCATGCAGGAATTGGTACACATTGGTCCATAATTATATATAGCCCCTATATACCGAGCCCCAAATTTGAACTCCGGAGCCATTTGGAGGAGCAAATTTCATCCGATTCAGTTGAAATTTTGGATTTTGTGTATGTATATGAACACTAACAACCAACCGATCCCCAATCACACCAAATTTGGTCCATATCGGTTCATAATTGTATATAGCCCCATATTTCAAATATGTCTATAATTACCGCGCAAAAGTTCATATCGGTTCGTAATTATTTGTAGACTTCCCTATATATACTTTTTTATACCCACCACCATAGAATGGTGACGGGGGTACAATAAGTTTGTCATTCCGTTTGTAACATATCGAAATATCGATTTCAGACTATATAAAGTATATATATTCTTGATCAGGGAGAAATTCTAAGACGATATAAGCATGTCTGTCTGTCTGTCTGTTGTAATCACGCTACAGCCTTCAATAATAGCGCTATCGTCCTGAAATTTGGCACAGAATCGTCTTCTGTTTGCATGCACGTCAAGTTCGGAGATGGGCTATATCGGTCCAAGTTTTGATATAGTCTCCATATAAACGGACCTTCTGATTTGTGTCTTGGGCTTATAAAAACTGTAGTTTTTATCCAATTTGCCTGGTGCCTATCGGTCCATGTTTTGGTATAGCGCCCATATGGACCGATTTCCCGATTTTGCTTCTTGGGCGTCTAGAAAGTGTATTTTCTATCCGATTTGCTTGAAATTGGAAATCAGTATTCTAGGAGGTGTTTCGTTTCGTTTCCTTGAAATGAATTAATTTTTTTGCATATATATACAAAATATTTTTTTTTTTCGATTTTGATAACGACACAAGTCAAAATGATGATGATGTCTATTATTATCATATCTCTCTCTCCCTAAAGCACTAAGCATAACGCGACAAGGGACATTTAGAGGATACAATGATAACTCAATTAAATTATAATTATTTAATTACCTAAAACACACTTCAAAAACAAAATAAAGGAGTTGTGATGTATGACCAACCATTCTAGCTGGTTAAACAAAAATGTAATTCATTTAAGCCAATTAACATTTTCAACTGGCCAACATATAAATGACATGCGTCAACGCAGCTAAACTATTCACTTAACAATTATACGTAAATGAGAGACGCAATGTCAAATATCCATGTGACGGCCAACTGTCAACTCAATTAAAATTTTTGTTTTGTACAAAAAGCAAAAATGGAATAGGCTAAAGTTGAATCATAAGATTCCCTCGAAGAGAGGGGATAAGAGTAAAATTAATAAATTACACCAAGGACTTTATGTGACCATATTCTAACTAAGAGTTTACTCGTAACTGACACTACTGCAAAATAAAAATAAAAGAAAGACTATTATAAAATTTAATATCCTTTAGCTAGCATAACGCCATCGATACGAAGGGTGGATTTTTTCAAAGGAAGTTTTAAAACTTGAGCAAACCCTCTTTACTTTACTTCTGTAGATATGATTTATGTTCACCTTCCCCATTGTGGTATCAATAAAGCAGATGAAATTCGCATTTCGATCCCATTAAAATTCGGTAACAATAATAACCACAACATTAGAAAATTTTATTTATGCGATCATAAAATTTTCAATTTAGCACGTGGTCTATTTCTAGTTCTTTCCTATAAAGAACTAATTTTAATTGTTTTCCAATAAAAAGTAATAAATATGTCATCTACACCTTTTTCGAGGACCTTTAAAGTCCTTGTTCGTAACACCCTCTTCATTTCTTTCGTCATAGACTATAAAGGAAACACTTTAATTTCGACCAGTGGTGGTGAATTAATAGTTTCAGTTTTTAGAACCTTTTCTATCTATGGTTATCACTCTTCAACAAGACCAATTTACACCCCCTGATGATTGTTTTTATTTTCTTTTACAACTTAATGGCATTACCTGCTGTTAACTATGTATGTTACTAAATAAAAAAAGAGGAATCAAATATGATAGGAATTTATGGTCAAAAGTAAATAGGTTTCCCCACCTTATTTCTACAGACATCGTGAAAGCAAATACTTTAGTTTACCAACAATGCCAATTTAATCAAAAATTGAATTGGACATCGAAATATGAGCTAAGCAAGTTGCCGGACGAAATAAAAAAATCACTAAAAAATTCGAATTTCTACCGATGAAAATGCAAATGGAGATATACCCAAATAAGATCCGATTCTAAAGTGGGGTAGGGCCGACTATATTATATCCTGCACATTTTCATTATCATCTGATTTCCATTCTAATCTAACCTATAAACCTATTCTCATATTTAATTGGTACACAGAAAAAAATATCACCAGAATTTTTCTCAATTAATAATTTTAATTGGAATTGGATTGTAAACAATATTCAATTAAAAATTTAATTGACTCAACAAATTTTTTCAATAGAATCAAAAATCAATCACAGCAAGTATATTCGGCCAGGCCGAAGTTTATGTACCCTCCACCATGGATTGCGTAGAAACTTCTACTGAAGTCTGTCATCCACAATCGAATTACTTGGGTTGCGGTATCACTTGCCGATGGTTAGGTTAAAGTGGCAGCCCGATTAAGATTCAGGCTCACCTAGACTATTCAGTCCATTGTGATATAAGGTATCTTAAAACTTCCTAACACCCTCTTCTAAATTGTAAGGTAGTTCATATGTGGTATATATTAAACTAAAAAAGGCCGATTAAATACGTATATAATTAAGTTTGACAAAATTTTCTATAGAAATAAAATTTTGCTAAAAGTTTCTATAGAAATAAAATTTTGCTAAAAGTTTCTATAGAAATAAAATTTTGACAACATTTTCTATAGAAATAAAATTTGGAGAACATTTTCTATAGAAACAAAATTTTGACAAAATTTTCTATAGAAATAACATTTTGACAAAATTTTTAATAGAATTAAAATTTTGACAAAATTTTCTATAGTAATAAAATTTTGACAACATTTTCTATTAAAATAAAATTTTGCTAAAATTTTCTATAGAAATAAAATTATATATATATAATTATGGACCGATATGGACCAGTTTCATGGTTGTTGGAGCCATGATGAATTTGGCTCTTCCAAGAGGTCCCGGAGGTCAAATCTGGGGATTGATTTATATGGGGCCTATAGATAATAATGGACCGAAATGGGCCAATTCTTGCGTGTTTGTTAGAGACCATATACTAACACCACGTACCAAATTTCAACTGAATCGGATGAATTTGGCTCTTCCAAGAGGTTCCGGAGGTCAAATCTGGGGATTGATTTATATGGGGGCTAACATATATATAATTATGGACCGATATGGACCAATTTGTGCATGGTTGTTAGAGACCATATACTTACACCATGTACCAAATTTCAACCGGATTGGATTAATTTTGCTCCTGCAAAAGGCTCCGCAAGCCAAATCGGGGGATCGGTTTATATGGGAGCTATATATAATTATGGACCGATGTGAACCAATTTGTGCATGGTTGTTACAGACTATATACTAACACCATGTACCAAATTTCAGCCGGATCCGATAAAATTTGCTTCTCTTAGAGGCTCCGCAAGCCAAATCTAGGGATCGGTTTATATGGTGGCTATATATAATTATGGACCGATGTGAACCAATTTGTGCATGGTTGTTACAGACTATATACTGACACCATGTACCAAATTTCAGCCGGATCCGATAAAATTTGCTTCTCTTAGAGGCTCCGCAAGCCAAATCTAAGGATCGGTTTATATGGTGGCTATATATAATTATGGACCGATGTGAACCAATTTTTGCATGGTTATGAGAGAACATATATTAATACCATGTACCAAATTTCAACCGGATCGGATGAATTTTGCTCCTCCAAGAGGCGCCGCAAGCCATATCTGAGCGTCGGTTTATACACCCTCAAAAAAAATCGCTTCTCTAACATATGTTCCAAACATATTTTGCAGGAAACACATATATTATTGGATACTGCAGAAACATTAATATGTTTGTTTTATGTGAGCATATTATATGTTTGGAAGCATTTTGAGTCCAAAAATAGTATATGCTTGGAAGAATTCCCCAAAGAAGATTGTGCTCATTCCCTCACATAATTTTCACTTCCACGAAATTTTTGAGTTCTTCGCATCTTTTTCAGTAATACAAAAATGCTGTTTTTTTTTCAAATGTCTATTATCTTGGTTCCGAATGTCTATTCTCTTTATTCCGAATACTCATTATAATATTCAAATTAAATAGTAATTAGTCTTAAGCATATAAAATTTTTGGCCTTATCATGAAACAGTTTTCCGAAACAACGTACAAGCGGTTTCACAGAAATTGCTCTCATTTCATTCTCTCGCTGTGTTATGTTTATATCTTTTTATTCAACCCTCCCGGTTTCCATCTCTATTTATTTCTCTATACTAACTCTCTCTCTCTCTCTCTCTGTCGCTCTCTGAATAAAGTATCACAACATATATATGTTTACTCGAAATTTGTAAATTTATATATGTTTACATTCACACATATTATTTTTATGAAACATTCATGCCCCAAACATAATATATTCTAACATATTAACATATGTGTCCCAAACATTTTGTGTTAGTTTAGGAACATTACATGTTTCCACTTAAATATATTGTGTTTAAAAATTGTGCCCGAAACACATTTTGTTTATATCGGAACATATGAAAAACATATTTTTCTAACAGTGTATGGGGGCTATACGTAAAAGTGGTCCGATACGGCCCATTTGCAATACCATCCGACCTACATCAATAACAACTACTTTTGCCAAGTTTCAAGTCGATGTAAGCATGACGAAAAATCCACGATACTCACGACATTTTCCAACCTGCCATGAGTGAAGGTTCGCCCAGAGAAGGAATGTGACCACCTCAAAAGTATTTCAAGCGCGTCATGTTACTTTTTCACTGCGACCATGCAACATTTTTTACGCAAATATATTATTTTCTCGTCAGACATAACGTTCTCTTCGAAATCAAATATATAATTTTCAAGAAAATTTCAAGAAAATGTTGAAATCACGCTAACTTCCGAACGAAACAAACTATCGACTTGAAAATTGGCACAATTAATTGTTATTGATGTAGGTCGGATGGTATTGCCATATCGGACAACTTTTACATATAGCCGCCATATAAACCGACGCTCAGATTTGGCTTGCGGAGCCTCTTGTAGGAGCAAAATTCATCCGATCCGGATACAAATTTTTTACATGGTGTTAGTATGTGGTGTCTAATAACCATGCATCAATTGGTCCACGTCGGTCCATAATTAAATATAGCCCCCATATAAACCGATCACCTAATTTGGATTGCGGATCCTCTAAGAGAAGCAACTTTCAGCCGATCCGGCTGAAAATTGGTACATGGTGTAAGTATATGGTCTTTAACAAACATGCAAAAATTGGTCCACATCGGTCCATAATTAAATATAGCCCCCATTTAAACCGATCCCCAGATTTGGCTTGCGGAGCCTCTAAGGGAAGCAAATTTCATTCGATCCGGATAAAAAATTTTTACGTGGTGTTAGTATATGGTGTCTAATAACCATCCATAAATTGGTCCACATCGGTTCATAATTATATATAGCCCCCATAAAAACCGATCCCCCGATTTGGCTTGCGGAGCCTCTAAGAGAAGCAAAATTCATCCGATCCTGCTGAAATTTGGTACATGGTGTTAGTATATAGTCTATAAGAACCATGCAAAAATTGGTCAACATCGGCCCATAATTATATATAGCCCCCATATAAACCTGTCCCTAGGTTTGACCTCCGGAGCCTCATGGATGAGCAAAATTCATCCGATTCGGTTGATATTTGGTACGTGGTGTTAGTATATGATCTCTAATAACCATGCAGGAATTGGTCCATATTGCTCCCAGATTTGACCTCCGGAGCGCCTTGGAATAGCAAAATTCACCCGATCCGGTTGAAATTCGGTACGTGGTGTTGGTATATGGCCGATAACAATCATGCCAAAATTGGTTCATATCCGTCTATAGTTATATATAGAGGATCCCCATTGTCAAAATTTTATTAGTATAGAAAAATTTGTCAAAATTTTATTACAATACAAAATTTTGTCAAGATTTTATTTCTATAGAAAATTATGTCAAATTTTATTTCCATAGAAAATTTTGTCAAAATTTTATTACTATACAAAATTTTGTCAAGAATTTATTTCTATAGAAAATTTTGTCAAATTTTATTACTATAGATAATTTTGTCTAAATTTTATTACTATACAACATTTTGTCAAGATTTTATTTCTATAGAAAATTTTGTCAAAAATTTTTTGCTATAGAAAACTTTGTCGAAATTTTATATCTATATAAACTTTTGTCAAAATATCATTTCTATAGAAAATTTTATCAACATTTTATTTCGTTATTGTTGTTTTTTTTTTGATCTCAGCTGAAAGCCATGCATTGACTAAACTACAAGTGTAGTTTAACCAACAGAGGAAAAGTATGCTTGTCAAATTTATTTGGACAAAACCCTATAGACTGCAAGATGGTTGGATGTACAGCTGTTTCGGAATTACCACATTCCTCATCAGCATCCTCTATTTGCAGCAGAACTATCAACCAATTATCAGAATAAATTCGGGTAATTCACTCAACCCAAAGTGAACTACACTTGAACCTCCCGAAAAAGGGTTTAATAGTCGGCTACTGCCTAAACAAATTTGCCAGCATATCTCTTTTCCTTTGCCAAACTCAAATCATCGATTTGAATGTATTTTGCTTTTTCTATAGAAAATATTGTCAAAATTTTATTTCTATAGAAAATTTTGTCAACATTTTATTTCTATGGAAAATTTTGTCAAAATTTTATTTCTATGGAAAATTTTGTCAAACTGAATTATTTACGTGTTTAGTCTGCCTTTTGTTTGTTTAATATATATCCCATATGGACAAACTTACAATTGAGAAGATGGTGTTAAGAAGTGTTAACCCAACCCCAGAAATTCGATTGTGGATGACAGTCTTTAGTACAAGTATACACAAAGCATAAAAAATGTACATCTTCAGTCACGAAATTAATCAATAAAGTACCAATCACCAACTTCAAATAACAATGTACCATTATTTTTTGTGATTGATTTTAGTTTTAATTTAAAACTTAGTTGAATCAATTGAATTATTATTTATATAAAATTAATTCTGTTATCTCTAGAAACACTTCTTTTTAAGAAGCATATGTTGTTTCTTCCAACTTTCTATTCTTAAAAATGTGTGGCAAATTAAATATTCATCAATTTTGTAATACCTATAGTCAAAGACAATTTAGGTAACCACAAATAAATCTAATATCGAGCAGATGTTTGCTAAATTCAATTTTTATTTAAATAAATATTGCAAATATTATGCAAATTAGAAAGTCATAAATTGTACAAAACTTTTGCAAATGTCATAAACTTAAATCACCAAATCATGTTTGATGCAAATTAGATTAGGAAAGTTAAAAACAAAAACAAAAAATATTTGCACAACAAAACACCCATACCTCAAATAAAGTCAGAGTAGAAAGGACACTCAACCCCACTCAAAACACAAAAGGACAGCCATTTCACAAAAACATTTTCAAGGACTGTTAATGGCAATTATCACAAATAAAATCATGCAAATTTTATGCTCATTAATATCAATCAATTGATTGATTGAACCACCACCACCACCATCATTCTTGTTATCCTTGCCAATGAGTGATAAACTAAGGTTTATGGAAAAGTTACAATTGACATAAGGCCTCCATAGATTTGTTGATACAAACAAAAGTAACCCCCAAGTTTGTATATTGAAATAAAACCAATTTCAAATTATTCGCCTATATTAAGGCAATATGTAAACATTTTTTTTTGCCTAAAGCCAAAATGATTCTTCACCATACAAAGCTAAAAACAGGAGAATCCTTTTTACTAGGCCGTGTATATTTATCACAGTTGAAAGGATGTTACTACAACATAACAAAGCGACAAGTTAATCAAACCAAAAAAAACAAGTATATACGGCCGTAAGTTCGGTCAGGCCGAATCTTATGTACCCTCCACCATGGATTGCGTAGAAACTTCAACGAA
Source organism: Haematobia irritans (assembly GCF_050003625.1). NCBI lineage: Eukaryota > Metazoa > Arthropoda > Insecta > Diptera > Muscidae > Haematobia > Haematobia irritans. The sequence goes on along the minus strand of NC_134397.1, from coordinate 224,950,490 downwards.
AGACTGTCATCCACAAATTTTAACTCACATGGTTGTTAAATATCATATACTACCACCACATACCAAATTTCAACCAGATCGGATGAATTTTGCTTCTCCAAAAGGCACCGGAGGTCATATCTGGGCATCGGTTTATATGGGAGCTATATATTATTATGGACTGATAGGAACCAATTCCTGCATGGTTGTTGGATACCATATACTACTATATATAATTATGGACCGGTATCGATCAATTTTTGCACGGGTGTTTGAGGCCATATATTAACATCACGTACCAAATTTCAACTGAATCAGATAAATTTTGGTCTTCCAAGAGGCTCCGGAGGTCAAATCTGGTGTTCGGTTTATATGGGGGCTATATATAATTATGGACCGATATGGACCAATTTTTGCATGGTTGTTAGAGACTATATACTAACACCATGTACCAAATTTCAGCCGGATCGGATGAAATTTGCTTTTTTTAGAGGCTCCGCAAGCCAAATCGGGGGATCGGTTTATATGGGGGCTATATATAATTATGGACCGATGTGAACCAATTTTTGCATGCTTGTTAGAGACCATATACTAACACCATGTACCAAATTTCAGCCGGATCGGATGAAATTTGCTTCTCTTAGAGGCCTCGCAAGCCAAATTTGGGGGTCCGTTTATATGGGGGCTATACGTAAAAGTGAACCGATATGGCCCATTTGCAATACCATCCGACCTACATCAATAACAACTACTTGTGCCAAGTTTCAAGTCGATAGCTTGTTTCGTTCGGAAGTTAGCGTGATTTCAACAGACGGACGGACATGCTCAGATCGACTCAGAATTTCACCACGACCCAGAATATATATACTTTTTGGGGTCTTAGAGCAATATTTCGATGTGTTACAAACGGAATGACAAAGTTAATATACCCCCCATCCTATGGTGGAGGGTATAAAAACACGGAAACATCAAAAGTCACCCTAAATCCTTGAGCCTCCAATGACTACACGAATGATGATGCAGCAGATAAGGATGAGTAAAACGATGATGTTGAAGAGACATTAATAAATCCTTTGACAATTGTTACATTTAATGTCAATAAGCAACCACAAAACAAGCAACAAACATCACCAGTGACACTTCACTCCAAACCACTTCACTTCATTCAGCCTCACAAAGTTTCCAATAATATTTAGTGATGATCCCTTGCTTTCTTTTTGTTGGTGTTGGTTTTTTGTTATAGACTTCTCTATAGTCCTGTTTGTGTCTTTCGTTTTCGATTTGTGTGTGTGTGTTTGTGTCTGTGTGGTGAGGGTATTGTTTGTTTTAATATCAAAAGGACATTAAACGCACCCCTTTTGTTTGATGAATGCGACTCAAATGTTTGAGTGTCAATCTTCTTTTCAAATGGAATGGGGAATATACCGGGGCACAGATGATGAAGATATGAGTATTGATAAATATCCTTTTGTTTTGATCCTGCTGTGTCTGAATTGTTTAATTTTCATGTCATACTTCTGTTCTAGTTATAGTTTTTATAAGTTATAGAGGTTGCTCTATTCAGTTTGGTTAATAAAACAATTAAAAGAGGCGCGAGGGTTGTGCGCTGAAAAGGAATATTATCGCTTCAAACCTGTTTTAGCAAGGCTGTGGAGTCGAGCCAATTTTGCTCGATTCCGACTCCAACATTTTTCATCAGTCTCGACTCCCACTCTGGAGTCGACTCCGGGTAATATAACTAAATCTCATTTTAATACCACTAATTTGAAGTTCTACTAATTTGTAGTACCCTAAATGGATCGACATAAATTATCGTATTTATTTATGTGTGCAAAAAAGATCTTAATTTCACATTTGATGCCAATTGAACTCTGTATTTCAAATTAAAAGCAATGTCGGTCCTATATTTAATAAATAAAATAATGATATTAATATCCATCATAATATGAGCAGATACCAACAGTCTTCAAAGTCGGACGGGGCTCATTGCATTATACCCTTCAACTCATGGTCTCGAATCCTTTAAGTTTGTTGTGAGCTATAAAAAAAGTTTATATTCCAATATGCGTGTACTTAAATCTGAACCGATTTAGACAAAACTGTATACACTTCTACAAAATCTATGTACTTAAAATTTAAATCTAACGTTATGTGACGAAACACAATTTCAGTAAAAAAACAAACAAGGAAAGTCTAAAGTCGGGCGGGGCCGACTATATTATACCCTGCACCACTTTGTAGATCTAAATTTTCGATACCATATTACATCCGTCAAATGTGTTGGGGGCTATATATAAAGGTTTGTTCCAAATACATACATTTAAATATCACTCGATCTGGACAGCATTTGATAGACTTCTACAAAATCTGTAGACTCAAAATTTAAGTCGGCTAATGCACTAAGGTGGAACACAATGTTAGTAAAAAAACAAGTAAGGAAAGTCTAAAGTCGGGCGGGGCCGACTATATTATACCCTGCACCACTTTGTAGATCTAAATACCATACCACATCCGTCAATTGTGTTGGGTGCTATATATAAAAGGTTTGTCCCAAATACATACATTTTAATATCTCTCGATCTGGACAGAATTTAATAGACTTCTACAAATTCTATAGACTCAACATTTAAGTCGGCTAATGCTCTAGGGTGAAACGCAATGTTAGTAAAAAAAAATATGGGAAACATTTAAATCTGAAGCAATTTTAAGGAAACTTCACAAAAGTTTATTTATGTTTTATCGCTCGATATATATGTATTTGAAGTTAAGGAAAATTACAGGCAGTTTTACAACTTTTCGATGAAGCAGAGGCGATTTTACAAGGAAAATGTTGGTATTTTGACCATTTTTGTAAGGAAAACATATATATGGGAGCTATATCTAAATCTGAACCGATTCCAACCAAATTTGGCACGCGCAGCTACAATGCTACTTATACTCCCTGTGCAAAATTTCAACTAAATCGGAGTAAAAAATTGGTCTCTGTGGTCATATGAGTGTAAATCGGGCGAAAGCTATGTCTAAGCTATATCTAACTCTGAACCGATTTCAATTAAATTTGGCACATTTGACTATACTGCTAATTGTACTCCTAGTGCAAAATTTCAACCCAATTGGCCCAAAACTCTGGCTTCTAGGACCATATTAGTCCATATCGGGCGAAAGATATATATGGGAGCTATATCTAAATCTGAACCGATTTCAATCAAAATGAGTACAATTAACTACACTACTAATTGTACTCCTAGTGCAAAATTTAAACCAAATTGGGCCAAAACTCTGGCTTCTAGGAACATATTAGTCCATATCGGGCGAAAGATATATATGGGAGCTATATCTAAATCTGAACCAATTTCAACCAAATTTGGCACGCATAGCAATAATGCTAATTCTACTCCCTGTGCAAAATTTCAACTAAATCGGACCAAAAAATTGGCCTCTGTGGTCATATGAGTGTAAATCGGGCGAAAGCTATATATGGGAGCTATATCTAAATCTGAACCGCTTTCAACAAAATTTGGCGCGCACAGCTACAATGCTAATTTTACTCCCTCTACAAAATTTCAACCAAATTGGGGTAAAACTCTGGCTTCTGGGACCGTATTAGTCCATATCGGGCGAAAGATATATATGGGAGCTATATCTAAATCTGAACCGATTTCAATAAAATTTGGCACACTTGACTATAGTACTAATTGTTCTTCTTGTGCAAATTTTTAAGTAAGTTAGGGTAAAACTCTGGCTTCTGGGGCCATATAAGTCCATATCGGGCGAAATATATATATGGGAGTTATATCTAAATCTGAACCGATTTCTTCCAAAACCAATAGGGATCTATTCTGAGCCAAAACACATACTTGTGCCAAATTTGAAGTCGATTGGACTAAAACTGCGACCTAGACTTTGATTACAAAAATGTGTTCACGGACAGACGGACATCGCTATATCGACTCAAGAGCCCACCCTGAGCATTTTTGTCAATGACACCATGTGTCTATCTCGTATCCTTCTGGGTGTTGCAAACATATGCACTAACTTATAATACCCTGTTCCACAGTGTGGAGCAGGGTATAACAAGTATATACAGCAGTAAGTTCGGCCGGGCCGAAACCTAAAATACCCACCACCATGAACCAAATATTAGGGTTTCCTTTGAAATTTTAGGACGGCTTGAGGACTTGAGGACACTTCCCGAAGATAAATTTAAAGATTTCACCTATGAGGACTACATCAGATTCTGGATTTATAAGAACCATTTTTGTTTGAGTTTTAGAGGAATCATTAACATCTCCTGTAAGTGTGCAAGAAAATTATAAAATAACGTCTTGATTTGAAATTTTAAATATGTAGAAGTAAAATCTGGAAATTTTACATTAAGTTTCAAGCAATTTATGATTTCGGTCTATATGGAGGCATTACCAAATGGACCGATTTAAACTTACTCCGATACACGTTTTTGTGAGCCTAAAATACCAGAATATTTACAATTTCAGGCAAATCAGATAAAAACTAAGGTTTCTACACTGAAAAAAATATTGTCGTGAGGTCAAAGATTTCATGTCTTTATACAAATTTTGCTTAGCATAGAAGACGCATTTCTCTAAAATAAAGTTATTTTCCTTGTCCAAAAGTCGATAAACTTTTCAATGAAATCATATTGTCCTTATAATTAAGTGATTTGACTTAAAAGTGGGTATCTTAACATGAAAGAAAAAATGTATAGGCTAAGGTCAACTTGACTTTAATAATTCAGAAAAATTCTTTAAATTTAATGAAATTGTCTTTAAATTTGTTGTCTTTTTGCATCTTGACTTCAAAGCAAAAAATCGTTTAAATATAGGACATGTTTTTCAAAACTTTATTTTAAAGAAGTTTTTTACTTCAAACATAGCATAATTTCTACTGGAAGTCAAGTCCCAATTTGGAAAATAAAGTTGCCGTTAACTCGTTTTTAAAGGACTTTGATAGCATATGAAGAAAAACAGCAGAAAAAGCGAAATATTAAAATTTGCTTCCTAGAAGCAAGTACACAAAACCTAAATTTAAAAGACAATTGTGTCATAAAGGTATCCTTACTTGTATTCTCCGCTTCTTTGGCTCTGAATCAATACCAAATTTTTTAAAGTAAAGACAAAATCTTTGGAAGCGAGTATGTTTTTTTTTTTCAGTGTAGAAACTCAAGGAGTTAAATCGGGAGATCGTTCTTATGGGGGCTATACTAAAATATGGACCGATACTCACCGTTTTCGGCACACCTCTTTATGACCCGATAATACCTCTAGATTTCCAATTTCAGGAAAATAGGATAAAAACTTCGGATTCTAGAAGCCCAAGAAGTAAAATCGGGAAATCGGTCTATATGGGGGCTATACCAAAATATGGACTGATACTCACCATTTTCGGCACACCTCTTTATGATCCTAAAATACCTCTAGATTTCCAATTTCAGACAAATTGGATAGAAACTACGGTTTCTATAAGCCCAAGACACCAAATCGGGAAGTCGTTTTATATGGGGACTATACCAAAACATGGACCGATACTCACAATTTTTGGCACACGTATTTGTGGTCCTACAAAACCTCTAGATTTCCAATTTCAGGTAAATTGAATAAAAACTACGGTTTCTAAAAGCCCAAGAAGTAAAAACGGGAGATCGGTCTATATGGGGGCTATACCAAAATATGAACCGATACTCACAATTTTTGGCAAACGTATTTGTGATCCTACAATACCTAGATTTCCAACTTCAGGTGAATTGAATAAAAACTACGAATTCTATAAGCCCAAGACCCCAAATCGGGAGGTCGGTTTATATGGGGACTATATCAAAACTTGGACCGATATAGCCTATCTTCCAACTTGACCTGTCTGCAGACAAAAGGCGAGTTTGTGCAAAATTTCAGCACGATTGCTTCATTATTGAAGACTGTACAAACGGAATGACAAACTTATTATACCCCCGTCACCATTCCATGGTGGTGGGTATAAAAATATGGGAAACATTTAAATCTGAAGCAATTTTAAGGAAACTTCGCAAAAGTTTATTTATGATTTATCGCTCGATATATATGTATTAGAAGTTTAGGGAAATTAGAGTCAATTTTACAACTTTTCGACTAAGCAGTGGTGATTTTACACGGAAAATGTTGGTATTTTGATCATTTTTGTCGAAATCATAAAAACATATATTTGGGAGCTATATCTAAATCTGAACCGATTTCATCCAAATTTGGCACGCATAGCTACAATACTAATTCTACTCTCTGTGCATAATTTCAACTAAATGGGAGCAAAAAATTGGCCTCTGTGGTCATATGAGTGTAAATCGGGCGAAAGCTATATATGGGAGCTATATCTAAATCTGAACCGATGTCAACCAAATTTGGCACGCATAGCTACAATGCTAATTCTACATATATATATATATATATATATATATATATATATATATATATATATATATATATATATATATATATATATATATATATATATATATATATATATATATATATATATATGTGCAAAATTTTAAGCAAATTAGGGTAAAACTCTGGCTTCTGGGGCCATAAAAGTCCATATTGGGCGAAATATGTATATGGGAGCTATATCTAAATCTGAACCGATTTCTTCCAAAATTAATAGGGTTCTATTCTGAGCCAAAACACATACTTGTGCCAAATTTGACCTAGACTTTGATTACAAAATTGTGTTCACGGACAGACGGATATGGCTCGATTCAGGAGCCCACCCTCAGCATTTTTGCCAAAGACACCATGTATCTATCTCGTCTCCTTTTGGGTGTTGCAAACATATGCACTAACCTTTAATACTATACCACAGTGTGGCGCAGGGTATAAATATTACGGATGCGTCTTTTTTGAACACCAGTTTCTATATGAAGGAGTTGCCAGATCGAAACAAAATTTAACATGTGTTCATAACAGAGATGGAAGTTTCCAAAACACCTAACCCTTTTCTGTTTATACCTCGCTTTTTGTGATAGGCTAAGAAGTTTCCGAACTGCCCTCGTATGTATTAGAGGTATAGTGCTTTATCACTTTTAGTTTTCGACTTAGCAGTGAGTATCAGTGAGCATCAGTAAGAAATAAAAAAAATTTTCTATAAAAAATTGTTGAGAACATTTTTTACAGAAATATGAGAAAATTTTTCATAGAAATAAAATTGTGACAAAATTTTCTATATAAATCAAATTTTGAAAAAAAAATTATATAGTAAATAAAATGTTAACCAAAATATCTATAGAAATAAAACTTTGACAAAGTTTTCTATAGAAACAACTGTTTGAAAAAATTTTCTATAGAAATAAAGTTTTGACAAAATTTTCTATAGAAATAAAAGTTTGACAAAGTTTTCTATAGAAATAAATGTTTGAAAATTTTTTCTATAAAATAAAATTTAGACCAAAATATCTATAGAAATAAAATGTTGACAATGTTTTTTATTGAAATTACTTAAAAAAAAATTTCTATAGAAGAAAATTTTGAAAAAATTTTCTATAGAAATATATTTTTATAAAATCTATCGGATAGCCTGCCGAACTGTATCTTCTATTGAAAAAAAAAAATCTGCCAATATTCGACATATGTCTAAAGGTGTATGGTCTTATAATAAAGTTTAAAAAAAATAAAATCGATTGTTCCAAATGTTTCAAATAAATTGTTATGGTGGGAGGACATGATCTCCGACAGTCATACCGATCGAATGAATAACGCAATGGAAACTAAGTTGCGTAAAAACTTGTTTAGTTACAAAAATGTGAAGTGTTTTAAAAAATTTAGTTTAGGCCGAGTCGGAGTCGAGCAAACTTTTTACAATTCCGACTCTAGCAAAATCTTCAGACTCCGACTCCAAGATTCCGAATCCACAGCCCTGGTTTTAAGAGTAAAATGTTATTATGGCAGAAGGAATATTATCGCCTCAAACATGTTTCAAGAGTAAAATGTTAGTTTTGGATGGTAGCCGTGTAACATCCCAGCAAAAAAAATGGAAGTTAATCCACAAACATTTCTTTTAAACCGCGTCCCGGAATCCCTCATCGAATTTTTGTAAACTTCCGATGCAGTCCTTATGCACAAGTCCAAAAACATTTCTTTAAAGCGCATCCCGAGATCTCCCATGATTTTTTCCACCTCTTATGCAGTCCTATTAGACAAGTATTAGAATGTAAGCAATGAGGCTATTTTAAGTGAAAATTTAAAGTTTGAACAATAAAATTTCTCAAAAAATAGAAAATAAATAAATAAAAAAAATCAATTCCAATCCCACTGGAATTTTGAACCGTTTGACTTTTTCACTTCCATGAAAGTTCTTTTGAGAAGGGTTCGCAAATTACGATAATTCTTGTTCTTTGATTTTTAATGGAAAAAAGTATTTATTTATTTATTTCATCATCTATCAGGCTTAGCTTTAACAGATTACATATTCGTACATAACATATATGATAATGATAGTTTATACATTATTATCCTGCAAAATTTGGAAAAAATGTATTTAAACAAAAACATATGCCGAAAATAACCAAACAAACGCAATGTATAACATTTAAAAAAAAATAAGTTTTTAGAAAAATGTTTAATAAAAAATTGCCACTAGTGCGATTTGAACCAGTTTTTTTTATTTTTTCGTTCATAATAATAAAAAACATCTTAGGAAGTAGTTCGAATGTCATGCCGTGGAGACATATTATGTCCATATAACAAACATTTGAATAGACGTTTTAATGCATTGTTTTTTTTTTTTTTTATGGCATTTGTGGCTGTTATGCGTTCTTTAATGGGACCAACATATCCAGGTTCAACACACGGTGGAAGCGAAGAAGTTTTTCAATTTGGAAAAATTAGATAATAAGAAAACAAATTAAATAATAACAAATACTGATAAAAATAAAAAGTATTGTTTTAAATTTCTTCATCCAAATGAACTTCCGAGGCACAACTTCTAAAGCAATGCAAAGGATCTAACAATGGAGTACTTTTGTTCTATGACAAACTCATGTAAAATTCATTGGAGATTATCCAAGTTTGCATTACTTCCGGATCACAAATTTGGGATCCAAACTGATTTTTTGGAAGCTACATTTTTGGTGGGATGTTTGTCGCAAACATTAGGGTTCGTATGTCAAACTCTCGCATGTGAATATGGACTATAGGGCTGCAATTTTAGTCCGATGGGACCAAAATTGGTCCAAAAAATTACAAATTTTTAAATTTGGTCCGATGGTCCGACCAAATGGAATTTGGTTGATTTTGGTCCATTTTCGTCAAATCCGTATTTTTTCAAAATTTTCTATAGAAATAAAAATTTGACAAAATGTTCTGTAGAAATACAATTTTGACAAAATCTTTATATATAAAATTCAATCTATGTTTGTTTATTTGTTTGACTGTTTGATTGTTTGATTGTATGTTCCGAGTTGGCTCCGAAACGGCTGAACCGGTTTACTTGAAACTTTTAGAGATCGTAGGACGCGTTCATGTGATGAAAGTAGGGTACCTCATTTTTTGGTCGCGGAGTGGGACTTCCCCTTTTGGAAAATTGGACCAAAGTTGAACGATTTGCTTGAAATTTTCATTGATGGTTGATAAAAATTTCTACAGAAATAAAATTTTAACAATACACTACTAATTGTACTCCCAGTGCAAAATTTCAACCCAATTCGGCCAAAAATCTGGCTTCCATATCGGGCGAAATATATATATATATATATATATATATATATATATATATATATATATATATATATATATATATATATATATATATATATATATATATATATATATATATATATATATATATATATATATATATATATATATATATATATATATATATATATATATATATATATATATATATATATATATATATATATATATATATATATATATATATATATATATATATATATATATATATATATATATATATATATATATATATATATTTTTTTTTTTTTTTTATAAATATATATATATGGGAGCTATATCTAAATCTGAACCGATTTCAATCAAATTTTGCACACTTGACTGTACGACTAAGTGTTATGTTTGCACAAAATTTCAAGCAAATCGGTATAAAACTCTGGCTGCTGGGTCCATATTAGTCCATATCGGTCGAAAGATATATATGGGAGCTATATTTAAATCTGAACCGATTTCAATCAAATTTTGCACACTTGACTATACGACTAAGTGTTACGTTTGTACAAAATTTCAAGCAAATCGGTATAAAACTCTGGCTGCTGGGTCCATATTAGTACATATCGTGTGAAAGATATATATGGGAGCTATATCTAGATCTGAACCGATTTCTTCCAAAATCAATAGGGTTCTATTCTGAACCAAAACAGCAACTTGTGCCAAAGTTGAAGTCGATTGGACTTTAATTGCGACCTAGACTTTGATCACAAGAATGTGTTCACAGACAGACGGACGGAGGGACGGACGGACGGACAGACGGACATGGTTATATCGACTCAGGGACCCACCCTGAGCATTATTACAAAAGACACCATGTGTCTATCTCGTCTCCTTCTGGGTGTTACAAACATATGCACTAACTTATAATACCCTGTTCCACAGTGTGGCGCAGGGTATAATTAAATGGATACAAAATTATGCAAAAATTTTGTATAAGAAGAAAATTTTGTAAACATTTTATATAGAAATAAAATATTGACAAAATTTTCTATAGAAATAAAATTTTGGCTAAATTTTCTATAGAACTGAAATTTTGGCAGAATTTCCTAGATAAATTAAATTTTGACAAAATTTTCTAATGAACTAAAATTTTAATAAATTTTTCTACAGCAATAAAATTTTGACAAAATTTTCTACAGAAATGAAATTTTGTCAAAATTTTCTATAGAAGTAAAATTGTGAGAAATCTTTCTATAGAAATTATTTTTATACCCTGCGCCACACTGTGGAACAGGGTATTATAAGTTAGTGCATATGTTTGTAACACCCAGAAGGAGACGAGATAGACACATGGTGTCCTTGGCAATAATGCTCAGGGTGTGTCCCTGAGTCGATATAACCATGTCCGTCTGTCCGTCTGTCCGTCCGTCCGTCCGTCCGTCTGTCTGTGAACACATTTTTGTGATCAAAGTCTAGGTCGCAATTTAAATCCAATCGCCTTCAAATTTGGCTCATGTTCCTAATTTGGGTCAGAATAGAACCCTATTGATTTTGGACGAAATCGGTTCAGATTTAGATATAGCTCCCATATATATCTTTCGCCCGATATGCACTAATATGGACCCAGCAGCCAGAGTTTTATACCGATTTGCTTGAAATTTTGTACAAACATAACACTTAGTCGTATAGTCAAGTGTGCAAAATTTGATTGAAATCGGTTCAGATTTAGATATAGCTCCCATATATATCTTTCGCCCGATATGGACTTATATGGCCCCAGAAGCCAGATTTTTGGCCGAATTCGGTTGAAATTTTGCACTAGGAGTACAATTAGTAGTATAGTGAAGTGTGCAAAATTTGATTGAAATCGGTTCAGATTTAGATATAGCTCCCATATATATCTTTCGCCCGATATGGACTAATATGGTCCTAAAAGCCAGAGTTTTGGCCCAATTTGGTTGAAATTTTGCACAGGGAGTAGATTTAGCATTGTAGCTATGCGTGCCAAATTTGGTTGAAATCGATTCAGATTTAGATATAGCTCCCATATATATCTTTCACCCGATATGCACTTATATGGACCCAGAAGCCAGAGTTTTATCCCGATTAGCTTGAAATTTTGCACAAGGAGTACAATTGGTAGTATAGTCATATTTGCCAAATTTGATTGAAATGTGTTCAGATTTAGATATAGCTTCCATATATATTTTTCGCCCGATATGGACTTATATGGCCCCAGAAGCCAGAGTTTTGGCCCAATTTGGTTGAAATTTTGGACTAGGAGTACAATTAGTAATATAGTCATGTGTGCCAAATTTGATTGAAATCGGTTCAGATTTAGATATAGCTCCCATATATATATTTTTCTGATTTCGACAAAAATGGCAAAAATACCAACATTTTCCTTGTTAAATAGCCACTGCTTAGTCGAATAGTTGTAAAAACGACTCTAATTTTGCTAAACTTCTAATACATATATATCGAGCGATAAATCATAAATAAAGTTTTGCGAAGTTTCCTTAAAATTGCTTCAGATTTAAATGTTTCCCATATTTTTTTTTTACTAACATTGTGTTCCACCCTAGTGCATTAGCCGACTTAAATTTTGAGTCTATAGAAGTCTATCAAATTCTGTCCAGATCGAGTGATATTTAAATTTATATATTTGCGGGTGTGATATGGTATCGAAAATTTAGATCTACAAAGTGGTGCAGAATATAATATAGTCGGCCCCGCCCGACTTTAGACTTTCCTTACTTGTTTTTTTTTTTTGAAGAAATAAAATTTTGACAAAATTTTGTGTAGAAATAAAATTTTGACAAAATTTTCTGTAGAAATAAAATTTTGACAACCCAGCTAAAAAGCGTTGCCAAAAAAGTAGTGAAAATGATTTTTTTGGATCCGAAAGTGGTACAAAATTGGCGCAGAACCGATGAATTTAACATGGGCTTGTCATAGAACGGATGTCCACCATTTCAACAGCCGTTGCACTGAATATGCATCACTTCTTTAGATGTGATCCGAATTCAGTGTTTTGGATGCGAATTGAAATATTTTGTGGTATTTTGACAAATAATTAATTTTTATATTTTTTATGATTTTTAATGCAATCTAACGCTTGTCTGAAACTTTTGACCTCAAATAATTCCAAAATTTCGCAATTTTTCTACAATGAATTTAGAAAATTTTTCGACGAAATTTAAATAATTTATACCATGTTATTAATCCTTACCCTGTTTTAAACATATTTGAAACAAAAAATGTTAAAATTGCTCTTTAAATGTATGAAAAAAGCGAGTTATAAAAATTGAATTAAAAGAACTTCCTGAGTAGTTAAAATAAAGATCACTGAAAGGAAGAAGATTTTTTCCTGGGAACATTTTCTACAGAAAAAAAAAAATTTGACAAACATTTCTATAGAAATAAAAATTTGACAAAATTTTCTATCAAAGTTAAAATTTGAAAAAATTCGTTTTGTTTTGTTTTGTTATTATTGGTTTTGTTCTTTAAGCATTGTTGTTGTTTTTTGATTTCAGCTTAAAACCATGCATTGACTAAACTGCAAGTGTAGCTTAACCAACAGAGGAAAAGAATGTTTGTCAAATTTATTTGGGCAAAGCCCTATAGACTGGTTGGATGGACGCAAGTTTCGGAATTACCACATTCCTCATCAGCATCCTCTACTTGCTGCAAAACTATCAACCAATTATCAGAATAAATTCAGGCAGTTCATTAAACCCAACAATGAACCACACTTGAACCTTCCGAAAAAGGGTTTATGATAGCCGGTTTATGCCGAAATAAATTCGTACAAACATATCTCTTTAACTTTTAAATGATATTTATTAATTTAATTTGGAAAAATTGTCCTTTTGTTCGAATTTTGGTCCAATTTTGGAAAAATATTGGTACAAACTAAAAATTCATTGTGGCAATGCTGATGGGGTATATATTAGCTACGACAGTTAGAAATCTTAACTAAATTTTTCCCATTGCGTAATCCTTCATAAAACTAATTAGCTTATATTAAATTAAATATTAGTTGTAAAGCCAACTAGGGAATATAAATATTCTTGAAAGTATGACCTAACATAGCATACTACCCTCGTTCAGAGGATGACTTTAAAGTTTTACTTAGACATATTGACTTTTTGTAATAAATCGTCTAATACACTTCAATGGCTTTGTTTGCGATATCTTCCACATTGAGTCATTGTGTCATTTTGGTTTTAGTTCAAAATTTTTACACAAATCCATGGACTCTACACCTTATGGTGATATTTTGAAGTTATTGGTTTATATGAAAAATAAAAGAAGATGGGAGAGAGATCCGGGACAAACAGATGGGTGGACTAATAACAACACAAACATCATGTGAAGTAAACAACCCTAATCAATCAATGTTAGAAATTTAAATGATCTTACATATTCAAGTAAATTGTTAAATATTAATAATATTATTTAAATGTTGGACATATAAGGGACTAACAAAAATTTGAAAACTGATACATAGTAATAACTTTGGGAGTTCTATGCAGTTACGTATGTACACATATGTATACTTTTACTTTTTTATGACTCCATAATCGAGAACAACACCGGTTTACATGTTAGACATCCGTCTGGAAGAGCCGTCCACCTCAACTCGTCGTCAATAAATTTATATTAATCAAACAATCATAACTTTAATTTTCAAAAATAAAATTTTCTACAAAGTACCTTTCTCTTTATGTCAAAATATCTTGGGCAGGATTACACCGTGGAATCCTGTTCCGAGTGAAAACTAACAGTATACTCTAGAAACAGGTTTGGGGTGATCATATTTCTTCTCTGTATGTTTTTATACCCTCCACCATAAGATGGGGGGTATATTAACTTTGTCATTCCGTTTGTAACACATCGAAATATTGCTCTAAGAACCCATAAAGTATATATATTCTGGGTCGTGGTGAAATACTGAGTCGATCTGAGCATGTCCGTCCGTCCGTCCGTCTGTTGAAATCATACTAACTTCCGAACGAAATAAGCTATCGACTTGAAACTTGGCACAAGTAGTTGTTATTGATCTAGGTCGGATGGTATTGCAAATGGGCCATATCGGTTCACTTTTACGTATAGTCCCCATATAAACGGACCCCCAAATTTGGATTGCGAGGCCTCTAAGAGAAGCAAATTTCATCCGATCTGGCTGAAATTTGGTACATGGTGTTAGTATATGATCTCTAACAACCATGCAAAAATTGGTCCACATCGGTCTATAATTATATATAGCCCCCATATAAACCAATCCCCCGATTTGGCTTGCGAGGCCTCTAAGAGAAGCAAATTTCATCCGATCAGGCTTAAATTTGGTACATGGTGTTAATATATGGTCTCTAACAACCATGCAAAAATTGATCCACATTGGTCCATAATTATATATAGCCCCCATATAAACCGATCCCCCGATTTGGCTTGCGAGGCCTCTAAGAGAAGCAAATTTCATCCGATCCGGCTGAAATGTGGTACATGGTATTAGTATACGGTCTCTAACAACCATGCAAAACTTGGTCCACATCGGTCCATAATTATATATAGCCACCATATAAACCGATCACCAGATTTGGCCTCCGGAGCCTCTTGGAAGACCAAAATTCATTTGATTCAGTTGAAATTTGGTACGTGGTGTTAATATATGGCCTCAAACTCCCATGCAAAAATTGGTCGATATCGGTCCATAATTATATAGGCCCCGTACAAACCGATCCCCAGATTTGACCTCCAGAGCCCCTTGGAAGAGCAAAATTATTCCCATTCGGTTGAAATTTAGTACGTGATGTTAGTACATGGTATCCAACAACCATGCAGGAATTGGTTCCTATCAGTCCATAATTATATATAACTCCCATATAAACCGATCCCCAGATTTGACCTCCGGTGCCTTTTGGAGCAGCAAAATTCATCCGATTTGCTTGAAATTTGGTACGTGGTGGTAGTATATGATATTTAACAACCATGCCAAAAGTCGTCCATATCAGTCCATAATCATACATAGCCCTATATAAACCGATACCGAGATTTGGTTTTGGAGCCTCTTGGAGTAGCAAATTTCATCCGAGTGAGTTGAAATTTGTGTACATTGTGCTAGTATATGGTCGTTAACAACCATGCCTAACTAGGTCCATATCCGTGTATAGTTATATATGGCCCTCAGATAAATCGATCCCCAATCACACAAAAATTGGTCCATATCAAGTTAATAATTGTATATAGCCCCCATATAATCGACCCCCACATTTCAATTCTGGCTCTCTACGTACCATGCCAAAAGTCCATATCGATTCGTAATTATTTGTAGACTTAACTATACATAACTTTTTTGTCTAATATGGACTCACAATTTATGTATGGACTAACTCACAATTTAGAAAACGATGTTAAGAAGTTTTAAGATACCACAAACCAAGTAATTCGATTGTGGATGACAGTCTTTCGTAGCAGTTTCTACGCAATCCATGGTGGAGGGTACATAAGATTCGGCCTGGCCGAACTTACGGCCGTATATACTTGTTTTTTAATTTTTAATTCTAGCGATTTTGTAGAAGTCCAAAAAATTGTCTCAAAATCTTTTCAGATATAAATCAGATATGGTAACACAAATTTTGGTCTACATAATGGTGAAGGGTATAATATAGTCGGCCCCGCCCGACTTTAGACTTTACTTACTTGTTGAATCTAGATTAAACGTAATGACTTAGGAAGAAATTAAAGTTTTTGTTTTTAGCTGGATGAGGATTTCGCAATCTTTGATGAAATACCATCATTTTTGATAGGCATTATCTTCATTATTATGTGAAGATAATAAGTATTTTCCGTTTATTGTAAAGGACATAAAAAACTAATTTCTGAGACTAACAAAAGAAAATCAACTATATTTTTTTTCAGCTCAATTTGTATTTCAATTCATGGCTAAGTACACAAATGGCAAATACGAAAGTACTTTATGAAATTCTTCACTAGTATATTGAATCATAAAACTTTTTTCTTTTGCCACCATATGGATGTCGAAATTAAATTCCCAACTTACATAGAGTTCGGATGGGTGGCAGGGAAATGGTAGCCAATAGCATTGACACTCTTCTTACTCATAGACAGATAATGTATATTTAAATCCTGGAAATGTACGAGTATTCTTATTTGCAATTTTCTCATAATATGTAAAATAGCAAGAAAATGTCGAGAATAAGGAAACAAAAAATATCCCTTACTAAGAGAGTATGTGTCATGTACATGTGAGTGCGAGTGTGTATACAAAATGGTAAAATAAACTTTAACAAGAAAATTTATACAATAAAAACCCACAAGAATACAAATTATCCAAAAGCCACAAAATGGAGTTTCTTGTTGAACACCCCCATACAGACACACACATAAACTCCCCCATCATGCTAAGGAACAACCATTCACTGTGAATGTCCTTAGACTGGTAGACCTTTTTTGACATAAATTCATATGGATACAAGATGTACTCTATATATAGAGATACATTTACAGTGTTCTCTAGCAGAGATTAGACGATCTAAGGAGTGAGATTGAAAAATTTTGTACATGGTTTATTAATCACAATTTTGTTTAGCTGGCAGTGTTGCCAGTATTTTTTTCTGGCTCTTGCTCCCAAATTGGAATGCTTTTCTACCAAAAAAAAACCTGATTAAATCTAAATTCCTCAAAACAAACTCCAATAAATAATAGACTAATTTTCATGGAAAATAAAGTAATAATATCAAAATTGAAAAAAAATATGACATAATTTTCATACCAGTTTCCGGACTGCAATATAATCAAGATTTCGAAACACAAAGCCAGGGGAGCGGGGAGTTCGATCACCATTTGTGAACGAAAATCCACTTCTAAATACTCAAATAATAAAATTGGGGGCTAAATCAATATGCCAGTCAACCATCTTCATCATATCTTTACATATGGAATATTTTATTTATTTATTATTTAATTTATTATAATTATAAATTCCAATAAACTTATTTATACGGGCACTAGCAACTAGAGGCTATCGGCCAAACACATGGGATAAAATGTACAAATCAGTTAGGAACACTAATAAGGGGGCAACATTTAGGCCAGAGTTCTCATGAAATGATTTCACAAAAAATTTTCGTAGCCAAACTGAATAAAATTATAAATTAACGTTTGGGCCACAAAATACAATCCTTTGTTCGATTCTATGTCAAAAATTCTACATACACACTTTGTATGACGTTCAAATTCCTATTGTAGAGGACAATTTTCTTTTGGAAATTTTGACCATTCGCTGTATTTCCACAGTTGCCATAGTCGCTAGAATTCTACCAAACATGGTAGATTTTTTACTGTTTCGTAGACTGATAGAATTATTGATATTTTGGTAGATTTTGTGAAACATTCCTCCCCAACTAAGAGTTAATACAATTCTCTATAGAAATAAAATTTTGGAAAAATATTTCAAAAAAATAAAATTTTTAAAACATATAGAAACAAAATTTTCTATAGAAACAAAATTTCTACAAAATTTTCTATAGAAATAAAATTTTGGAAATTTTTCTATAGAAATAAAATTTTAACAAAATTTTCTATAGAAATAAGAATTTAGCAAAATTTTCTATAAAAAAAAAATTTTGGAAATAATTAATTTAAAAAAAATAAAATTTTGACAAATTTTTCTATAAAAATAAAATTTTGACAACAGTTTCCATGGAAATAAAATTTCGACAACATTTTCAATAGAAATAAAATTTTGACAACATTTTCAATAGAAATAAAGTTTTGTTAATATTTCCTATAGAACTAAAATTTTGACAAAATTTTCTATAGAAATAAAGTTTTGACAAAATTTTCTACAGAAGTAAAATTTTGACAACATTTCCATAGAAATAAAGTTTTGACAAAATTTTCTACAGAAATAAAATTTTGACAAAATTTTCAGTAGAAAAAAAAAAAGTTTTGACAACATTTTCTACAGAAATAAAATTTTTACCAAATTTTGTATAGAAATAAAATTTTGACAAAATTTTCTATAGAAATAAAATTTTGACAAAATTTTCTATAGAAGTAAAATTTTGGCAAAATTTTCTATAGAAATAAATTTTTGTTGTTATTTTTTTTGATTTCAGCTTAAAACCCTGCATTGACTACTACAAGAAGTTTCCGAACCGCCCTCGTACTATAGAAAATTTTCAAAAAAAAATTGTCAAAATTTTATCTCTATAGAAAATTTTGTCAAAATTTTATATCTAGAAAATTTGTCAAAATGTTATTTCTATAGAAAATTTTGTCAAAATTTTATCTCTATAGAAAATTTTGTCAAAATTTTATCTCTATAGAAAATTTTGTCTCAATTTTATCTCTATAGAAAATTTTGTCAAAATTTTATTTCATTCGTTTTGTTTTGTAATTGTTGGTTTTGTTCTTTAAGCATTGTTGTTGTTTTTTGATTTCAGCTTAAAACCCTGCATTGACTAAACTACAAGTGTAGCTTAACCAACAGAGGAACAGAATGTTTGTCAAATTTATTTGGGCAAACCTTATAGACTGCAAGATGGGTGGATGGACGAACGTTTCGGAATTACCACATTCCTCATCAGCATCCTCTACTTGCTGCAAAACTCTCAACCAATTATCAGAATAAATTCAGGAAGTTCACTAAACCCAAAGTGTACCACACTTGAACCTTCCGAAAAAAGGCTTATGATAGCCGGCCTTTGCCGAAATAAATTTGTAGAAACATATCACTTTGACTAAACTACAAGTGTAGCTTAACGAACAGAGGAAAAGAATATTTGTCAAATTTATTTTTAATAGAGGATGCTGATGAGGAATGTGGTAATTCCGAAACGTGCGTCCATCCAACCATCTTGCAGTCTATAGAGCTTTGCCCAAATAAATTTGGCATACATTATTTTCCTCTGTTGGTTAAGCTACACTTGTACTTTAGTCAATGTATGGTTTTAAGCTGAAATAAAAAAAAACAACAACAATGCTTAAAGAACAAAACCAACAATAACAAAACAAAACGAATGGAATAAAATTTTGACAAAATTTTCCATAGAAATAAAATTTTGACAAAAATTTCTATAGAAAGAAAATTTTAACAAAATTGTCTATAGAAATAAAATTTTGGAAACGATTTCTATAGAAATAAAATTTTGGAAAATCTTTCTATAGAAATATAATGTTGGCAAATTTTTCTATAGCAATAAAATGTTGACCAAATTCTCTATAGAATAAATTTTGGCAAAATTTTCTATAGAAATAAAGTTTTGACAAAATTTTCGTCAGAAATAAAGGTTTGAAAAAATTTTGTATAGGTATAAAATTTCGACAACATGTTCAATAGAAATAAAATTTTGACAAAATTTTCCATAGAAACAAAATTTTGACAAAATTTTCTATAGAAATAAAATTTTGACAAAATTTCTATAGAAATACAATTTTGAAAAAATTTCTATAGAAATAACATTTTGACAAAATTTTGTACTGAAATAGAATTTTGACAAAATTTTCTATAAAAATAAAATTTTGACAAAATTTTCTACATAAATAAAATTTTGACCAAATTTTCTATAGAAATAAAATTTTGACCAAATTTTCTGTAGAAATAAAATTTTGACCAAATTTTCTATAGAAATAAAATCTTGAAAAAATTTCGATATTTTATTTGGACTGATCACGTTAACTATATTAGTGGTCAGATTTATGCAAGGCTCAGGAGTCTTTGGTCTACACAGATGTTGACGCCTTTGCCTATAAGGGTACTTTTGGCAAAAAGTTACTTGATGCCTGTTTTATTGTATTGTTGTGAGGTTTTTGCTAGCTGTGATGCTGCATGCAAACGTAAACTTAATTTGGCATTCAATAACATAATTAGGTACGTTTATGGTTTGAGGCGATTTGATCATGTATCTCAGTTCCGCGGGCGTTTATATGGGTTGGATCTTTACGGTTTGTTTGATTTTAGGCTTATGTTGTTTCTCCATCGGATAATTTACTCACACGAACCATTTTATTTATATGATAGGATACGGTTTGCTAGGTCTAACAGAGGAAAAATTATTGTTCCAATTCGGTGTCAAAGTCATGTTTCAGATTGGCATTTCTACATAAATGCAGTACGCCTCTGGAATATATTACCTCATGACATTCAACTGACAAGCAACACAATGCAATTTAAAAAACGTTTATTTGATCATTATTCAAATGTACAATAAATATAGTAAATCAAAATCAGTTTCATTTATATTTTTTTTTAATAATTGTTAATTATCTTCATTTTTCTTTTTATATATTAATTTTTTTTGATATTAATTCATTCATTACTTTTTCACTCATTTAATTTATTAATTTAATTTATATTTTAATTTTTGTTCTTAAATTTATTTATACACTTTATTTGTCATTTTTATTTTCTTTTCTACTCAAACAAACAATTGTTGTAGTTAAGTTCATTTCTGCTTTTTTATGTTCAATTTATTTTATTTTAATTTAATAATTTTAAATTAATAATATAAGGTTGTTATTGTTGGACACTAAATGCCTGTACTGTAATTATAAGAATTAATTCTTGTTGTGCAGGTTATTAAAATACACAATAAAATATTAAAAATATTAAAACTTTGACAAAATTTTCTATAGACATAAAACATTGACAAAATTTTCTATAAAAATAAAATTTTGACAACATTTTCCATGGAATTAACATTTTGACAACATTTTCAATAAAAATAAAATTTTCATAAAATTTTCCATAGAAACAAAATTTTTACAACACTTTCAATAGAAATAAAATTTTGACAAAATGTTCCATAGAAACAACATTTTGACAACATTTTCCATAGAAACCAAATTTTGACAAAATTTTCTATAGAAATAAAATTTTGACAAAATTTCTATAGAAATACAATTTTGACAAAATTTCTATAGAAATAGCGTTTTAACAAAATTTTGTACTGAAATAAAATTTTGAGAAAATTTTCTATAACAATAAAATTTTGACCAAATTTTCTATAGAAATAAAATTTTGACCAAATTTTCTATAGAAATAAAATTTTGACCAAATTTTCCACAGAAATAAAATTTTGACAAAATTTTCCACAGAAATAAAATTTTGACAAAATTTTCTATAGAAATGAAATCTTGAAAAATTTTCGATAGAAATAAGACTTTGACAAAATTTTCTATAGACATAAAACTTTGACAAAATGTTCTATAAAAATAAAATTTTGACAACATTTTCCATGGGATTAACATTTTGACAACATTTTCAATGGAAATAAAATTTTTAAAAAATTTTCCATAGAAACAAAATTTGTACAACATTTTCAATAGAAATAAAATTTTGACAAAATTTTCCATCTAAACAAAATTTTGACAACAGTTTGTTTAGATGGAAAATTTTGACAAAATTTTTCATAAAAACAAAATTTTCAATAGAAATAAAATTTTGGCAAATCCCATATTCAATAGTAATAAAATGTTAACAAAATTTTCCATAGAAACAAAATTTTGACAAAAAATTCTATAGAAATAACATTTTGACAAAATTTTCCAGAGAAATAAAATTTTGACAAAATTTCTATAGAAATAACATTTTGACATAATGTTCTATAGAAAGTTTTGACAAAATTTTGTACTGAAATAAAATTTTGACAAAATTTTCTATAAAAATAAAATTTTGGCAAAATTTTCTACAGAAATAAAATTTTGACCAAATTTTCTATAAAAATAAAATTTTGACCAAATTTTCTATAGAAATAAAATTTTGACAAAATTTTCCATAGAAATAAAATTTTGACAACATTTTCCATGGAATTAATTTGACAACATTTTCATTAGAAATAAAATTTTGATAAAATTTTCCATAGAAACAAAATTTTGGCAACATTTTCGGTAGAAATAAAATTTTGACAAAATGTTCCATAGAAACAAAATTTTGACAACATTTTCCATAGAAACAAAATTTTGACAACATTTTCCATAGAAACCAAATTTTTGATAAAATTTTCCATAGAAATAAAATTTTGACAAAATTTTCTATAGAAATAAAATGTTGACAAAATTTCCTCTAGATATAAAATTTTGGCAAAATTTTCTATAGAAATAAAATTTTGACAAAATTTTCCATAGAAATAAAATTTTGACAAAATTTTCCATAGAAATAAAATTTTGACAAAATTTTCTATAGAAATAAAATTTTGACAAAATTTTCTATAGAAATAAAATGTTGACAAAATTTTCTATAGAAATAAAATGTTGACGAAATTTTCTCTAGAAATAAAATTTTGATTAAATTTTCTAAGGAAATAAAATTTTGACAAATTTTTGTATATAAATAAAATTTTGACAAAATTTTCTATAGATATAAAATTTTAACAAAATTTTCTATAGAAATAAAATTTAAACAAAATTTTCTATAGAAATAAAATTTTACCAAAATTTTCCATAGAAATAAACTCAGATGTTTCGGGATGTTGAAAAAGTTTAAGAGGAGGGATCGGTCTATATCTAATTCTGAATCGAAAATAATCAATATTTGTGTGATTATAAGAATTTTGGGATCCTATCTTATGATGCCAACTCTTTTTATTCCACTTAAACACTGTACATCACCATCAACATTCAGCAAATATCTTATGCAATTACTTTCCTACTCTTACTCACAACTACAACTTCCATTCACACCCTGATGTTCTTATGGCCTTTTTACAAAATTCCAAAAGAATACCTACTACGGTGGCAGCAATAACAATATCAACTGGGGGGAAAAAAGTAATGTGGGCGAAGAACGAAAAAGAAATCATGCCGAAGTAAAATAAGAATTTGAATTTTTAAATTAGTTTTGTTAACTTTTTCCATTTTACTTCTGATTTTACAAAACATGAGACTGAGTATGTAAATTCAGGAACTTATACTTGCACACGCACATACACACAAGTACACTCAAAGTGAGTGTGTATGTCTGCAGGAATGTAAAATGAAATCTCATATCCTTATTCCAAAGTTGAAAGTCCCAACAAAAGGAAGGAAAAACAGAAATGCGACAAAATGCTTTTACATAAGCATCACTGGCGTTATACAAAAAATGTTGCGTATTTACACCATGAGTGGAATATCAAATGCAATTTCATTTGCAAAAGTAATATGTACATAATTTATTTTTATATTGTATTGTTGTGAAATAAAAAAAAATAAATTTGTATAATATTTTTGAATAAAAAGATATTTTTAAAGGCCTTTAGAATTATACATAAAACTTAATCCTAAATTATTAATTTTATAGTAATTTATAGAAAATATACACTGAAAACACAGTGAACCCACCAGCAAGAAAAAATTCGGTAAGAAGCTGATGACAGTGTTGCACATTTTTGAAGATGTCCTGGATAAACGAGTACTCTGGTTTCTTTTAGTCCGTCACGGCTTAATCTAATTGAAAATGATTCACTTTAATACAATTTAGTCTGATATATGAATGAATTAATCATATTTAAATTTAATTTAACATTTATTTAAATTAAATAAATAATTAAATTTTTTGTAAGTAAAATTGCTATTCATATTTAGTTTATTAATGATAACAAACGTTCTAGTATGTGCCACTACTCGTATATGTAGACCATATTTGTGATCACAATATTAGTTTTTTTTTGCATTTCAAGACAATCTTCTCACATGTCCAACAAACTATGTGTGACATCAAATGTGCTAATAACCTAAGGCTATTTCTTTGTGTGTATATCAAAATCATCATCATCTTCAATCATTCTCATCAGTACCACAATTATGAATTCCATGACATGCTCTTACGAAGCTGGACAAATTAAAGTGATCTTTTGAAATTCTTGGAAATTAGAATGTGTCATGACATGACATGTCTTGATTACATTCGTTTTGTTTTTAATTATTTTTATTAAAAATTGTAAAATTACATCTACACTGTGGATGATATGTATTACAACCAAATTCATTCCTAAACCATTGACAGATTTATTTCAATGACAGCTTATAAGATTACAAAACAAGTATATACAGCACTAAGTTCGGCCGGGCCGAATCTTAAATACCCACCACCATGAACCAAATATTAGGGTTTCCTTTGAAATTTCAGGAGGGCTTGAGGACTTGAGAACACTTTCCGAAGATAAAGGACTATATCAGATTCTGGATTCATAAGAACCATTTTTGTTTGAGGTTTAGAGGAATCATTAACATCTCTTGTAAGGGTGCAAGAAAATTATAAAATGATGTCTTGATTTGAAATCTTTAATTTCCAATTTCAGACAAATTGGATAAAAACTACGGTTTCTATAAGCCCAAGACCCCAAATCGGGAGATCGGTCTATATGGGGGCTATACCAAAATATGGACCGATACTCACAATTTTTGGCACACGTATTTATGCTCCAACAATACCTCTAGATTTCCAATTTCAGGTAAATTGAATAAAAACTGCGGTTTCTATAAGCCCAAGAAGTAAAATCGGGAGATCGGTCTATATGGGGGCTATACCAAAACATGGACCGATACTCACCATTTTCAGCACACCTCTTTATGGTCATAAAATACCTCTAGATTTCAAATTTCAGGCAAATTGGATAAAAACTACGATTTCCATAAGCCCAAGACCCCAAATCGGGAGGTCGGTTTATATGGGGACTATATCAAAACCTGGACCGATATAGCCCATCTTCGAACTTGACCTGCCTGCAGACAAAAGAGAAGTTTGTGCAAAATTTCAGCTCGATTGCTTCATTATTGAAGACTGTAGCGTGATTACAACAGACAGACAGACAGACAGACAGACAGACGGACAGACGGACATCGTTATATCGTCTTAGAATTTCTCCCTGATCAAGAATATATATACTTTATATCGTCGGAAATCGATATTTCGATGTGTTACAAACGGAATGACAAACTTATTATACCCCCGTCACCATTCTATGGTGGTGGGTATAAAAACAGTTTTTCCATCGTTAGAGCCTTTCAGCATTTTGAAAAACAAATTACAGTCGAACTCTCATAAGTCGAACTTCTATATCTCGAATTTTCTCTAACTCGAACTAAATCGGTTGGAAGTAGCGTTAAGAGAGTAAATAGCTCACAATTCTCCTTCCGTAACTCGAACTTCCATAACTCGAAGTTCTCCATAATTCGAACGTAAATACATACATATTAATTCTACAACTCGAAGTTCTACGATGCCGTTATTTGTTTTTATTATACCCTCCACCATAGGATGGGGGTATATAAACTTTGTCATTCCGTTTGTAATACATCGAAATATTGCTCTAAGACCCCATAAAGTATATATATTCTGGGTCGTGGTGAAATTCTGAGTCGATCTGAGCATGTCCGTCCGTCTGTTGAGATCACGCTAACTTCCGAACGAAACAAGCTATCGACTTGAAACTTGGCACAAGTAGTTGTTATTTATGTAGGTCAGATGGTATTGCAAATGGGCCATATCGGTCCATTTTTACGTATAGCCCCCATATAAACGGACCCCCAAATTTGGCTTGCGATTGCTCTAAGAGAAGCAAATTTCAACCGATTCGGCTGAAATTTGGTACATGGTGTTAGTATATGGTCTCCAACAACCATGCAAAAATTGGTCCATATCAGTCCACTTTAACGTATAGCCCCCATATAAACGGACCCCCAAATTTGGCTTGCGATAGCTCTAAGAGAAGCAAATTTCATCCGATCCGGCTGAAATTTGGTACATGGTGTTAGTATAAGGTCTCTAACAACCATGCAAAAATTGGTCCATATCGGTCCACTTGTACGTATAGCCCCCATATAAATGGACCCCCAAATTTTGTTTGTGATTGCTCTAAGTGAAGCAAATTGCCTCCGATCCGGCTGAAATTTGGTACATGGTGTTAGTATATGGTTTCTAACAACTATGCAAAAATTGGTCCATATCGGTCACTTGTACGTATAGCCCCCATATAAACGGACCCCCAAATTTGGCTTGCGATTTCTCTAAGAGAAGCAAATTTCATCCGATCCGGCTGAAATTTGGTACATGGTGTTAGTATATGTTCTCTAACAACCATGCACAAATTAGCCTATATCGGTCCACTTTAACGTATAGCCCCCATATAAACGGACCCCCAAATTTGGCTTGCGGAGCCTCTAAGAGAAGAAAATTTCATCCGATCTGGCTGAAATTTGGTACTTGGTGTTGGTATATGTTCTCTAATGACCATGCAAAAATTGGTCCACATCGATCCATAATTATATATAGCCCCCATATAAGCCGATACCCAGATTTGACCTCCGGAGCCTCTTAGAGGAGCAAAATTCATCCGATCCGGCTGAAATTTGGTACGTGGTGTTAGTATATGGTCTCTAACAACCACCAAAGAATTGGTCCATATCGGTCCATAATTATATATAGCCCCCATATAAATCGATCCCCAGATTTGTCCTCCGGAGCCTCTTGGAGGAGCAAAATTCATCCGATCCGGTTGAAATTTGGAACATGGTGTTAGAATGTGGTCTCTAACAAACACGCAAGAATTGGTCCATATCGGTCCATAATTGTATATAGCCCCCATATAAACCGTTCCCCAGATTTGATCTCCGGAGCCTCTTGGAGGAGCAAACTTCATCCGATCCGGTTGAAATTAGCAACGTGGTGTTAGTATAAGGCCGCTAATAACCATGCCAAAATTGGTCCATATCGGTCTATAGTTATATATAGCCGATCCCCAAACTAACAAAAATTGGTCCATATCGGTTCATAATCATGGTTTCCACTCAAGCCAAAAATAATCTACCAAAATTTTATTTTTACAGAAAATATTGTCAAAATGTTATTTCTATAGAAAATTTTGTCAAAATTTTATTTCTATAGAAAATTTTGTCAAAATTTTATTTCTATAGAAAATTTTGTCAAAATTATATTTCTATAGAAAATTTTTTCTATAGAAATAAAATTTTGTCAGAATTTTATTTCTATAGAAAAGTTTGTCAAAATTTTACTTCTATAGAAAATGTTGTCAAAATTTTATTTTGTAAAAATTTTATTTCTATAGAAACTTTAAACTATTGTACACGTATTTAATCGGCCTTTTTTAGTTTAATATATACCACGTATGGACTATGTGGTATATATTACGGTGTTAGAAACTTTTAAGATACCTCGCCATCGGCATCAGTAGAAGTTTCTACGCAATCCATGGTGGAGGCTTCGGCCTGGCCGAACTTACGGCCGTATATACTTGTTTTATTATTACAACCGCTTGATCAGGGAGTTATTCAAAACATTAAAGTTTTCTATCGTAGCAGAATGGTAAAAGAAGCACTAAAGCGTATAGAGGCAAACGAAAAACAGGATATTAAATTAATGGACTGCATCAAACATATAAGCAAAGCATGGGAAATTGACGTCACTAATCAAACCATATCGAATTGCTTCAAAAAAAAAAAAAAAGCTGGATTTGGGAAATATGTATTCTGAATGGGAAGATGAAGATGACATACCTCTATTCTTTCTGAGTAATATTGATGAAACTCAAAAAATTATTGAAGCTGATTACGAAGCATGGTTAAAAGCAAACAAAATAACTTGCTATGCTACTCTTCAAGATTATATTGAAGTAGATAATGAGCTTTACACAACTGGCTATCCTACAGATGATGATATTGTTGAGAATTACTGCCATCAATCAGGGGATCCAATCTTAAGCGGAACGGAGAGTAATGGCGAGGATTCGGTGGAAGAAACTATACACCAGCCATCCACGAATGATGTAGAAAAATCTTTCCGAACATTGAATTTATATTTGCAAACCAATGACACTACAACTGATGAGCACTACAAGGCTTTGAACAAATTAGAGTAATTTTTTACTCAAAATAACAAAAATAAAGTAATTTTGCAGTCATTAATTTCAGAATATTTTACTTCACTCTGACTTACTTACATATTATATTTTTCTGTCAGTGCCATTTTAAATAAAAACAAGTAAGTAAAGTCTAAAGTCGGACGGAGCCGACTATATTATACCCTTCACCACTATGTAGACTCTCAACTACTTCAAATTTGCTGGGAGCTATATAAAGGTTTGCATTTCCAGATACAAATACTTTTAATGGAGACAATTTTTTGTACTTTTACAAAAACTCTAGAATTACAATTTAAATTTAAATCGGCTAACGCCATGGGATGAAACACAATGTTAACATAGTAAAAAAATATGGGAAATATGAAGCGAGAGAAATTTTAATGCAATTGTACAAAAGAGCATTTATGATTTATCAGGCGATACATATGTATTCGAGATATAGGGCAATTTTAGTAATATTTACAATTTTTGATACTTAGCAGTGGCGACTTTACAGGGATATTGGTTAGATCCCGCCAAGATATATAGTCAAGTATGGGTTGTGATATATTATTTGGTCAAGTCGGGCGACTTGGAGCCTTATTTAAAACTCAACCGTTCTGTGGAAATTCTGGCCATATTTGTATAACCCGGAAAAACGAATATATGGAGGCTTTATCTAAATCTGAACCAAATTAGATCAAACTTGACACACTTAATATCATATTAAATATATTCTCTGTGGAAACTATCCAGTCAAGTGGAGGAAAATCCCATTGAAAATGGGTCCAAAATATGAAACAGTCTACCATATTTCCCCAACTCTGGTGTACGTATATATGGGAGCTATATATAATTTGAACCGATTTTGACTAAATTTGACATGCATAGTTAGAATAATAATTCTACAATCTCTGCAAAATTTCACGTAAATGGGAGTATAACTTTGGCCGTGGTCATATGAGTGTAAATCGGGCGAAAGATATATATGTGAGCTATATCTAAATCTGAACCGATTTTAACAAAATTTGACACACTTAACGATACTATTAAACGTACCCCTTGGGCAAAATTTGAAGCAAATCACGGCAAAACTCTGGCTTTTGCGGCCATATAAGTTCAAATCGGACGAAAGATATATATGGGAGCTATATCTAAATTTGAACCGATTTCAATCAAATTTACCAAGCATTGGGAGAATGTCAATTCTACCCTCTGTGCAAAATTTCACGAAGATCGGTAGTAAACGTTGGCCTCTGTGGTCATATGAGTCTAAATCGGACGAAAGATATATATGGGAGCTATATCTAAATCTGAACCGATTTAGCTGATATTTTGCAAGATTTTCGAGATTCATAAAATATTTGGATATACGGTATTTAAAGAAAATCGGTTGATAAACCGCTAACTATTACCAAATCGGGGATAAATATATATGGCAGCTATATCTAAATCTGAACCGATTTTTTCCAAAACCAATAGCGATTGTCTCTGTCCCAAGAAACGGCCCTATGCCAAATTTGAAGACGATCGGAATTAAATTGCGAGCTGTACTTTGTGCACAAAATTACATATACAGACAGACGGATGGACAGACAGACGGACATCGCTTGGCGTTACATACAAATGCACAAACTTATTATACCCTGTACCACAGTATTGGTGAAGGGTATAAATACAAAGTAATAATTTATGTCTGCACTTGTGTTTTTTTGCGTAAGTCGAACTTTTTGTTTTTGGGATAATGGTGATTCGAGTTATGGAAGTTGGACGAAATTTATGTCCGGCGGATGGACAGACAGACAGACAGACGGACATCGCTTGGCGTTACATACAAATGCACAAACTTATTATACCCTGTACCACAGTATTGGTGAAGGGTATAAATACAAAGTAATAATTTATGTCTGCACTTGTGTTTTTTTGCGTAAGTCGAACTTTTTGTTTTTGGGATAATGGTGATTCGAGTTATGGAAGTTGGACGAAATTTATTCATACTTGGATGAAAGCGTTCAATTTGAATTAAAATTCCTACCAAAAATTCTCAACAACTTTTTGCATTTTTATACCCTCCACCATAGGATGGGGGGTATATTAACTTTGTCATTCCGTTTGTAACACATCGAAATACTGCTCTAAGACCCCATAAAGTATATATATTCTGGGTCGTGGTGAAATTCTGAGTCGATCTGAGCATGTCCGTCCATCCGTCCGTCTGTCTGTTGAAATCACGCTAACTTCTGAACGAAACCGATAGCTGGACTTAAAACTTGGCACAAGTAGTTGTTATTGATGTAGGTCGGATGGTATTGCAAATGGGCCATATCGGTCCACTTTTACGTATAGCCCCCATATAAACGAACCCCCAAATTTGGATTGCAGACCCTCTAAGAGAAGCAAATTTCATCCGATCCGGCTGAAATTTGGTACATGGTGTCAGCATATGACCTCTAATAACCATGCAAAACTTGGTCCACATCGGTCCATAATTATATATAGCCCCCATATAAACCGATCCCCCGATTTGGCTTGTGGAGACTCTAGGAGAAGCAAATTTCATCCGATCCGGCTGAAATTTGGTACATGGTGTGAGTATATGGTATCTAACAACCATGCAAAAATTGGTCCACATCGGTCAATAATTATATATAGCCCCCATATAAACCGATCCCCCGATTTGGCTTGCGGAGCCTCTAAGAGAAGCAAATTTCATCCGATCCGGCTGTAATTTGGTACATGGTTTGCGTATATGGTTTCTAACAACCATGCAAAAATTGGTCCACATCGGTTCATAATTATATATAGCCCCCATATAAACCGATCCACTGGTTTGGTTTGCGGAGCCTCTAAGAGAAGCAAATTTTATCCGATCCGGCTGAAATTTGGTACATGGTGTGAGTATATGGTTTCTAACAACCATGCAAAAATTGGTCCACATCGGTTCATAATTATATATAGCCCCCATATAAACCGATCCCCCAATTTGACTTGCGGAGCCTCTAAGAGAAGCAAATTTCATCCGATCCGGCTGTAATTTGGTAAATGGTTTGAGTATATGGTTTCTAACAACCATGCAGAAATTGCTCCACATCGGTCCATAATTATATATAGTTATATATAGCCCTCGGATAAATCGGTCTATAGTTATATATAGCCCTCAGATAAATCGATCCCCAATCACACAAAAATTGGTCCATATCAAGTGCATAATTGTATATAGCGCCCATATAAGCGACCACCGTATTTCAATTCTGGCTCTCTACACGGATGAAAAAGACTGTTTTTCATATGTTTGGCTATAAACATTATATGTTTGGAAAACAAATTTTTAAACACAATATTTTTGAGTGCAAGCATATAATGTTCATAAACTAGCATAACATGTTTGGGACATATATGTTAATATGTTAGAACATATTATGTTTGGGACATAAAATGTTTTTAAATATAATATGCTTGGATGCAAACATATATTAATTTAGAAATAGCCTATAAACATATATGTGTTTAGTAGCTTGGAGCGCTATTTAACAGGGAGCGATATTGAATTAAGTTGGTGATTGTTGCTTGTTATTACAAAATTAACATTTTATTTTTCCTTGGGCAATTGATCAGCTACTTCTTTGATCCTTACAAACTGTGTGGCCCGCTGTTCGAATCCCCGTCCGGCAAAAGGTAAAATTAAAATAAAAACAAGTGTATACGGCCGTAAGTTCGGCCAGGCCGAAGCTTATGTACCCTCCATCATGGATTGCGTAGAAACTTCTTCTAAACACTGCCATCCACAATCGAATTACTGAAGTTGCGGTAACGCTTGCCGATGGCAAGGTATCTTAAAACCTACTAACACCATCTTATAAATTGTATGTAAGTCTATACGTGGTATATATTAAATCAAAAAAGATCGATCCAAGACGTATATAATTCAGTTTGACAAAATAGACATACAATTTTGACAAAATTTTCTACAGAAATAAAATTTTAACAAAATTTTGTATAGAAATAAAATTTTCACAAAATTTTCTATAGAAATAAAAGTTTTGACAAAATATTCTATAGAAAGAAAATTTTGACAAAATTTTCTGTAGAAATAAACTTTTGACAAAATTTTCTATAGAAATAAAATCTTGGTAGATTATTTGTGGCTCCAGTGGCAACCATGATTATGAACCGAATAAAATTTGAACAAAATTTTCTATAGAAATAAAATTTTGACAAAATTTTCTATAGAAATAAAATTTTGACAAAATTTTCTATAGAAATAAAATTTTGAAAATGATGAAAATTTTATTATGAACCGAATAAAATTTTAACAAAATTTTCTCTAGAAATAAAATTTTGACAAAATTGTCTATAGAAATAAAATTTTGACAAAATTTTCTATAGAAATAAAATTTTGGTAGATTATTTTTGGCTCTAGTGGCAACCATGATTATGAACCGATTGTGTGATTGGACCAATTTTGGTATGGTTGTTAGCGACCATATACTAACACCACGTTCCTAATTTGAACCGGATCGGATGAATTTTGCTCCTCCAAGAGGCTCCGGAGGTCAAATCTGGAGAACGTTTTATATGGGGGCTATATATAATTATGGACCGATATGGACCAATTCTGGCACGGTTGTTAAAGATCATATACTAACACCATGTTCCAAATTACAACCGGCTTGGATGAAATTTGCTTCTCTTGGAGACTTCGCAAGCCAAATCTGGGGATCGGTTTATATGGGGGCTATATATAATTATGAACCGATGTGGACCAATTTTTGCATGGTTGTTAGAGACCATATACCAACACCATGTGCCAAATTTCAGCCGGATCGGATGAAATATGCTTCTCTTAGAGGCTCCACAAACCAAATTTGGGGATCGGTTTATATGGGGGCTACATATAATTAAGGACCGATATGGACCAATTTTTGCATGGTTGTTAGAGACCATATACCAACATCATGTACCAAATTTCAGACGGATCGGATGAAATTTGCTTCTCTTTTAGGCTCCGCAAGCCAAATCTGGGCATCGGTTTATATGGGGGCTACATATAATTATGGACCGATATGGACCAATTTTTGCATGGTTGTTAAAGACCATATACCAACATCATGTACCAAATTCCAGCTGGATCGGATGAAATTTGCTTCTCTTTTAGGCTCCGCAAGCCAAATCTGGGGATCGGTTTATATGGGGGCTATATATAATTATGGACCGATGTGGACCAATTTTTGCATGGTTGTTAGAGACCATATACAAACACCATGTACCAAATTTCAGCCGGATCAGAGGAAATATGCTTCTGTTAGAGGCTCCACAAGCCAAATCTGAGGGTCCCTTTATATGGGGGCTATATGTAAAAGTGGACCGATATGGCCCATTTTCAATACCATCCGACCTACATCGATAACAACTACTTGTGCCAAGTTTCAAGTCGATAGCTTGTTTCGTTCGGAAGTTAGCGTGATTTCAACAGACGGACGGACGGACGGACATGCTCAGATCGACTCAGAATTTCACCACGACCCAGAATATATATACTTTATGGGGTCTTAGAGCAATATTTCGATGTGTTACAAACGGAATGACAAAGTTAATATACCCCCATCCTATGATGGAGGGTATAAAAAAATCATACAATTGAATAATTTCTTCTACAATGTTTGTATTACAGAAAAAGGTGCTAAGAACTAAAAAATCTCGTGGAAGTGAGAAAGATGTGGGGTAATATACAATTGGGCAGAAACAAAATTTTGAGCATTCAGGTCGAAAACCTATGTTGTTAGCACCTATATTACCTGTTTATTTTCATAATTCATTATTATTGTAAATATATAAATAAATAAATAAAATTTTGAGCACAATATTGTTTGGGAGAATTTTTTTAAGCATATAATATTTTTGGGTGCAAAATGCTTCCAAACATATTATATGTTCACATAATAACATATTGTTTTTTGGAAGACAACATTATTGAATTTGGATGCAAAAATACAAAATGTTTGGAAATTGACTACCCAAACATATATTTTTTAGACCAATATGCTTTCAAACATATTATATATTGGAAGAGATCAAACATATAAATGTTTGGGCAATAGCCAAAAATGTATATGCTTGAAGCAAAA
The DNA here is from genome assembly GCF_050003625.1 of Haematobia irritans. Classification (NCBI taxonomy): domain Eukaryota; kingdom Metazoa; phylum Arthropoda; class Insecta; order Diptera; family Muscidae; genus Haematobia; species Haematobia irritans. Next base: position 224,915,852 of record NC_134397.1, on the reverse strand, counting down.
TATGTTTGGGAGTATATGTTACAGAAGCGATTTTTTGTGAGCGTGCATGGTGGAGGATACATAAGATTCGGCCTGGCCGACTTACGGCCGTATATACTTGTTTTTAAATATAGGTTAGGTTAGGTGGCAGCTCGATGTAGCAGGCTCACTTAGACTATTCAGTCCATTGTGATACCACATTGGTGAACTTCTCTTTTATCACTGAGTGCTGCCCGATTCCATGTTAAGCTCAATGACAAGGGACCTCCTTTTTATAACCGAGTCCGAACGGCGTTCCACATTACAGTGAAACCACTTAGAGAAGCTTTGAAACCCTCAGAAATGTCACCAGCATTACTGAAGTGGGATAATCCACCGCTGAAAAACTTTTTGGTGTTCGGTCGAAGCAGGAATCGAACCCACGACCATGTGTATGCAAGGCGGGCATTCTAATCATTGCACCACGGTGTCTCCCATTTGTGAATTTGGTGGGGAATTTTTAAAAATACGGAGATTTTCGAAATCAGGTTTAGAATTGCTTAAATGGATTTTTTTCTACATTCTTAATAAAACGGTTTAAAGAAGTGCAACGAATCCCCTTGTCATTGAGCCCCTTGTCATTGAGCTTAACATGCAATCGGGCAGCACTCAGTGATAAGAGAGAAGTTCACCAATGTGGTAAATAATGGATTGAATGGTCTAAGTGAGCCTGATACATCGGGCGGCCACCTAACCTAAATCTCCAAATCAAAATTGTTTTACCTATCCACGAAAAAATATTGACGAAAATCCCCAAATACTGGCAACACTGTTTCGTGCCCGTTACCGAAAAGTGAAGGCCAAATTTTATCGAAATCCATGTCGGAAGTTCAAAGTATGCAACAGATATTGAAAAATAGACTTGAGCTGAAGCCATTGAAGCTCCAAAAATGCAAGAGCACACCGATGCAAAAAAAGGTAGACTAATTAATAAGTGCGATACCGAATTTAGTTTTCTCCGATGAGAAGCCATCCCAAATTGTGTGGTTTGTACAAAACGAACGAGTTACTTGCTAAAGAGATCAGCTGGAAATTTACTCTTTCGATTGGCCAATAAAACTCAAGCGACGTCGATGGTATGGACCGCCGCAATGCCCATTATTGATCCCCGCTCATATTCATCGACCATAGGGTTAAAATAAGTCCAGAATATTATCCGGAAAATGTCCTAAATACTGTATTAAATAAATAAAAAATAAAATTTGCACTAACAAATTACGAAGTGTCGATCATATGAAAAAAGCGCTTCACCGGGTATGAGCCAAAGTACCGCAAACCAAATTTCGTGCAGCGTGGGAAGGGTAGCCAATTCGAAAATTAATCGAAAATTTTATGTAATTGGTAATACGTTTTTGCTCTTATACAAAATTTAAAAAAGCTAAAAAAAGGTACTATGTTGTATTATATATCAGGTACCATGTCTTCTATGTGTAGCTAAATAGTTTATATTTGCTTTTGGGAAACCTTAAAACAACATATATCTGAACTGAATCCAGAGGAACAATTTAAGATCCATAGGTTAATTTTATTTTCAGGCTCACATAGACTATACAGTCCATTGTGATAAGATCCATGGTGATTTGCGGACTTCGCTAACATATAGAAATCTGGCAGGAAGCTCCATAATAAGGGAAGTTGAGTTTAAGAGGGCTCGGTTGGATTGTTCTTAGATGTTTAGCTTCAAGCACCTAATCACCATAGCTATTAATCAGGCTAAAATATTAGCAGACGTGATAAAATAATCGACCATTTATTATTTGAGGGTTTCAAGAAACACTAAATGTCCAATTTGAAGTAATTGCAGCTTCTGTTTGCCACATTTGAAGTAATTTGAAAATAAGCACCATCTAGAGGCTCACGAAAAATATAAAAATAGAAATTCTTGTCACGAAAAATATTAAAATCAAATTTTACATTTGATTAATAAAACACGAAGCCCCAACTCCTAGAAGAAAATGACATGGTTTGAGTGACAGGCAATTTCAGCCACCCCTGTTGATGATGATGATTGTGGAATTAGCAAATATTGGACACCATCCAAAAGAAATGCACTGCAGCCATAGAATATTGGTGAGAAAAATGAGACATTTTACACCATTCCGCTATTGAAGACTAGAGAAATGGGGGAGGAGTATTAAAATGTGACAGTTACGAATAAGTCTACTGTTTTTATATAGCAGGCGAAATGCAGGACTGTCTCTCTTTGTTTCAAATAGACCGACAACTCATCGTTTCCCATGTTTTGTTTTTGCTTCTAGCAAAAGATGAAAGGACGTGTAACTGAATGTAATCAAAAAAATAAGTCCAACTGTTAAAAGAAAATCTTATACAAATAAAAACAAAATGAAAACCTAACGAATCCAACCTTTTCCACACATTTTATTTTTCTCATCTCCCATCCTTCGATTCAGCAAATCAACAACAAGGATTTCAATAGAACAACAACTACAAAATAACTGAAGTATATAAACTCAGGGAAAAATTTAAGTCTATAATGAATAATACAAATACACAAAAGTCTGATGTCATCTAATATAAAGAAATTAACTTTGGGACTGTACCATTTGAGTCCATCTTCTTGTGGTACGATGAGCAGTTTTGAAGTGAAAATGAAAAGCGTGGGCCTGGGCTCAGAAAGGCAAGTCGGGAGCAAGTCTACCACAAAAACGGCTGATTCACATAATATTTGGCACACCTTTTAGAGGTCCTTAACTACTTCTAATTATCCATTTTCAAATCGTTTTATATGGGGGCTCACCAAATTTTGGACCAATACACCTACAATCGGCAACCTATTAATGGACCTAATATAGCTATAGACTCGAAATTTCAGGTAAATGGGATTAACGTAACCAAAACTGGTAAATTTTTTACTGTGTGATAGATTTGTGGAATTCTTGATGGTTTGGTAAATTTTGCAAAATATTCCTATCGAAATAAGAGATACCACCGAATTTTCTATAGAAATAAAACTTTGACAAAATTTTCTATGGAAATAAAATTTTGACAAAATTTTCTATAGAAACAAATTTTTTGACAAAATTTTCTATGGAAATAAAATTTTGACAAAATTTTCTATGGAAATAAAATTTTGACAAAATTTTCTATGGAAATAAAATTTTGACAAAATTTTCTATGGAAATAAAATTTTGACAAAATTTTCAATAGAAATAAAATTTTTGACAAAATTTTCTATAGTAATAAGATTTTGGAAACATGTTCTGAGAAATAAAATTTTGAAAAAATTTTCTATAGAAATAAAATTTTAATACAATTTCATAGAAATAAAACTTTGACAAAATTTTTTATAGAAAAAAACATTTTTGACAAAATTTTCTATAGAACTAAAATTTTGACAAAATTTTCTATGGAAATAAAATTTTGACAAAATTTTTCATAGAAATAAAAATTTTGACAAAATTTTGTATAGAAATAAACTTTTGACAAAATTTCTTATGGAAGTAAAATTTTAACAAAATTTTCTATAGAAATACAATTTTTGACAAAATTTTCTATAGTAATAAAATTTGGACAAAATTTTCTATGGAAATGAAAGTTTTTGAAAATTTTCTATGGAAATAAAATTTTGCCAAAATTTTCTACAGAAATAAAATTTTTGACAAAATTTTCTATAGTAATAAGATTTTGAAAACATGTTCTATAAAAATAAAATTTTGGCAAAATTTTCTATAAAAATAAAATTTTGACAAAAATTTTCTATGAAAATAAAATTTTGACAAAATTTTCTATAGAAATAAAATTTTGACAAAATTTTAATAGAAATAAAATTTTTACATAATTTTCTATGGAAATAAAATTTTTGCAAAATTTGCTCTATAAATAAAATTATGACAAAATTTTCTATTCAACTAAAATGTTGACAAAATTTTCTATGGGAATAAAATTTTGACAAAATTTTCTATGGAAATTAAATTTTGACAAAATTTTCTATAGAAATAAAATTTTGACAAAATTTTCCATGGAAAAAAATTGACAAAATTTTCTATGGAAATACAATTTTGACAAAATTTCTATAGAAATAAAATTTATTACAAAATTTTCTAAAGTAATAAGATTTTGGAACCATGTTCTGTTGAAATAAAATTTTGACAAAATTTTCTATAGAAATAAAATTTTGATAGAATTTCTTTAAAAATAAAATTTTGATAAAATTTTCTATAGAAATAAAATTTTGACAAAATTTTCTATTGAAATAAAATTTTGACAAAATTTTCTATACAAAGAAAATAAAAATAAAAATTTGCTATAGAAATAAAATTTTGACAAAATTTTCTACACAAAGACAATTAAAAAAAAATTGCTATAGCAATAAAATTTTGACAAAATTTTCTATAGAAATAAAATTTTGACAAAATTTTCTATGGACATAAAATTTTGACAAAATTTTCTATAGAAATAAAATTTTGACAAAATTTTCTATTGAAATAAAATTTTGACAAAATTTTCTATACAAAGAAAATAAAAATAAAAATTTTCTATAGAAATAAAATTTTGACAAAATTTTCTATAGAAAAAAATTTTGACAAAATTTTCTATAGAAATAAAATTGTGACAAAATTTTCTATAGAAATAAAATGTTGACAAAATTTTTTATAGAAATACAATTTTGACAAAATTTTCTATAGAAATAAAATTTTGACTAAATTTTCTATAGAAATAAAATTTTGACTAAATTTCCTATGGAAATAAAATTTTGACAAAATTTTCTATAGAAAAAATTTTGAAAATTTTTCTATATAAATTTAGTTTACACAGTGTAACCTCAAACGCGAGCAAGTCACTTTGTCTTATTAAAAAATTTAATTTCCCTTAGGACGAAATATTGGAAAGAATTAAAAATAAAACACTATAAAAAACTAAGATTTTATTTTGTTTTATTACAACATGATCTCAAGCCTTACAAACTCTACAAAGAAATAATTTTTTTGACAAAATTTTCTATAGAGATAAAATTTTGACAAAATCTGTAGAAATAAAATGTGAAAAAATTTTAGAAATTAGAGTTTGACAACATTTTCTATAAGAACAAAATTTTTCTATAGAAATAAAATTTTGCAATATATTATTTTTTTGTTTGGTAGTTTTTTGGTAAAATTTTCTTAAAATTTTGATAGATGATTTTTGGCTTGAGTGGCAACGGTGTTGGTGTCCCAAAATATTTACCGATACATACCATATTAATTTTCAGGAAAATCGGATAAAAAATTGAGGTGTTTAGAATACCAAGAAGTAAAATCGGGAGATTTGTCTATATGGAGGCTATAATATACCTTATGATATTTCTTTTTCATGAAAATTTATTAAAAAATGAAGTTTCTAGAAGGTCATTAAATCAAGTGGAGAGATTGCTCATATGAAAATACCATATCCATTTTCCGAAAAATCAGATAAAAATTGCAGTGTGTAGAGGTCCCAGAAGTAAAATCGAGAGATTTGTCTATATGCGGACTATACAAAACCCTGTAGCATTACACACCGTTTTGTGATCCTAAAATACCCCTAAATTTACAATTTCAGGCAAATCGATTAGACACCATGTTTTATAGAAACTCAAGATATCAAATCGGCGGGGACGAATGGGCTGTATCAAAATCTCTACCGATATAGCCCATGCTGAAACTGACCTGCTTTGGGACAAACATTCAGGACAACATCTCCATTATTGAAGGCTGCGGCGTCATTACAATACAGAATTATAAGTTACCTGTCTTCATGTATAACGCTAATATTTCCTTGAGTGTAACTTCACAGATTGGTCCATTGGTGGTGGTGATGATGATGCTCCACAAAAATGAATCGTAAAATGTCACCACAAATAAGCAAAGCGTTAGAAATGTGTTTGTTGTCAGGCAATTTCGTACATTCCACTTCATAAAAATTATGATTGGCTTTTCTTTTAGCTCTCAAAGATTGTGCGCTAGCATTTTCTTCTTCACTATCGCCCTCCTCACCCTCTCTCTCTCACAAGCACTTTTGTAATTCGTTGTCGACAGGATAAACTTTGATGATTACGAGATGCTGCTCTAGCTTTTTTTTGTTTTTGTTTGTTTACCTTTGTGTTGGTGGCTTTGTGGTTTGCGGATGGATTTGAAATATGTTGGTTGTTTGTATTTGTGTGGGTGTATGTACGAGTAGCTTAGTGCGTTCATGTGTTGGTAATGCTGGGTGCTACACACACGTATAAAAAGAGGAAAATTAGCATATTTATGAGTTGTTGATTTGCTTTTGGCATTTGTGTGTTCTTCAAGTAAATGAGGTGAAATAAAAAAGAGATTCTTTTTTTTTTCTCATCATCTTCTCGGTTTGTTGTTCTCCTTTAGTTGTTTTTGTTTCGTTCTTTATATTCAGGTTCGTCCATGCCATTGGTTTTTGTATGCCATTTTGTATTTGTCTTGGGAAACTTGTGTTTCATGTCATTACAGTTTGCTGTTTTTTTTCCTTCGTGAGAGCAATGCAAATGGAATTTAATAGGAGATAGAATACAGTGGCTCAAAGATCGAAAAACATCATATAAATTGAAAATATACAAAAAAAAAGTAACTTATTTTATAGCAAAAATTCAACTAAATTATACTCCACATTTTGAGATTTCCACGAAACGTTGATAAAACAAGGGAAATTTAATGCCCTGATGTAGTTTTTAACTGCACCTCACTAAATTACACCCTTTCATAGAATAAGCATGACCACTACAACTATACAGTAGTTCATTCTTACGATTTTTGGGATTCGTACGAAAATTTTCTTCTGCTTTAGTGCATATTGAACTTATGGATACAGTCATTGGTTCATTTAGTTCTTAAAACGGTTGAGAGATAATTTAAAAAAGTTTATATTTCGATTAACTATGGACCAGAGAATGAATGCATTTTCTGAGCTAATTTTTTTTTTCAAAATCATTATACTCGTAACAGATTGAAATTGATTTATTGTAGGTGGAAGAATCAAAATATTTGCAAAAATGCGACAAATATTAATACTCGATATATTTGATTAATTGGCGTCTAAATCTGAGTCGAGATGAGTCGGCATATTCGGCGGCGGCGTCGACTGGCCAAAACTGGTCGGCGCAGAGAATGAAGCCGACCCATTTTTATCGGCGGCGGCTGATACTAAAATTTTGCCTCCGATATAAATTTGTATATTCAGCAAAAAAGGGTCGAGGCGGCTAAAATCAGCGGCGCGACTAGGCGGCTTCATTCTCTGTACGCGCGACCACAATGCCACTCATTAAACCCGCCACAAAAATGCTGTTTATATCAAAAAACCAGAAAGGAATCGCAAATTTTATTTGTCCAGTAAAAATTGCTCACTTTAAGGGATTGGAGGTGATGAACAATAGTCTGATGTGGTTTTTCAACCAAGCAGGAAAAACCACACAATAATCATTAAACTTTATGAAAAAAACACCTTCTTTCAAAATAATAAAATCCTTTTTATACCATCGGGCCACTGCTGAAGGATATTTTGAAAGTTTTTCCATTCTTTGTTGTTGTCGCATTTTATCAAACACAACATCTAAATTAGATTCTTGATTTGTTTCTAGAATTTGTAATGGCTCCTTTATATAGACATGGGTCTTTGAATACTTTTGGGATACCGACTTCCTTTGTTTTCAAATAAGTTTTCATGTTTCTTACCTTTTTTCTATGAAATTTTAATTTACCAAGTTATTCATTTATAAACAAATAGGATATATTTATGAATAGGATACTTCAATACATAACCTGTTATTATTTGTAACTGATTTAGGGGGGATTATGAAATCCTGAGCATTGAAAATTGCCATGATTAATTTCATCAGTCTTTATATTAACCACAGATTGTGCATATTAGAATTTTATGGCTTTTTCTGATAGCCAAATCCGAACAGCAAGTCACACAATAGTAGGCACTGCTTTAAATAGTATTTTACAAAGAGGCAAAACTCCAAAATGTTGCCATCATTCGGCACAAAGGATTTTTCGGCACAAGAACAAATTCTATCGAGTAAAACACAAATTGTGTGAATTTAATTTTATAGAAAATTTTGTCGAAATTTTATTTCTATTGAAAATGTTGTTAAAATTTTATTTCTATAAAAAATTTTGTCAAAATTTTATTTCTATACAAAATTTTGTAAAAAATTAATTTCTCTAGATTTTTTTTTTTTTTGCAAAATTTTATTTCGATAGAAAATTTTTTCAAAATTTTATTTCTATTGAAAATTATTTCAAAATTTTATTTCAATAAAAAATGTTGTCAAAATTTTATTGCTATAGAAAATTTTGTCAAAATTGAAAATTTTGTCAAAATTTTATTTCTATAGAAAATTTTGTCAAAATTTTATTTCCATTGAAAATTTTGTCAAAATTTTATTTCTATAGAATATTTTGTCAAAATTTTATTACTATAGAAAATTCTATCAACATATTATTTCTATAGAAAATTTTGTTAAAATTTTATATCTATAGAAAATTTTTTCAAAATTTTATTTCAATAAAAAACTTTGTTACAACTTTATTTCACTAAAAAATTTTGTCAAAATTTTATTGCTATAGAAAATTTTGTCAAAATTTTATTTCTATAGAAAATTTTGTCAAAATTTTATTTCTATTGAAAATTTTGTCAAAATTTTATTTCTATTGAAAATTTAGTCAAGATTTTATTTCAATAAAAAATGTTGTCAAAATTTTATTGCTATAGAAAATGTTGCCTAAATTTTATTTCTATAGAAAAATTTGTCAAAATTTTATTTCTATTGAACATTTTGTCAAAATTTTATTTCTATAGAAAATTCTATCAAAATTTTATTTCTCTAGATTTTTTTTTTTTCAAAATTTTATTTCTATAGAAAATTCTATCAAAATTTTTTTTCTCAAAAAAATTTTTTTTTTTCAAAATTTTATTTCTATAGAAAATTTTATCAAAATTTTATTTCTATTGAATATTTTGTCAAAATTTTATTGCTATAGAAAAATTTTGTCAAAATCTTATTTCTATTGAAAATTTTGTCAAAATTTTATTTCTACAGAAATTTTGGCAAAATTTTATTTCTATAGAGAATTCTATCAAAATGTTATTTTTCTAGATTTTTTCCCAAAATTTTGTCAAAATTGTATTTCTATAGAATTTTTTTTTTCAAAATTTTATTTCTATAGGAAATTTTACCATAATTTTATTTCTATTGAAAATTTTGTTAAAATTTATTTTTTCGCAAATTTTGTCAAAAGTTAAGTTCGATAGAATTTCTATAAAAAATTTAGTAAAAATTTTATTTATATAGACAATTTTGTCAAAGTTTTATTTCTGTAGAAAATTTTTTTAAAAATTATTTTACTTCTATAAAAAATTTTGTCAACATTTTATTTATATAGAAAATTTTGTCAACATTTTATTTCTTTAGAAAATTCTATCAAAATTTTATTTTTTTAGATTTTTTTTCCAAATTTTGTCAAAATTGTATTTCTATAGATTTTTTTTCAAAATTTTATTTCTATAGGAAATTTTACCATAATTTTATTTCTATTGAAAATTTTGTTAAAATTTATTTTTTCGCAAATTTTGTCAAAAGTTAATTTCGATAGAATTTCTATAAAAAATTTAGTAAAAATTTTAATTATATATAGAAAATTTTGTCAAAGTTTTATTTCTGTAGAAAATTTTGTTAAAAATTATTTTACTTCTATAAAAAATGTTGTCAACTTTTTATTTATATAGAAAATTTTGTCAACATTTTATTTCTTTAGAAAATTGTATCAAAATTTGATTTCTTTAGAAAATTTTGTCAAAATTGAAAATTTTGTCAAAATTTTATTTCTGTAGCAAATTTTGTCAAAATTTTATTTCTATAGAAAATTTTGTCAAAATTTTATTTGTATTGAAAATTTTGTCAAAATTTTATTGCTATAGAAAATTTTGTCAAAATTTTATTGCTATAGAAAATTTTGTCAAAATTTTATTTCTATTGAAAATTTAGTCATGATTTTATTTCTATAGAAATAAAATTTAAATAAAAAATTTTATTTAAATAAAAAATTTTGTTAAAATTTTATTTCAATAAAAAATTTTGTCAAAATTTTATTGCTATAGAAAATGTTGTCAAAATTTTATTTCTATAGAACATTTTGTCAAAGTTGTATTTCTATAGAAAGGAGCCCCCGTGGTGCAATGTTAGCACCACGGTTAGCATGCCCGCCTTACATACACAAGGTCGTGGGTTCGATTCCTGCTTCGACCGAACACCAAAAAGTTTTTCAGCGGTGGATTGTCCCACCTCAGTAATGCTGGGGACATTTCTGAGGGTTTCAAAGCATCTTTAAGTGGTTTCACTGCAATGTGGAACGCCGTTCGGACTCGGCTATAAAAAGGAGGTCCCTTGTCATTGAACTTAACATGGAATCGGGCAGCACTCAGTGATAAGAGAGAAGTTCACTGTGTTCAATGTGTTATCACAATGGACTGAATAGTCTAAGTGAGCCTGATACATCGGGCTGCCACCTAACCTAACCTATTTCTGCAGAACATTTTGTAAAAATTTTATTTCTATAGACAATTTTACCAAAATTTAATTTCTATTGAAACTTTTGTCAAAATGTTATTTATATTGAAAATTTTGTTAAAATTGTATTTCTATAGAAAATTTTACTAAAAGTTTATTTCTATTGAAAATTTTGTCAAAATTTAATTTCTATTGAAAATTTTGTCAAAATTTTATTGCTATAGAAAATTCTATCACAATTTTATTTCTCTAGATTTGTTTTCAAAATTTTATTTCTATAGAAATTTTTTTCAAAATTTTATTTCTATTGAAAATTATTTCAAAATTATTATTTCAATAAAAAATGTTGTCAAAATTTTATTGCAATAGAAAATTTTGTCAAAATTTTATTTCTATGGAAAATTTTGTCAAATTTGTATTTCTATAGAAAATTGTGTCAAAATATAGAAAATTTTGTCAAAATTTTATTTCCATTGAAAATTTTGTCAAAATTTTATTTCTATAGAAAATTTTGTCAAAATTTTATTTCTATAGAAAATTTTGTCAAAATTTTATTTCTATAGAAAATTCTATCAAAATTTTATTTCTATAGAAAATTTGTCAAAATTTTATTTCTATAGAAAATTTTGTTAAAACTTTATTTCAATAAAAAATTTTGTCAAAATTTTATTTCTATTGGAAATTTAGTCAAGATTTTATTTCAATAAAAAATTTTGTCAAAATTTTATTTCTATAGAAAATTTTGTCAAAATTTTATTTCTATTGAAAATTTTGTCAAAATTTTTTTTCTATAGAAAATTTTGTCAAAATTTTATTTCTATAGAAAATTCTATCAACATTTTATTTCTATAGACATTTTGACACAACTTTATTTCTATAAAGAATTCTATCAAAATTTTATTTCTCTAGATTTTTTTTCCAAAATTTTATTTCTATTGAAAATTTTGTCAAAATTGTATTTCTATAGAATTTTTTTTTTCAAAATTTTATTTCTATAGGAAATTTTACCAAAATTTTATTTCTATTTAAAATTTTGTCAAAATTTATTTTTTCGCAAATTTTGTCAAAAGTTAATTTCGATAGATAATTTTTTCAAAATTTAATTTCTATAAAAAATTTAGGAAAAATCTTATTTATATAGACATTTTTTTCAAAATTTTATTTATTTTGTAAAAATTTTGTTTCCAAAAGTTAATTTCTATAGAAATTAACAGTCGCCTTTGCACCAACGACGGAGTTGCCATAAGAACGCCTAACCATCATTTTAAGACTATTCGTGGTCAAAGTAAAACGAAAGCCATTCTTTCATCCCTGCTTTCTCTGACCATATTTTTGCGAGTACAATCAAAGCCCCCCCCCCCTCATACCATCAGCAATTTTCACATATAAACCTCAGGAAAAAAAATCCTTGAAAAAAAGACGTAAATAACCACGACTTACAATTGCTAAGTCGTAACTGTCTTGCTTCAGTTTTTTTTTTATAGATTTTTCTGTCATAAAAAAATCTAATCTTCTAATAAAGATACATAAAACACTTCAAACCTCAAATAAGAACCTTGTGGCCATTACCACAATGCCAAGAAGGCAGACAGAAGACAAATTAATGTTGGTGTCAAACAACACTGATAACATGCGCGTTAAGACTCTCAAAGAAGAAATTGTGAATCCTTGTGACACGAACGAAATGGGAGTGGAGCTTGATGCCTCCACAAATACTCACATGTGTGTGTATATGTGTGGGGGTGTTCACATTTAATGACGTTTTTCATCCAAAGGACATGAACTCACATCATTCGAGTTAAATGAAGACAATGTAATTTAATTTGGTTGTCCATTTTGCCCGTCGCCCATAAAGAACTTACGCAGGACATCAGACCACAGAGTAAGAAATACTAGGGGTGGGAGGCGAAAAGTATGAAGAAAACTAAGTGGCCAGCAATTTTAATTGGACAATATGGTCAGTCAGCTAAGTGAAAGTGGAAATAGTGGAAATGTTTTCTCGTTTAAATTTAAATGCAAATGATTTGCATTTTTTTGTAATAAAATTTAACTTAACGTTGGATCCCCTACTGGGCTAATCACCAGGCACCCCATGGTTGGGCCACCCATTTGAGTTTTATTTCGAGTGTGTGGGATAGCGAAGATGTTCACTGTTGTTGTTGCTCATAAAGTGAAGTGGAAGTCGCCATATTTTACTTTAACAAATTAGCATAATTGTTGGACAAATAAAAAAAATTTTTTGTTCATTCATATACATTTGCACTACACATACACGAAGTATTCACAAGCACACATACATACACACGTGGAGCGTGGAAATGTCCTGTGTGTGTTTGGAAATTAAATTCAAATGTAAGAAAATAAAATTCAAATTAAAATTAGTTGAAAGTACCCACAGCAAATATTATCCAGTTAATATGAATGAACGCAATTCTTAGTACTCAAAGTCATAGACGTGGGTCGCTACGAAGTTTTTACCAGTACAATATTTTCCACCTCCAGATTGTATTGAGAATTAGTAGGCCGACTTTTTAACTTGTTTCTAAATTTGGAAAATTCCGAAACGGGATTTTGAGGCGAATGTCCACAGTTCAGGCAAAAATCTTGAACTGAAGTGAGTGGTAACTGTTCAAATACCTGGAGATGTCGGATCTTAGCTGCGCCGACCTGGTAGCCAGCTCTTGTTATTACTTGTCAGCGTGGTCTTTAATTCAGCACAACGCTACACTGGTCGGAAGATAATTTCTTCTGAAACGCTGCTGTTTGGACGGTCCCCAAAGCGATCAAGTGATTAATCAGAAAGTATTTTCTGAAATCTAATCGGATGGGCTTGGCTCGTACTGATAGTGACCTCTTGGCATGGTTTGGTTGGTTTGCCCCTCTGTACTTTATCAGGTGCTGGTGGGTGAGGAGATCGCAGTAGTGTCGCACGGAAAGCATTTTGGACTCATACTGTAGATGCTGTTCTGGTGTCTTGGAATAATATGCAGTGGCAATCCGCAGCATTGATAAGGGAAGACCAATAGGGAACCGTGGGCAACATGGAACATTATTGACGCAAAAATGTTGTTTTCTCTCCGAATATAAAATGGTTTTCAAAATCAGATACATGCCCGAGAAAATTACATGGTTGTGACAAACAAGTTACATATTCATCGTCGAAAAATAACATATTGCCATTGGAGGTGATCACATTTCTCTCTGGGTGGATCTTTCCCCTAAGTGCTACCAGCCAAAGCCTTCAGAATCTCGTTTCTACTCTCAACGCTGTCATCGCCGATCAGGTGTTTAATTGAATGCTGGTCTTTTCTGAAATCGAACTGGATTCGCTTGGCTCATACAGATGGTGACTTCTGGTTGTGGCATGCTTTGGGTGGTTGGTGAAGGTGCTTTTGGAAGAGGAGGTCAGAGTGTTGCCTCACCTATAGTTTAGGACTTATGCTGCAGATGCCGTTTTGGAGGCTTGGAGTGACATCCGTAGGCAATCGGCAGCGTAGTATTCTGTACCGTTTGAAGATATCTCCATTGGGTCTTCGTTTATACTGAGAGTCCAAACGGATGCCGCATAATCGATAAGGGCATAACCAATAGACACTTAGATCTTTGGAAAGAGAATTTTGTTTCTACTCCCAATGTTTTTAGCAACCATTTGCGCATGCTTTCAAACGAGGAGCAGACTATAAAATGTCACACCAAGAATCTTGAGGTTCTTGCATGAGGGGATGCTCTGGCCACGAATGTAGATATCGAGTTGCTGGCTCAGCTCTTTAGTCCACGATATGAAAATGATCACCATAGATTTAGTGGCAGACATTTTCAGATTCCTGTTGATAAAAAAAGTCCCTAGGTGCAGACACGTAATCATTACTATTCGCCTCAAGCTCCTTGATGTCTCTAACTGATTTAATTATGGAAAAGGAAATCCTGCCACTTAAAAGTTAAAAACGAGAAGGTTGTTGGTCTTTTTAGAAATCGAATCCTCGGGCTTGGCTCGTTCAGATGGCACCTTTCTGATTATGACATGGTTTGGGTGGTCTGCACCTTATTAGCTGCTGGTGGGTGAGGAGGTCGCAGTATTGTCTCACCGTGAGTATTTTGGACTCATGCAGCTAAGGCGTCTTGGAGTGACATCCAGAGGCAATTCGCAGGGCAGTATTCTGCACCGTTTGAAGATTTCTACATTGGGTCTAGGTGGGAGCCCAAACAGGGATCGCATAATCGATTAGTGGACGACCAATAGAGTCATATGTCTTTTGAATAGCCTCCTTATCTTTCCCCCAAGTGCTACCAGTAGAATCTTGTTTCTACTCCCAATGCTGCCATTTCCGCGGCCTCCAATGCCACCTATATTCCCTCATCACTGTCATCGCCGGTTGAGTGGTTAATTGAATGCTGGTGTTTTCTGACATCGAACTTGATTGGCTTAGTTCGCTCAGATTGTGTCCTTCTTGAAGTGGCATGATTTTGGCGGTTTTCCCCTCTGCACTTTATCGGTGCTTGTGGGTTATGAGGTCGCAGTATGGCCTATAGCAGACTATCAAACGTTACACCAATAACCTTAGGGATCTTGCATGTGCGAATGCTCGTGCTCTCCACGAAATGAAAACGGTTGCCGTCGATGTAGGGGCAGAAAGTTGCAGCTGAAGAAGATGTGCCTAAGTGCTGGGAGGTAGCCATTAATCTTCACCTCAAGCTCCTTAATGTCTGTACCGGATGTAACTATGGGAGATTCGTCTGCATAGGTTATCATATGAACATTTGGTAGAGGAGGAGCTCCTGGCACGTAAAAGTTAAAAGGAAGGGAAAGTACTCCGCCTTTAGGTACGCCTTGCTTGTTCCCATTCGCCGAAGATATTTTTCTTCTAAGTTCCACATGGAGTGTCTGCCAGCCAACTATCTCTTAAAATTATTAGAGAGAGAGATAGAAGTTTCCATAATATCTCTTAAGAGGGTGGTTTTGGTCAGGTGCAATGCAACAAGAATCGAACGATTATGCGGACTATTACTATTCCATCCCTCTGCAATGTTGGCTATTAATTCACAAAACGCAGGGATTGCACTCCTGCCCGAGTGGAGACTATGCAGATGTTCTGCCAAGATTTGGTGTTGTGTGAAGTAAGGCAACAAAAAGTGCCTATAAACGGAATGGCAAAGTTTTTAGACACTTTATATAAGCCGCCTTGCTTACATAGGGTCGTGGGTTCAACCTCAGTTCCGACCGCACACCAAAAAGTTTTTTCAGCGGTGGATTATCCTTTCTCAGTAATGCTAGTGATCTTTATACTTGTTTCGAAGCTTCTCTGAGAGGTATCATCGCTCTGTGGAACGCCGTTCGGAACCGGCTATAAAAATGAGGCCCTTGTCACTGAGCTAAAACATAGAATCAGCCAGAACTCAGTGATAATAAAGAAATTCACCACTGTGGTATCACAATGGACTGAATAGTTTTAGTGAACCTGAAATATCGGGCTGCCACTGTACCTAACCTAGCCTAAGGCTCCCTCAAAACTGTCTAGTCGAATTTACGAACAGCTACTATAACCTCACTCAGGCTTAGTTTTAATTTATAGTTTCCTCTCTCACCATCTCGCCTACAATTTTCCTCCTTGGCCGACCCACGTGCGCCGCCATAATGACACTCTAGACGTCTCATACCAAAGGCATTCAAAAACCCATCCTAGATACTAGAGACTAGGGCGAAGATTATTTTGTATTTCGCTAATTGTTCGATGGCATGTCATGCAACTATAAACCACCAGTTTAGGACGAACCAACCAACACAGCCTATGCCAGCACCAAGGAAGCAAGCGGTATTCTAGTCTTCATATGAAACGCCTATAGAACTCTCCAAGTAAAACTACCACATATCTCCATAAAGAGAAATATGGAAATTGTTTTGACTTTAGATAAGCCATAGCTCAATGAATCGAGGTGGTGGTGGCCACTACTCCCATAAACGCCAACAAGCTGTGATAGAATGCCCAACAGAAAAATTTTGAATGAAATGCGTTATTAGCTTAACTGGCCCAACCCAAAATGAGAGCGAAAGCACCAATTCAAGGAAGTCTTCATTCTGAAGATAGCCATGGTCAGAAAGGACAGACAGATAGGACAACCTTGTTATGAATATGAAACAATAAAATTTATTTGCAACGTTTATGTAACTAATTGCAAATGAAATGCCAAAAAATAACGAATTACCTATTCAGTTATACACGCATAGCAAGGCAAGGATGTGCTGAAATAAAGAGACTCCTATGAGTGTGTGTGGGTGATTTAGCTTTTGCGTTCAAGATTTTAGCAATGGATTAAGCAAAACTCATATATTTTTGTTGGTTTTTTTGAGCACACTTAAATTAAGTTGTAAGTGTATTATCATACCCTAATTCTAATGTTATTTACATTTGCGGAACAATATGGGACATTTTTATACGGACCATGTAACTGTAGAGCAGAGTTCAGCCGAATCCTTGGCTGTCATGTATCCTCCATCATTGATTTAAATCTTAGGGCTCACCTGCAGGTACATACACAGAGTGGGATCCGAGAGTTTGCCCTCTCTGGAACCTTTATAAAAACATTTTGGACTACCATACTCAAGGCTAAATTTTAGCTTAAGACCCCACCGAAACAAAATCCTATATACGTTTCTGCTGAGCTGTATATATTTCCTCAATAATAATTTCATTTAATGAAACATCGTTTGAATATAGTGCAGGCTAGTCTAATGCTCCTCCGCCAAGGAGATATTTTCGAGAAAACGCTAATACGTAATGGAAGTCTGTAAACCTCTGTGTCTACACTGTAAATTCCGCAATATTCATATAGACTATTAATTATATCCATAGGGAATTTTTAATTATATCCATAGGAATTTTTCTGGGTATCGCAAAGAAGTCATGCCCTTATTAAATTGCATACAGTCCAAAAAGTTTTTCAGCGGTGGATTATCCCACCTCAGTAATGCTGGTGACATTTCTGAGGGTTTCAAAGCTTCTCCAAGTGGTTTCACTGGAATATGGAACGCCGTTCGGACTCGGCTATAAAAAGGAGGTCCCTTGTCATTGAGCTTAACATGGAATCGGGCAGCACTCAGTGATAAGAGATAAGTTCACCACTGTGGTATCACAATGGACTGAATAGTCTAAGTGAGCCTGATACATCCGGCTGCCACATAACCTAACCATTATGATAAAGTTAGGTAATGGAGGGAGCCACCGTGGTGCAATGGTTAGCATGCCCGCCTTGCATACACAAGATCGTGGGTTCGATTCCTGCCTCGACCGAACACCAAAAAGTTATTCAGCGGGGGATTATCCCACCTCAGTAATGCTGGTGACATTTCTGAGGGTTTCAAAGCTTCTCTAAGTGGTTTCACTGCAATGTGGAACGCCGTTCGGACTCGGCTATAAAAAGGAGGTCCCTTGTCATTGAGCTTAACATGGAATCGGGCAGCACTCAGTGATAAGAGAGAATAGTCAAAGTGAGCCTGATACTTCGGACTGCCATCTAACCTAACCTTGGTCATGGATACCAATGCGGTTAAAACGAATTTAGTGCCCCCTTAGACCAATCCTTACCAAGTATTTTCCCAGAGTGTTGTATCCTGTTATGATTCCTATTAACGGTGTTAGAGTTTCTGCTACGATTTTCACCCCATATCAGTTTTGTTTGGTAGCAGCCCGCAGAAGAAGCCCAACGTCAACATATTTGCCATTAATTCTGTAAATATACAAAGAAAGTGAGGGAAACATCCGTGCGTGAAGACGGCGGCGTCGATTGGCAAAACAATCAGTGGTCGGACTTGGCAGCTTCATTTTCCGTTGATGAACAAAAGGACACATATTTAATAGCGGGAATTATTGGAACTAAATAACGTTTTTTCACTTAGCAAATTCACAAACCAAAAAAGTGTCAACACCCAAAGACAACAACCCTAAAGCTTCCATTAGCAAAGCTAGAACGTCTATGAAACACTTTCGTTGTAAATACCAGAGATGAGCACGTGAGAACTCATACACACGCATCCTAATGTACAGAGAATGAAGCCGCCGAGTCGCACCGCCGCCGACCAGTTTCACTTTTAGCCACCCATTAATCAAAACTATTGATTAAAATCAGCAAAAAATATTAATAATTGTTTTATTTTTTGGCAACATTTTAAACTTTTACCCCACAATCAATTAGTATAAAATTGCTATAATTTTTGCAAAAATTTAGCTCAGAAATTTTTAACCTTTAACTGGGTACGTGGTGGTAAAATTTACCACCTCGAACACTCGTTTACATATATTTTAAAAAAGACGTGTGAAATAAAGTATATGTTAATCATTGAAAGATCATATAATATTTCGAAATATTGTTTTATTTTCGTTAAATACAATGTTTACTAATCAACAAATATAATAATGATACAAAAAAAACATTTTTTTACAGAAAAAATATTAATGGAAAAGAGGGGGTAAAATTTACCACACGTCGCAAATTACGCAAAAAAATTTCACCTCACCGGTTAAAGGTTAATGAAATCTAAATTTGATTGTAAGATTGGTTGTACAATTAATCTCATTGCCATTCGGATCAGTGTTGCCAGTATTGGGGATTTTTCCCCAAATCGGGGATATTTTTTCGTGGATGGGGACAAAATTTGTGAGTTGGGGACTTAGGGATTTGGTGGGGAATTTCCACAAATTTGGGGAATTTTGGAAATGTGGTCAGTTTAATAAATCAGGTTTTGAGTTATGGTGTGGGTGCCAAGGGTCTACGTTTTTCCGAGTGATTCGTAGGCTGTGTGTCTACAACGCCAGACATCCACCAAGACACTAAGCTAATCAGAATTGTAAAAGAATTTGTTCTTTTTTTAGGTTGGTATTACTCTCTAATGCACTAGGGTGGAACGCAATGTTAGTAAAAAAATATGGGAAACATTTAAATCTGAAGCAATTTTAAGGAAACTTCGCAAAAGTTTATTTATGATTTATCGCTCGATATATATGTATTAGAAGTTTAGGAAAATTAGAGTCATATTTACAACTTTTCGACTAAGCAGTTGCGATTTCACAAGGAAAATGTTGGTATTTTGACCATTTTTGTCGAAATCAGAAAAACATATATATGGGAGCTATATCTAAATCTGAACCGATTTCAACCAAATTTGGCACGCATAGCTACAATGCTAATTCTACTCCCTGTGCAAAATTTCAACTAAATCGAAGCAAAAAATTGGCCTCTGTGGTCATATGGGTTTAAATCGGGCGAAAGCTATATATGGGAGATATATCTAACTCAGAACCGATTTCAACCAAATTTGGCACGCATAGCTACAATGCTGATTCTACTCCCTGTGCAAGATTTCGAATAAATCGGAGCAAAAAATTGGCCACTGTGGTCATATGAGTGTAAATCGGGCGAACGAATTGACTACACTACTAATTGTATTCCTAGTGCAAAAATTTCAACCAAATTGGCGTAAAACTCTGGTTTCTGGGACCGTATTAGTCCATATCGGGCGAAAGATATATACGGGAGCTATAACTACATCTGAACCGATTTCAATCAAATTTGGCACACTTGACTATAGTACTAATTGTTCTTTTTGTGCAAAATTTTAAGCAAATTAGGGTAAAACTCTGGCTTCAGGGGCCATATAAGTCCATATCGGGCGAAATATATATATGGGAGCTATATCTAAATCTGAGCCGATTTCTTCCAAAATCAATAGG
Source organism: Haematobia irritans (assembly GCF_050003625.1). Classification (NCBI taxonomy): domain Eukaryota; kingdom Metazoa; phylum Arthropoda; class Insecta; order Diptera; family Muscidae; genus Haematobia; species Haematobia irritans. The sequence goes on along the minus strand of NC_134397.1, from coordinate 224,895,611 downwards.
GTTCTATTCTGAGCCAAAACACATACTTGTGCCAAATTTGAAGTCGATTGGACTAAAACTGCGACCTAGACTTTGATTACAAAAATGTGTTCACGGACAGACGGACATGGTTATATCGACTCATGGACCCACCCTGAGCATTTTTGCCAAAGACAACATGGGTCTATCTCGTCGCCTTCTGGGTGTTGCAAACATATGCACTAACTTATAATACCCAGTTCCACAGCGTGGCGCAGGGTATAAAAATATTTGGATCAATTAATTTCGTGTTTGAATCGGAATAAAATGTTGTATGTAGTAACGATGCGATACAAAAAAAAAATTCTTTGTTGCCTTTGAAGCAGCTGAAGCATACTGAAAGCCATGGACGAAGATACGACATGACTATAGTTTTAGTATTGTCTGATTAGTATATCATGAAATACGCCATCTGTCATTTTAATCATTTTAATAAGTAAACATTTTAATAATTCTTAGCGCCAATTGTCTCCTTCAAAATAGGAAATTTTCATAAACAACCAAAAATTATGTTATTTTTAATAACAATTTTCTTAATTTTATTAATTTATATTATTTTGCAAAAACTACCCCACATTTGCCTTCATTTCTCTTTGGGTGTAAAAAACGCCATAAGTGGTGGACGAAAATCTTGGTGATTCCATATCACTTTCACGCCTCTGCAGAACAAGCAGTACACACACCCACACTAGCTACACACGACAATCACAATGACGTGTGAGTGATATCACAACGCATAGAAATCGAGCTGTGTGTATGAGTGCGTACTGATACTCTCACACACTCGACTACGAAGAGTTCTGTCACAGCATCCACATCAACTTCCTCAATTTTCTGAGGACCTCGTACAGAATCTACCATCACAGAGTGTGTGTATACAAACATGCAAAAATGTGTGTTCGAATTGCTATCGGTACACAAAACATACACACGCGTCCTTCACAACAAGGATATGTGTAAACCAGCATGCCTAAAAAATGTGTACGAGAGTCGGAGAGTGTATGTGGGAATACTTCCGCATTGCGGTACTATATCTGACACTTGATTTAACACACACTCGAATATGTGATTGAATACACATGGGCAGCACTATGAGTGTGGGCTCATACAAACACATCCGCACACATAACAATTGTGTAAGTGGTTGTAAATGTGCCTATGCATGAAAAGAGAACATCGGCCAGCCCTTTTGTGAAATATAGGGGAGGTATTATGCATTCGTCACAGTAGGTGGGTGTTGGTTGAGTCTATCATACCACTTCATTTGCCTGTAGATATGGTTGGTGACCGGATTGTTTGTGTAAGTTACACACCAACCCTTAGTTGGGTCAACAGCCCAATCTGGCACTGACTGGTATGACTTGAGCACATTTCCTTCAAATATCTGTTCGCCTGTTACACTAAGGTTGTTCTCAGTTACGACGTAATGTAATATAGCTAATCAGAGACATTACATGAAGGCCATTTGCCAATAGTTCAAGAGAAACCTCTCGTCACGTTTACTATGTTATGTTAGTCCTTTAAGAATGTTTAACGTACGCTATGCTTAGATTACAAAAACAAATCATACAACTGGGGCAGAATTATTTTATTATCTTTTTGAACAATAGACGGGGATAGGGGTTGCTGAGAGTAGGCCTTCATAATGGATTCGTATTGCTTCTTTTAAAGACAATCAATCTATCGGCTTGGAACTTGACACGATTACTTCTTAGTTTAAAGGGTGATACGGTCAAAATTGGGTCAAGGGAAAACGCGTGTAAATCGGTGAAATCGTTTATTTAAAAAATCAAATTAAATTTCTTTTTCAAGTTCAATTAGTATAAAATTCAGGACAAATATTCAGTTGAGCTTTCGCTTTTCCAAATCCGAATTGCCGGGCCTCACGCTTGACACCTGCCATCAGATTTTGTACAGCCACCTTGTCCACCTTCTTCGCCGCAGAAAGCCAGTTTGCCTTGAACTGCTGCTCGTCCTTAGCAGTTTTTTTGGTCTTCTTTAGGTTCCGCTTGACAATAGCCCAGTATTTCTCAATTGGGCGGAGCTCTGGCGTGTTGGGAGGGTTCTTGTCCTTGGGAACCACCTGCACGTTGTTGGCGGCGTACCACTCCATGCCCTTTTTACCGTAATGGCAAGATGCCAAATCCGGCCAAAACAGTACGGAACAACCGTGTTTCTTCAGGAAAGGCAGCAGACGTTTATTCAAACACTCTTTCACGTAAATTTCTTGGTTGACAGTCCCGGAAGCTATGAAAATGCTGCTTTTCAAGCCACAGGTACAGATGGCTGGCCAAACCAGATATTTCTTTGCGAACTTTGACAGTTTTATGTGCTTGAAAATATCTGCTACCTTTCCCCTTCCTTTTGCCGTATAAAACTCCTGTCCCGGAAGCTGCTTGTAGTCGGCTTTGACTTAGGTTTCGTCGTCCATTACCACGCAGTCAAATTTTCATACGATTTGACATGAGATGTAAATGTTTTTCATTTAGCTATCATGCAAAAATTGGCAATATAATTCTCATATAACCGATCCGTAGATTTGATTTCTTGAGCCTACTAGAGGAGCGAATTTCATTGGCTGCAAACAAATATGTGAATAAATCTATTGTTTCTCGTACCATTACTCGACACCGTGATATTGCCAGTTTTGCATCTACCAAAATTTGAAGAACATTTTTTGTCAACCCAGCAAAAACTGGGTAAGCACTAGTGATTCTTTCAGTAATACCGGTAATCAAAATGTTGCTACTTGCAGTGTTACCTGGGATTTAAAAATAATAACTTATCTGTGTAGGCAAAAAGTGATTCTTGCTATTAATACCGGTAATCAAAATCATATCTTAAGGTCCGGGTTCGGCTCTACAGTGGGCACCGTTAATAGTAGCGATAAGTAATGCCAAATTACATTTCAGAAAAAAAAAATTACCAATAAAATATACCTTTATTTTATTTTTACAAAATTTACAAAGTAACATCATTGAATAGATCCATGTCGAGGAGCGTGGTATAGTGTGTTAGATTACAAAATAACAGGGGTGAGTTCGCACTTTTTGGGTATCTTTAGGGTAAATATATTATTTTTGGAGAGCTGGTATGCGTGCGAAGAAGTACTTATTTTTGATTTTGTAGAAAATTTTGTCAAAATTTTATTTCTATAGAAAATGTTGTCAAAAATTTTTATATAGAAAATCTTGTCCAAATTTTATTTCTCATTGCTCTGATTTCAACTTAAATCCATGCGTTGACTAAACTTCAAAGGTAGCTTAACCATCAAAGAGTAAATGTGGTCTATAGGAAATTTTGTAAAAATTTTTTGTTTCTAGAGAAAATTTTGTCAAAATTTTATTTGCATACAAAAAAAGAAAATTATGTACAAATTTTATTTCTATAGGAAATTTTGTCAAAATTTTTTCAAAATTTTATTTCTATAGAAAATTTTGTTAAAATTTTATTTCTATAGCAAATTTTATCAACATTGTATTTCTATAGAAAATTTCGACAAAATTTTATTTCTATAGAAAATTTTGTCAAAATTTTATTTCTATAGAAAATTACGTCAAAATTTTATTTCTATGGGAAATTTTCTCAAAATTTTGATTTTGTAGAAAATTTTGTCAAAATTTTAGTTAAATAGAAAATTTGGTCAAAATTTTATTTCTATAGAAAATTACGTCAATATTTTATATCTATTGGAAATTTTCTCAAAATTTTGATTTTGTAGAAAATTTTGTCTAAATTTTATTTCTAGATAAAATATTGTCAAAATTTTTATACCCTTCACCACTACTGTGGTACAGGGTATAATAAGTTTGTGCATTTGTATGTAACGCCAAAAAGGAAAAGTCTGAGACCCATCGTTTAGTATACCGATCGTCTTAGAATTAAGTCGATTAATCTGAGTCGATTTAGCGATGTCTGTCTGTATGTCTGTTCATGTATTTTTGTGCGCAAAGTACAGGTCGCAGTTTAAGTCCGATCTTCCTCAAATTTGGCATAGGGTCGTTTTTTGGGACAGAGACAAATCTTCAAATTCAGTACATCCGAATATTTCATGAGTCTCGAAAAACTTGCAAAATATCAGCTAAATCGGTTCAGATTTAGATATAGCTGCTATATATATCTTTCGTCCGATTTAGACTCATATGACCACAGAGACCAAAGGTTACTACCGATTTTTGTGAAATTTTGCATTAAGAGTAGAATTGACATTCTACCAATGCTTGGTAAATTTGATTGAAATCGGTTTAGATTTAGATATAGCTCCCATATATATCTTTCGTCCGATTTGAACTTTTATGGTTTCAAAAGCCAGAGATTTGCCGTGATTTGGTTCAAATTTTGCACAAGGAGTACGTTTAACAGTATCGGTAAGTGTGCCAAATTTGTTTGAAATCGGTTCAGATTTAGATATAGCTCCCATATATATCTGTCGCCCGATATTGACTAATATGGTCATAAAAGCCAGATTTTTGGACCAATTTGGTTGACATTTTGCACTAGGAGTACACTTAGTAGTATAGTCAAGTGTGCAAAATTTGATTGAAATCGGTTCAGATGTAGATATAGCTCCCATATATATCTTTCGCCCCATATGGACTAATATGGTCCTAAAAGCCAGAGTTTAAGCCCGATTTGGTTGAAATTTTGCACAGGGAGTAGACTTAGCATTGTTGCTATGCGTGCCAAATTTGATTGAAATCGATTCAGAGTTAGATATAGCTCCCATATATATCTTTCGCCCGATATGCACTTATATGGACCCATAAGCCAGAGTTTTATCCCGATTAGCTTGAAATTTTGCACAAGGAGTACAATTGGTAGTATAGTCATGTGTGCCAAATTTGATTGAAATCGGTTCAGATTTAGATATAGCTTCCATATATATTTTTCGCCCTATATGGACTTATATGGCCCCAGAAGCCAGACTTTTTTCCCAATTTGGTTGAAATTTTGCACTAGTAATATAGTCATGTGTGCCAAATTCGATTGAAATCGGTTCAGATTTAGATATAGCTCCCATATATATGTTATTCTGATTTCGACAAAAATGGTAAAAAACCAACATTTTCCATGGTAAATCGCCACTGCTTAGTCGAAAAGTTGTAAAAGTGACTCTAATTTTCATAAACTTTTAATACATATATATCGAGCGATAAATCATAAATAAACTTTTGCGAAGTTTCCTTAAAATTGCTTCAGATTTAAATGTTTCCCATATTTTTTTACTAAAATTGTGTTCCACCCTAGACGACTTAAATTTTGAGTCTATAGATTTTGTAAAAGTCTTTCAAATTTTGTCGAAATCGAGTGATATTTAAATGTATGTATTTGGGACAAACCTTTATATATAGCACCCAACACATTTGACGAATGTGATATGGTATCGAAAATTTAGATCTACAAAGTGGTGCAGGGTATAATATAGTCGCCCGACTTTAGACTTTCCTTACTTGTTTATATAGAAAATCTTGTCCAAATTTTATTTCTTATTGCTTTGATTTCAACTTCCAAATTCATGCGTTGACTAAACTACAAAGGTAGCTTAACCACCAAAGAGCAAATGTTGTCTATAGGAAATTTTGTTAATATTTTGGTTTCTAGAGAAAATCTTGTCAAAATTTTATTTCCATACAAAAAAAAAAAAAAGAAAATTATGTAAAAATTTTATTTCTATAGGAAATTTTGTCAAAATTTTGATTTTGTAGAAAATTTTGTCAAAGTTTTATTTCTATAGAAAATTTTGTCTAAATTTTATTTCTATAGAAAATTACGTCAACATTTTATTTCTATAGAAAATTTTGGCCAAATTTTATTTCTATAGAAAATGTTGTCAAAAATTTTTATATAGAAAATCTTGTCAAAATTTTATTTATTTTTATTTATTTTATTATTTATTTATTTATTATTGCTTTAATTTCAACTTAAATCCATGCGTTGACTAAATTTCAAGGGTAGCTTAACCAACAAAGGGCAAATGTTGTCAAAATTTTATTTCTATAGAAAATTTTATCATAATTTTATTTATCTAGAAAATTTTATCATAATTTTATTTATATAGAAAATGTTGGCAAAATGTTATTTCTATAGAAATTTCTATCAGTAGTTTTGTATCTAGAGAAAAATTTGTCAAAATTTTATTTCCATACAAAATTTTGCCAAATTTTTCTTTCTATCGAAAATTTTGTCAAAATTTTATTTCTATTTATAAAAAATTTTATCAAAATTTTATTTATTAAGCTGAAATCAAAACAACAAATATGTTTGAAGAACAAACCCCCAAAAAAACCAATACAAAATTTTATTTTTGTAGAAAATTTTGTCGAAATTTTATTTCATTAGAGAATTGAAAGCTTTTTCTACACCTAATTTTTTGGCGACGCTTTTTTTGCTGGGATATTGATCTACCACCCCATTTGACAACTTGATTATTTAGAAATACATTTTCGTTCATAAATATTTGGAAGACGACCACCAGCAAAAAAAGTTTATTTTGATCCAGAGATTTTGACCGTCACGTAAGGATTTTGATATTGATTCTGAGCCAAAGACTTCTTTAAAATAAAGACAGGGGAGTATGTAGTTTTAAATCCAGCATTAATAAAATTAAAATTAGGATACAGATCTCAATTATGAAATTTCCACTCACTTTGTGCGATATAATAATAAAGTTATTCACGTACAAGCAAATGTCAGTTTAAAAACATAAATTATAAAAGATAATTCAATGTAAAAAAATGTTCTTAATTCAAAAAAAAAAAAAAAATATTAAGCCAAAGATACCAAATCCCCCAAATAAGTCTTAGGCTATATATGAAGCGTTTTAATCTTAAATCTAAAGGTTCAATATTTATGTTCATTTAAGGACTATTTGTTAAAATCCAAAATTGTTTTCTTTGCTTTATGGAAAATTTTCTTTAGTTCAAAGTTTTACGCCTTTAACGGAGGGATGAAAATTATTTTTTAATTGAAAGGTCTTTAATCACGAAATTAAGTGATCCTATTAACTTTTTAATTGATATGTCTTCAATCACGAAAATGATCACAGCTATAATTGGGCTTTAAATAAAACTTGATTAAAAAATGAATTGATTTTATTAGAAAATTTCAATTAATTTTTTATTGATTCAATAGAAAATTTAATTGATCTTGATTGCAAAACTCAATTACTTTTTTTTTTAATTAAAAACGTAGCTATTTTCAATCACTTTTTTAATTGACTTAGTGTTTTCAGTTTGATTTAAAAATGAATTTTTAATTAAAAATCCAAAAATTTCCATAATTTGTTTAACTGACTTACCCCCATTTTCAGGAAGCTCCGTTAGTGCAACGTTAGCTAACGAACTTTTAAACCGTACTATGGACATGTCTGTCATCATGTCTATATATTCCATATGCCAGTTAGGAACTTAACTGCTAAAAATGTTTCTGTTAAAGTTAACCGGAGAGAAGATATTTCGATTTTACTCTCTGTTAACTGGGAGTTAAAGTCTAACGGAGATACGTGAAAATGGCCGTTAGTCTTCCTACTTTGATTGTAAAGTTAATTGTATCAATTAATTGTTTAATTAAAAATTGTCAATCATTGACTTAATTAACTTTATGTTTTTAGTTTGATAAAAAGTTAATTGTATCAACTAAATTTTTAATAGAAAAAGTTTTCAGCTTCAATATACTTTTTAATAGGAAATATTTTGGTGATATTTTGTCTGCGTATGGTACGACACATCAGGTTCTGCCTGAGTTTAGCTCTTTCATATCTAATGGAAAATTTTTCCAAAATCATATCTCGGTTATAGTTTTTCCCAATTGGGTTAACATAAAAATTCCAATGGTAAAACAATTTCTGTTTACGACCTTCTGCCTTAGCAAATATTTTCCAAAGGCCCTCGTTTCCGAATATCGAACAGCCTCTATTTTTTCAATTCTTCTTCTTGTTCTTAGTCAGTAATGTACATTTCTACATACCCAACGCTAAACTGAAAACGAATAGAAAAAGAATGAGCTACAGACACACCCCATTTAACTGGGCCATTACTGTTGCTAAGGGTTGTACTCTACCACTCACCACCGCCCTACTTGCTCACAGAGTGAGGGCGATACAATCACCAACTGCAGTTCATACTGTGGTACCATAAAATTTTGGTAACTGAAAATTCTGTTCACCTGGTATTCCTTGGGCGTTACCTTACGAAGGGTTAAGATTCTTGATGGACACATGTCTATTTGAAAAAGTTTTCCCTTGCATTAGGAAGTCAGTGTTTTTTGGGTTACTTAACACAAATCAATTGCAAGGTTTTTTTCGCAGGCCTTAAAGAAGGAAAGTCAACACATATACGGACACACCCATACTATGAACACGAAGGAAGAGAAATTCTTCCTTTTCGGGTTTAATTACAGAATTCAATGAATTAAACTTCAAAGGTTTGATGAACAATGAAGAAAATTAAGGTGCCTGCTTGTGGGATATTTTTGTAATGGAGTATGTTCAGTGTGAATAGACATGAGAGAATTTTTTGTTTTTTTTTTTATGTTTTCGACCTCCAATACCTTCCTATAAGGTTTCATTTCTATTGCATTGTATTACTACCATACTTGGGTAGGCTATACTTAGCTAAACTACGCCTTATCAATGTTGAACAAACTGTAGCCAATTCCTAAAACACCACCCCGTAGGAGGTTCATAGATCCTTACACCAAACAAAAAAATCCCTGCCCCCTTGCAAATAACCAACTACCATTTAATATAACCATCATCGAATGTGTTGATATTAAAAAAGAAAAAATACTCACCCTTATCAGGTACAAAATACTCTCATTCTCTACAGCGCATATTTTTTACTTCATTGCCTGCTCTGCTTTATCGTAGCTTGTATGACTCATGTCTATGCCATGTATGTTGAATTCTCTCAATTGGTAGTGTATCTAAATTTTATGTGTGCCTGGTGGTTAGGACTGCTTTAGTTTACCGCAAATCTATGGAATTCCACGGTATATCCCATTTTTTTTAGGGAGGCAAAATGTAAGGGTAGGTCATGGTTTCACAAAAAATCCTTTATGAGCTCTAGCGGACAAAAGCGAAACTATTTACATCGAGTAACCCTAAATAAATGCGCAACGCATGAATCAAATATTTAGCCACCATGTGGAATATAGTCGAACTAGAAGATTTAGTTGATGTTATTGCTTAAATGAGATTTTTAATTTTACCCTTCCCCGCTTGAGGATAACCTGTATAATGGTTATCCTGAATTATAACATAGACGAAGGAATAATTCACAATGAATTTGCATGTTTACGGTACGCACCATAGACCAATTAAATACATAAACATCGTTTGACAATTCACCATGGCTTTGTTTATTTGCAGTGCGCAGTCATTCCACTCAATTGCTCGGTCAAGTGACTCAATTTATTTTTGCAAACCGAGAATTACCGTACAAATTAGTCAATTTCCATTACAAACAAGTAAGGAAAGTCTAAAGTCGGGCGGGGCCGACTATATTATACCCTGCACCACTTTGTAGATATAAATTGTCGATACCATATCACATCCGTCAAATGTGTTGGGTGCTATATATATAAAGGTTTGTCCCACATTCATACATTTAAATATCACTCGATCTGGACAGAATTTGATAGAATTCTACAAAATCTATAGACTCAAAACTTAAGTCGTCTAATGCACTAGGGTGGAACACAATGTTCGTAAAAAAATATGGGAAACGTTTAAATCTGAAGCAAATTTAAGGAATCTTCGAAAAAGTTTATTTATGATTTATCGCTCGATACATGTGTATTAGAAGTTTAGGAAAATTTGAGTCATTTTTACAACTTTTGGACGAAACAGTGGCGATTTTACAAGGAAAATGTTGGTGTTTTGACCATTTTTGTCGAAATCAGAAAAACATAAATGGGAGCTATATCTAAATATGTACCGATTTCAACCAAATTTGGCACGCATAGCAACAATGCTAATTCTACTCTCTGTGCAAAATTTCAACTAAATCGGAATTAAAAATTGGCCTCTGTGGTCATATGAGTGTAAATCGGGGGAAAGCTAATATGGGAGATATATCCAAATCTGAACCGATTTCAACCAAATTTGGCACGCATAGTTACAATGCTAATTCTACTACCTGTGCAAACTTTAAACTAAATCGGAGTTAAAAATTGGCCTCTGTGGTCATATGAGTGTAAATCGGGCAAAAGCTATATATGGGAGATATATCCCAATCTGAACCGATTTCAACCAAATTTGGCACGCATAGTAATAATGCTAATTCTACTCCCTGTGCAAAATTTCAACTAAATCGGAGTTAAAAATTGGCCTCTGTGGTCATATGAGTGTAAATCGGGCGAAAGCTATATATGGGAGATATATCCCAATCTGAACCGATTTAAACCAATTTTGGCACGCATAGTTACAATGCTAATTCTACTCCCTGTGCAAAATTTCAACTAAATCGGAGTTAAAAATTGGCCTCTGTGGTCATATGAGTGTAAATCGGGCGAAAGCTATATATGGGAGATATATCCAAATCTGAACCAATTTCAACCAAATTTGGCACGCATAGTTACAATGCTAATTCTACTCCTTATGCAAAATTTCAGATTAAATTGACTCAGAATTTAATTCTAAGCCGATCCGTATACTAAAGGGTTGGTCTATGATTACTCCTTCTTGGCGTTACATACAAATGCACAAACTTATTATACGCTGTACCACAGTAGTGGTGAAGGGTATAAATATGGGAAACATTTAAATCTGAAACAATTTTAAGTAACCTTCGCAAAAGTTTATTTATGATTTATCGATCGATATATATGTATTAGAAGTTTAGGAAAATTAGAGTCATTTTTACAACTTCATTGTAACCACCAAATTTGGCACGCATAGTTACAATGCTAATTCTACTCCCTGTGCAAAATTTCAACTAAATCGGAGTTAAAAATTGGCCTCTGTGGTCATATGAGTGTAAATCGGGCGAAAGCTATATATGGGAGCTAATCTAAACCGATTTGGCGAGACTTATAAAATATTCGGATGCACGGAATTTGAAGAACATTTGATAAACACGCAAATTATGGCCAGATCGGCGATAAATATATATGACAGCTATATCTAAATCTGAACCGATTTTTCCAAAATCAATAGCGATTGTCTTTGTTCCAAAAACCGACCCTATGCCAAATTTGAGGACGATCGTACTTAAACTGCGACATGTACTTTGCGTACAAAAATACATCAACAGACAGACGGACATCGATAAATCGACTCAGAGTTTAATTCTAAGAAGATCGGTATACTAAACGAGGGGTCTCAGACTTTTCCTTCTTGGCGTTACATACAAATGCACAAACTTATTATACCCTGCACCACAGTAGTGGTGAAGGGTATAATCACTCATTTGCAGACGAAAAACATATGCACTAACTTATAATACCCTGTTCCACAGTGTGGCGCAGGGTATAAAGAGCCATCTACGATGTGCAGACAAACTACAGCGCTGTGAATTCACTTGAGATGTCTATACCTTCCTTGGTCTATGTACGCACCCATTAGCAGACAAACAATAGAGCTGTTTTCTTTTAGCACCGGATACCCTAATACTTGATACTAAGTTTGTTTCTGCGAAAAACGAATATCTTCATCTATCTCACTATGTAGGATCTCAAACCCAGGGATGCTACCTTATTTATTTCGCATTTATTCCGCGCTAACGTTTTTTACATGGAGTATAACAGTTTTTCGTTCGAAAACGTGATCTTAGTACTAGGCTTAATCCTCGAAGGACTAAAAGAAAACAGATTACAGCAATCCCTCGATTTACGTCGCCTCGGTTTACGTTGTTTCGATTTACGTCGTCAAATTTTTCTTCCAATTTCGATTTACGTCGCCATTCGTCAATTTTTTTTGCCAACTTTATCAGAAACTCCTTCCATAAGTGAAATAAGTACCAACGATAATGACATTGAAACATTTATTTCTGAAATTATTACCGAAAATTCGTCGAATTCTGAATATGAATGAATAAAAGATGGAATTATTGCATGTAACTCTTACATAATAATATTGCTCGATTCTTCCGAATTTTGATTTATTACCCACATTAATTGAGCGATTTCCTCTTTTTTTACATTAGATTCTGGATCTTTACGAAACTACGTTTAAGTTGTAGATGAATCTTATATTCCTCGGATATGTTGGCTTTCGGCGTGGAAGCCGAAATATTTTTGTTAATCATTTCTTATAAAACAAAATGTTACGGAATCAATACTTTTAAAAGTTTCCATATAGATTTGATCAAAATATAACTTTCTTCATATATATTTTTCTAATTCTAATATATAACGTTGAAGAAAATCGGATGGCAATTTTACGTTTCAGGTCTTGGCTGAGGTTTTAAATCTTTTTGGACAATTTTAACCCCTATATTCGAAAGTGGCCAGAATGTAGAGTAGGGGGATTGAACTATATAAGAATATGGACCGATATGAAACACATGAGACCCATCAAGGTATGGGTGCAAAACAACACTAAAAAATCGAATTAAAATTCCGAAATATATTGTATTACCTCAAGAAGTAAAATCGGTCTTCATGGGGCTATACCAATATAAAACACATGAGTGTCTGTTTATGGTCTCAAAATACCTCAAAGTCGAAAGTCAACTTTTAAACTGAAACTGATCCGAGCTTTTCAAAAAGTCGACTTTTCCAAATTTAAAAAGAGCTGAAAAGTCCACGTTTTAATTCCGATGTCATCCGCTAAATCATATGAGTCCTTTCTGGTTTACTTTATTTTTTAATGAATGTACTATGTACAACAATAAATTGCTTTTTAAGGCATTTTTTCGCATACACGCAAAGAAAAAAAAACGTTTGGAAAACGTGTACCGAAAACGTTTTTCTTTTGTTAGAGTTTTTTGAATTGCTTCGAAAATTTTAAACTTTTATCACCAAAAAAATTCGTTTGTTACAAAATTTTTATTTTTTCAATAAAAAAAGTTATTTTTGAAACAACAACACAGTCCATTTCGTTTATATCAAACACTGTTCTTTTCTGACTTTAGGTCTTTAATAAGACACATTTTACAGTTCAAAATTTAATATAGTACAATGTAATGTTGAACATTTTTTCGGAATCTTCCGAATATATCTGGAATATATGTAAAAAAAACAAAAGCAAAAAAAAAAAACTTTGGTCGAAGCAGGGATCGAACCCACGACCCTTGGCATGAGAGTCGGACGTAGCTACCACTGCTCCACGGTGCCAAACTAAATGTTTGTTTCTGTTAAATAAACTTTGTTTATTCGGTTCGTGGGCGCCGCAAGCTATGCTATATAAATATAACTTATATGGGTAATTATCTATTGATGACCATAACAGGTACATAGCTCAGTGGTTAGTGTGTTGGCTTACAAAGTGCATGGTCCGCGGTTCGATTCTCCGTCCAGGCGAAAGGTAAAAAAAATTTTAAAAATTTATAAAATCGTATCATTCCTTCTGCATTGTTGGTATTACAGGAAAAGGTGTTAAGAACTAAAAATCTTCGTGGATGTGAGAAAGATGTGAGGGACAATGCAATTAGCAAGAAAATAATGTTTTTTTTTGAGCTAGTCTTTATGAAATTGTTTTTACATCCTGGAAAAGAATAAACGTTTATCACAAAAAGTATATACTTTTCTTCCAAATACACTTCCTTACAGCGAAAAGCAAATGAGAAACGAACTTTGTTTGTCTAAAATTTCGTTTGGGAGGAAAGAATTATTTTTTTGCGTGTATGGAAATTTGATCCGCTGGACTAATTTTGGTCGATTTTGGAAAAAAATTGGTCCAAAATAAAATTTCTTTGGGGCAACGCTGGTCTATAACATTAGCGTTACCGTTGAAATTTTTTAGAAAGTGGCATAATCCATAAAATGTGGCATACTCATTTCAATACAGTGGCAAACTTTTTCATAAAACAATTCAACAATTAAACGCATTTTGATACAAATGCATATCATATAACTTTTTTAATTTTGATTTAACTCATATAACATTAATTTTATTTTCATTTACTTGGCAATTTTTGAAATTTGATATTCTAAGAATTAATCAGATTCTGTGTTGCCAGTATTGGGGATTTTCTACAAATTGCGGATATTTTTACGTGAATGGGGGCCGCAATTTTCAGTTGGAGACTTGGGGGTGAGGAATTTCCATAAATTTGGGGATTTTTTTTTTCGAAATCGGTTCAGTATAATAAATCAGGTTTACAATTTCATTACATAACATTATTAAAAAAGATGGAAAAAAGTGCAAATGAAGAATATGGACGAGAACGTGGACGAAAAATTTTATTTAATCTAATTTATAATTTTACTCAACTTGATTAAGACATTTTTCTACAATTGTGAAATCATTTCGTGAGGACTCTGGCATAAATATTGCCCTTTCATCAGTGTTAATCATTGATTTACCAAAATATATCCCATACATTGATATGGCGAAGGAGATTTATTTTTCTTTTGCAAAAACTGCGTAATACAATGGATATTTATATATAACTTCAATGAACCACTATCTCTAGAAGAGCACTTTTGAATGTACATTAAAATCAATGACTTTGGAAGAACATCTAAATTTTTTTTGCTGGATTTTGGTATCACAATGGTGTACTTGCTTCTAGGAAGCAAATTTTAATTTTTCGGTTTTTCAGCTTTTTTTCTTCATATGCTATCAAAGACCTTTTAAAACGAGTTAACGACAACTTTATTTTCCAAATTAAGACTCTACTTCCAGTAGAAATTATGCTATTTTCAAGTAAAAAACGTCGTTAAAATAAAGTGTTGAAAAACATGTCCTATATTTGAACGATTTTTTGCTTTGTAGTCAAGATGCAAAATAACAACAAATTTAAAGACAATTTCATTAAATTTAAAGATTTTTTCTGAATTATTAAAGTTAAGTTGACCTTAGCCCAAACATATTTTCTTTCATGTTATGATACCCATTTTTAAGTCAAATCACTTAATTATAAGGACAATACGACTTCATTGAAAAGTTTATCGAATTTTGGACAAGGAAAAAAACTTTATATTAGAGAAATGCGTCTTCTACACTAAGCAAAATTTGCATTCGTATTTTAAAGACATGAAATCTTTGGCCTCACGACAATATTTTTTTCAGTGTGGGTTGCGTAAAAAACTATTAAAGATTGCTATCCACAATCGAATTACTTGGGTTGTGTTAATACTTGCCGATGGCAAGGTATTTTAAAACTCCTTAACATCGTCTTCCCGGTATGTATTTTTGCGCTGTAAAAGAGAGGCAGAAGTGAAATATGGGGTCGGTTTATATGGGTACTACATACAATTATGAACCTATTGCTCCAATTTGTGTGTGATTAGTATCAAATTTTAGTAAGATCAAAAGAAATTTGTTTATGCTGGAAGAAGTAAAATGTAGGGATCGGTTTATCTGGGGGATATATATGTAACGATGGACTGATATGGACCATTTTTGACATGGTTGTTACACAGAAAAAAATTTCACGAGAATTTTTCCAATTAAAATTTTAATTGAGTTTTAAAAAATATTCAATTAAAAATTTAATTGAATCAACAAATTTTTTAATTGAAACAAAAATCAATCACAAAAATTAATAGTATCAATTAATTTTTTAATTGGATCAATTAATTTTTTAATTGGCTTTCAATTAATTTTTTAATTGATACTATCATTTCTGTGATTGAAGACATTTCAATTAAAAAATTAATTGGATCAATTAATTTCGTGATTGAACAAAAAAAAAAATTTTTTTGTGTGTACACAGAAAAAAATTTCACGAAAAATTTTCCAATTAAAATTTTAATTGAGTATTAAAAAATATTCAATTAAAAATTTAATTGATTCAACAAATTTTTTAATTGAAACAAAAATCAATCACAAAAATTAATAGTATCAATTAATTTTTTAATTGGATCAATTAATTTTTTAATTGGCCTTCAATTAATTTTTTAATTGATACTATCATTTCTGTGATTGAAGACATTTCAATTAAAAAATTAATTGGATCAATTAATTTCGTGATTGAACCATAAAAAAATTTTTTTGTGTGTAGCGACCATAAACTAACACAACATACCAAATTTCAGCCGAATCGGATGAAATTTTCGCTTCAAGAAATTTGCTCTTCCAAGAGGCTGCCGAGGTCAAATCTGGGATCGGTTTATATGGGGGCTATATATAATTATAGGAGCCACCGTGGTGCAATGGTTAGCATGCCCGCCTTGCATACACAAGGTCGTGGGTGCGATTCCTGCTACGACCGAACACCAAACAGTTTTTCAGCGGTGGATTATCCCACCTCAGTAATGCTGGTGACATTTCTGAGGGTTTCAAAGCTTCTCTAAGTGCTTTCACTGGAATGTGGAACGCCGTTTGGACTCGGCTATAAAAAAGAGGTCCCTTGTCATTGAGCTTAACATGGAATCGGGCAGCACTCAGTGATAAGAGAGAACTTCACCACTGTGGTATCACAATGGACTGAATAGTCTAAGTGAGCCTGATACATCGGGCTGCCACATAACCTAACCTAACCTATATATAATTATGGACCTATATGGGCCAATTTGTGCATGGTATACTACTAATATAACGTACAAAATTTTAACCCAATCGGACGAAATTTGCTCCTCCAAGAAGCTTCGGAGTCAAATTTGGAGATCGGTTTATATGGGGGCTATATATAATTATGGACCTATATAGATAAATTTTTGCATGGTTATTAGTGGTCACATACTCACACAACATAGAAAATTTCAAACGAATCGGATGGAATTTGCTCCTCCAAGAGGCTCCGAAAGCCAAAACTAGGGATCGGTTACATGGGATCGGTACATTATGGACCGATACGGATCAATTTGTGCATGCACTGAAAAAAACAGTGAACCCATTTCCATTGCAAAATGAACTAAACTGTAGTAATATTGACCATGATTTAGCCCTTAAGATTTTTTTCAACTTGTCTAGTTTATAATTCTCTTAAATTTTAGTTCATCTATAACATTGTATTTTAGTTCATTTTTACAACACCATAAGATTTATATACCCCTACCAAGTTAAAAAGTCAATATTCTTTTGGTTTACTTGCTTATTTTGTGGGAAACCCGATAATAAAAATTGGTTTACAGTCTCTTTAAAATGTCGACAACTAAACTATTTTTAAATCAATCCTTCCACAGTACAGAGAAATTAAATAATTAAAGGAACAACAAATCGTTTTACTATTATGAAAATGTTCATACATTAAAATTAAACTTTCTTTAAGCAAAAGTACTTTATTATAAAAACTTATGATGAAAGTTCTTAATACAATGTTTTTTGTGAATAAAAATTATGACCACGTGGAACAGAGAGTAGTTCATTTGAACTCGCTGTTTGGACATTTTGACTTATCCCTTTTTTATTCATCGTAGGTAATTTTTTTCACATAGCATGCTGGAAAAAAAATGGAAGCAATAATGAAAATTGTTAAAAATTAACACCATGTAATGAAATATAAGTTTTTAATTCTTTATATTAGCTTGTAACTTACCATATTTGGGGGCATTTTATCAAATGGTGTAAGTAGTTCAACTTTTCTTTGGAAAACGTATCTCATAAAATTTGTACCTGAAACAATTAGAGAAATAATGAAGTATTTTATATAAACTCATAAAACTGTGTTGTTATCGATGTGAAGGATATAATAAAATAAATATTCTAGTTGAAAGAAAGACAAAGTTTTAATATAAAACTTACCAATTCTCTATTAAATGAGGGGAAATATAAAAAGTTGTCCAAATTTATTTGGGTTACTCTGAAATTAAATATAATTTTTTACATTAATTAAAATTATTAAATTGGTTTCCAAAAAAACTAATGAAAAAAATAATAATATGCATAAAAATATTATGGTTAACCCTAGACAGTCATCATTCGTCGAAATGACGACACGTAATTTCATTTTCGATTTAAAATGCATTTTAGTCTATTGGGAAATGGTAAATTTAAGTTATACTAATTCGACCGTTTTATGAATTTTTGTGTTATACTACTTAAAACCAAATTGAATAAGAAAATAAATTCAAGTTTGGTTCACTTTTTCGCTCACGATGAAAATTATAGCGTCTTGAAATGAGCCGTAGTCAAAATGACGAAGGATGACGTTAATGTACAAAAAATAAGGATGACTGTACAGGGTTAAAAGAAAGTTAAGGAATCCTTACCAATTCACTATTAAATTACAAGCAAAGGAGTACTAAAAATTTTTCCAAATTTTTAAGGGGTTATTCTGAAATTAAATATTTGTTTTTTACATTAAAAATATAACATTGGTTTCCAAAAAATTTGATTAAAGAAATACTAACATAAGGTATTAAAAACCTGTAATTTTAATGATAAAAAGGTCATAAAAACGTAAATATTCTAGTTGAAAGAAAGCCAATTTTTAGCAAAACTTACCAATTCTCTATTTTTTAAATTTATTTGTATCCATGTGGAGTTGCTCTGAAATTAAATATTGCTTTTACAACAAAGAAAAGCATTAAACTGGTTTCCAAAAAAATTAATTAACAAATAATAATATACATAAAAAAATATTCTTTTTAAAAGAAATCCATATTAAAAAAATACTTACCAATTTATGACTAAACTGTACGCTGAGATATAACAAAAAATTTCCAAATTCATCTGGAATTGAATATTAATTTTTTACATTGAATAATGAAAATTTCAATACACCTTCAATTTCAACATATTTTACTAAATATTCTTAATAACTTTTTTCTAAACTACCGATAAAATATTAATAACTTTCATTTAAAAGGTTTAATAAACAAACACGAATATATGTCTCAAAAATCGAAAATATTCCATGCCTTTATATTCCCTTGTTGCATACCTGCTTAAAAGATGCAACAACCCACGCCAACGCCAACTGTACAACTGAAGCATGCCAAACAAAACCAAGCAAAGCCAAAGCATCCCTACAACAACAAAAACACATGTGCCTTTATTGAAAACAACACCTCATCCAGCCAAAAACCATCAACGAATAACAAACACACGCACACACAAACCACTAAATGAACAAAAATAAAAACAACCCCACGCTCATGTATACACAACAAAACTCAAGTAACATCATCTTTACATTAATCACATTCCATTATTCCGATAAATATCTCTGTACTATGCATTAGTTCATCGCATCTGCTGACAATTTACTCTAAGAATAATATTCGTAAAGGCACACCAGTTTATGAACGATGAAACGTTTAACTTAAAGTTTGCAAAATTTTCATGAAATGTTATCTACCATTTTTGACGAAAATGTCTATAAATTTAATTACATGTGAACTAAAAATATTTCATTGGGTAATTTTTTACCAACAGTTATTAACTATAGGAATTGCCAGTAAGAAATTGCTATCCACTTTCAACTTCATTTTTCGTAAAAAAATATTTTCTCATACAAAAAAATCTTATAGTAAATTGCACTTATTATTTAGAAAATACTTTACTTTTCACAAGTAGTTTTATAGCATGACAAACGAATTTTTAACTACCAGCTAAGAAATTTTTTAAGGAAATTTCCATCGTATTTTGTAGGCCATGAACTAAACGATTGCTACTTAGAATTTGTAAAATTTCCTTTCGAGTAGTTAATTTTCGTTGAAGATACGAAAAATGAACTAAAATTCTGGAAAATTCTTGTAATAAATTATTGTAAAAATCTTCTTAAATTTACGAGACACTTTTTTTTCTGTGTGGTTGTTAGGGACCATATACTAATATAACGTACAAAATTTTAACCGATTCTGACGAAATTTGCTCCTCCAAGAGGTTCCGGATACAAATTTGGAGATTGGTTTATATGGGGGCTATATATAATTATGGACCTACATGGACCAATTTTAGCATGAATGTTAAACACCATGTAGTAACACGGCGTACCAAATTTCAACCGGATTGGATGAAATTTGCACCTCCAAGAGGACCCGAAAGCAAAATCTGGGGATCGGTTTATATGGGAGATATATGTAAACGAGGTCCGACATGGCCCATTTGCAATACATTGCATCCGGCCTACATCAATAACAACTACTTGTGCCAAGTTTCAACAACCTCAAAAAATCGCTTCTGTAACATATACCCCAAACACATTTTGCTTCAAGCATACATATTTTCAGGATTGGTCCAAACAAAATATTGTTTGTATTTTTCAAACATTTCATGTTTCACCTTAGGGCATACACTGGTAGTAAAAATTTTTAATGAAATTTTCTTTGTGTGGATATATTTTTAAGGCGCTAATTGGTTACATCCATTATTTTACTTGCAGCATACTCTCTAGATCTCTCTTTCTAAATGTTTGCATCTAAGCATATTATATTTACAAACATTTTATGTCCCAAACATGTTATGCTAGTTTATGAACATTATATGCTTGCACTTAAATATATTGTGTTAAAAAATTTGAGTTCCAAACATATACTTTTTACACCCAAACATAGGAAAAACTTTGTTTTTCATCAGTGAAGTTGATAGCATGTTTCGTTCGGAAGTTAGCGTGATTTCGACTGACAGACAGAGCTAGATCGACTCAGAATTTCATCACAACCCTGAATATATATACTTTATGGGGTTTTAGACCAATATTTCGATGTGTTACAAACGGAATGACAAAGTTTGTTTGTATGCAATAAAATTAACTCTCAGTTATCAGAAATGATAGCAACCAGAAGTGGGTTGCAATACATATCAGCCACACTATGTCATAATTTTCAAATGTAATGGTAAAATGGTTCTGTTTTAGATACTATTTTATTTCCCTTAATACAATAAACCAACATCACAATCTTATAAATAAACAATCTTCTGCGAACCAAAGATGTACCCTATCCGGAATATGAATGTTTTCTAACTAAGTGTATACCACTAAAATTAATTGTCGTTGAGCATCTTAGTTAATTACCTCATTATTAACAATCCCACTTGAACTAAATCACTGTCATTGAGGTCCCATACAAGTGATTGGAAATCTAATTAAAACTTGAACTTGCCCCTAATAGCAAATGTTGTCGGTGTGATTGCCTGCCGGGGATATGGAAAAGAAAACAACAAGAATGAATCAACTCAACACTTTAGTATTAGTTTCGAGGGGGGCAGAATAGGTTAAGGTAGTTAGGGCGGGCGGATAATAAGAAAAAATGTCAATCTTTTCAACAAAGCATCAAATAACTTAAGACGTTTGCAAGCTATGTGGGACCGGTGTGAAAAACCAGAGAAAAGGGGGAAGAGATGTTGTATCAGGGGTGACGGAAGAAATCACCACAAACACATGTTGCTAGCTAGAAACGCAATCACCCTCTTCCTACCTAACCAACTAATTCTCAATTCATTGTGAACAGGATGAAGGCACAATGATGTTAAGCATTTCGAACAAGTTGATATAAATATCGCCACTCAAATTGACAAATAATCTAATTAGCTGCCAGCGATGAGTGCTAAGCAGCATCAAAAGGCTGCTCCCCGCTGCTCTTTCTCGCGCCCTTCTTCTAGCATCTAGTGATTTCAATTCTATGGCCAAGCAACGAGACCATTGATATCGGTCCACCTATTCCGTTCATCCAATACCAACCCCCTTGTAAATCCCTTTTTAAACATGAATACAAAACACACAAACACAACATTATGTCAAAATGTCAAACACGAATGTAGGTAATAAATTGTTTCATCTTTAAAATAAACACACTTTTGCCTATACTCTTGGCGAAGATTGCTACTGAAAACGTAGGAAGAAGGTGCTAAGGGTAGGCGAAGTGGATGATAAAAGGGCCATAACGTATGAGGATCTTTGCTATCTTGTGGTTGCTCTGAGTATCGCCATATGAAACACCACGTGTTCTCTATTCAGATTTTTTTTTCGGAGAGTCAAGCATCTGCTGAATGTTTAAAGTAGTACTGAAATAGGAGTGATAGATTTTAAGACGTGGAAGCTCAAGGGATGCTTTTTCAATAAGAACGTTTTGCAGTACAGCTGAAAGTCCACAGAGATTATCGGAAAGTTACAGAAAGGAAATTTAATCTAATACGTCAAAGTTACCCTAGGGCCGTGGGAATTATGACCGGACAACTAGAGTTAAGGGAACGTCTTTGTATACCCACAGAAGGAATGTTATCACCCCATACATGTTGCAAGAGCATAACGCTACTTTTTCACAGAGAACATATAGATTGTTCTTGTAACATGTTTGGGGTGATCATATTGCTTTACTGGGTGTAGTTGACAATGATGTTGACTTAACTCTATTTGCCCGGTCGTTATTCTCCCGGGGTTCCTACACCCTCAAAAACCATCGCTTCTGTAACATATAGCCCAAACACATTTTGCTTCAAACATATATATTTTCACGATTGGTCGAAACAAAATATTGTTGTATTGTTTAAACATATTATGTTTCACCTTATGGCATAGACTAGTAGAAAAAAAATTGATGAAATTTTCTCTGTGTGGATATATTTTTAAGGCGCCAATTTGTTACTTCCATTATTTTACTTGCAGCATACTCTCTAGGTCTCTCTTTCTAAACACATATAAAGGGTGATACGGTCAAAATTTGGTCAATATAAACTTGACGTATTTCTTTCAATTTTGCATTTAAAAAACCTGAACACCCCTCATTTTGAAGGTGTGTGTGTAGAATGTTGCTCCTATTTTGATTTTGGAATTCACTCTTCAGTTGTCAAAATGCCGTCGAAGCAAGAAGAGCAGCGTATCAAAATTTTGCTCGCGCATTGCGAAAATACGAGCTACTCGCACGCAAAGCTGGCAAAATCGCTAAAAGTTGCCAAATCAACCGTTACAAATGTAATTAAAGTGTTTGGGGAACGTTTGTCGACAGCCAGGAAGTCTGGATCGGGGGAAATCGAAAACCGGAAGCCGCTGAGACGACAAAGAGAGTTGCCGGTAGTTTCAAGCGAAACCCTAACCTCTCTCTCCGAGATGCCGCAAATAAGCTGGGTGTATCGTCCACAACCGAGCATCGAGCCAAAAAACGAGCCGGACTATCGACTAACAGAAGGTAGTGACTCCAAATCGTGATGATAAACAAAATACGACGGCCAAAGCGCGATCCCGGAGGCTGTACACGACGATGCTGACCAAGTTTGACTGCGTGGTAATGGACGACGAAACCTACGTCAAAGCCGACTACAAGCAGCTTCCGGGACAGGAGTTTTATACGGCAAAAGGAAGGGGAAAGGTAGCAGATATTTTGAAGCACATAAAACTGTCAAAGTTCGCAAAGAAATATCTGGTTTGGCAAGCCATCTGTACCTGTGGCTTAGATTAGGTTAGGTTATGTGGCAGCCCGATGTATCAGGCTCACTTAGACTATTCAGTCCATTGTGATACCACAGTGGTGAACTTCTCTCTTATCACTGAGTTCAGCCCGATTCTATGTTAAGCTCAATGACAAGGGACCTCCTTTTTATAGCCGAGAAATGTCACCAGCATTACTAAGGTGGGATAATCCACCGCTGAAAAACTTTTTTGGTGTTCGGTCGTAGCAGGAATCGAACCCACGACCTTGTGTATGCAAGGCGGGCATGCTAACCATTGCACCACGGTGGCTCCCAAGGCTTGAAAAGCAGCATTTTCATAGCTTCCGAGACTGTCAACCAAGAAATTTACGTGAAAGAGTGTTTGAATAAACGTCTGCTGCCTTTTCTGAAGAAACACGGTTGTTCCGTACTGTTTTGGCCGGATTTAGCATCTTGCCATTACGGTAAAAAGGCCATGGAGTGGTACGCCGCCAACAACGTGCAGGTGGTTCCCAAGGACAAGAACCCTCCGAACACGCCAGAGCTCTGTCCAATTGAGAAATACTGGGCTATTGTCAAGCGGAACCTAAAGAAGACCAAAAAAACTGCTAAGGACGAGCAGCAGTTCAAGGCAAACTGGCTTTCTGCGGCGAAAAAGGTGGCTGTACAAAATCTGATGACAGGTGTCAAGCGTGAGCCCCGGCAATTCGGATTTGGAAAAGCGAAAGCCTAACTGAATATTTCTCCTGAATTTTATACTAATTGAACTTGAAAAAGAAATTTAATTTGATTTTTTAAATAAACGATATCACCGATTTACACGCGTTTTCCCTTGACCAAATTTTGACCGTATCACCCTTTATGTTTATAGGATATTTCTAAATTAATATATGTTTGTATTTGAGCATATTATATTTACAAACATTTTATGGCCCAAACATAATATGATCTAACATATTAACGTATACGTCCCAAACATGTTATGCTAGTTTATGAACATTATATGCTTGCACTTAACAATATTGTGTTAAAAAATTTGAGTTCCAAGCATATAATTTTTACACCCAAACATATGAAAAACAGTCTTTTTCGTCCGTGTACCTGCTATGGTAGTTTCCCAGTCGTTTTAATGCTTCGATCACTCTGTACGGTTCTTGCCGTCCTTATGTCTAAGGGCAACTGTGCTCATCCGCGAAGCCTCTAGGGCCTTGGGTTCTCTAAGTCCACATATTATCGATGCATTCTTCTTTACGTTTACTGTCATTCCATCTATTTGTTAGATTCCAATCCTGTCAGATTCATTGTAGTCGTTGTATAATTCCAATAGAGTTCATGGTGGAAATGAGGCCTCAAGCTCTTGATCTGTCATTTAATATATTTAATTATCGGCCGCACTTCTAGGGAGCCACCGTGGTGCAATGGTTAGCATGCCCGCCTTGCATACACAAGGTCGTGGGTTCGATTCCTGCTTCGACTTCTACCTTGCAGGATTGCGCCGTGGTCTGGCAATCGGAATAGACCGTCTGTTTGATATCATACTATTCGGCTAAATTTAGCACGCACTTTTATCCAGCAGGATTATGCTATCGTCTGGTAACCGGAAAAGAAAGCTTGTAACTGGATCCACCACGTATGTGATCAGTTGGGTTTTCTATCTACTCCAATACATCGGTGAACACTTATTTCCTCTGATAACTGTTCTGAAGTCCCAAACTTCCAGAAATGCAGACCAAGACAGTCAGGGATCATAGCTATTTCTAAGTTAGGCAGGGTACATTTGCCCTAGAGAATTGTGATGCGGACTGTGTGTGTACGAATCCACCACGTATGTGATCAATTCGGTCTTCTTCTTCATCTTCAGCCCTTCGATTAACTATTATTTCCCTCTGGTAACTCTTCTGGAGTCGAAAACCTCTGGGACCGTCTGTTTGGCATCAGACTAACACAATTAGACATCATAGCTCTTTCGGCTAAGTCGGGCAGGTCACTTCTGCCCTGAACGTTTGTGCCGTGGTCTGGCAATCAGAATAGAACGTTTGTGTCTGTTCGGTTCCCCTTTCTGTATTAAATCCATTGGTGAACAATTATTTCCTTATGGTAACTGTTCTGGAGTCCAAACTTCTGGGACCATCTGCATTAAATCAACGCACTTAATGGTCATAGAAAATTCGGCTAAGTTGGACAGGAGGTCCTGTCAATCGGGATTGTTTTGGCATTCTGAATAGGATGTTGGTGTATTAAATCCATTGGTGAACAATTATTTCCCTCAAGTCAATGTTCTGGAGTCTCAAATTTCTGGGACCGTCTGTTTCGGCTAGGTCAGACAAGGCACTTCTGGCCTGCAGGATTATGCAGTGATCTGGAAATCGATCTTCTTCTCTATTTTTAATCAATCGATGAACAATTATTTCCTGTTCTGCAGTCCCAAACTTCCAGAACCGTCTGTTTGACATTGGCCCAACACAGTCAGCGGTCATAGCCATTTCGAAAATGTTAGGTAGAAAGGGGAATCCGTGCTTTCCCATCCCATGTTGACTCACATACACTTATGCTAATATGTGGCTTCTTTATAGTTCTACTTTCCATCGTACCCCTCTATTCCAGGAGCCAAAGCCACAAGAAATTTCTAATTTGTCTTCAGTCGCTGTCTCCCAGCTCGACCAGGTCCCGTGTTACCTCTACTCCGATATGTTGGGCTATATAGGTTGTGGCCCACATATATAGATATAGATAATGTTCCCCGGTCTCCCTCTCCTCAAAATATGATCTATATACCCCATCATCCTCTTCTCCTAATCGGCAAAAATCTGGCCTCGACTCTTGGTGCACGATCATGATTCCCACGTCCCTTCTAACCATCATACTACTTTTTTTAAGTAGTTCTTCAGACATTTCTGTTTGGGTTAATCCACAGTATTCGCGTTGCCCCTCCTCTCAATTCACATGCTTTGCATCTTAGCTCTTTCGCCTTCTAACCGTCATACTACTTTTTTTAAGTAGCTCTTCAGACATTTTTGTTTGGTTTAATCCACAGGATTTGCGTCGTCCCTCCTCTCAATTGACATGCTCAGTATTATAACTCTTTCGCAATATTATTTGGCGATTACTTGTATTCTGGCATGTCCATATGATGCTGATCCTGCTGTATACTTTGACTATGTCTTTACATTATAACACAGTTCGTGATCGCACCCCACTATCTGCCATTGCTCTCATGCTATCCATGGAAATGCTCTCGGGCTTCCAGTTAGAATTTAGTCATTGCACAGATTTCTTTATAGCCCATAATTCTGCTTGTTGGACTGTGCTGGGATCAGGAAATTGGAGTGAGATATCGGTGTCTAGGAGGGAAATATAACATCCGTTAACCCCTCTTAGATCCATCGGACCAAAATTTATTCGCGACTGGTTTCTGTTTTGACGTCCCATTCTTCCAGAAACGTGTTTCTGGTGTTAGGTTAAGTTAGGTTAGGTGGCAGCCCGATGTATCAGGCTCACTTAGACTATTCAGTCCATTGTGATACCACATTGGTGAACTTCTCTCTTATCACTGAGTGCTGCCCGAAAAAGTTTTGTGTTTTGTCGAAACTGGGTTCGAACCCACGGCCCTGTGTATGCAAGGCGGGCATTCTAACCATTGCACCACGGTGGCTCCCTCTCGCGAATGGCATTTTGTGCCCACAAACACAACTTGACATATTGAGAGAAAAAAAAAACAAGTAAGGAAAGTCCAAAGTCGGGCGGAGCCGACTATATTATACCCCGCACCACTTTGTAGATCCACATTTTCGATACCATATCACATCCCTCAAATGTGTTGGGGGCTATATATAAATGTTTGTCCCAAATACATACATTTAAATATCACTCGATCCGCACAGAATTTGATAGACTTCTACAAAATCTATAGCCTCAAAATTTAGGTCGGCTAATGCACTAGGGTGGAACACAATGTTAGTAAAAACAAGTAAGGAAAGTCTAAAGTCGGGCGGGGCCGACTATATTATACCCTGCACCACTTTTTAGATCTAAATTTTCGATACCATATCACATCCGTCAAATGTGTTGGGGGCTATATATAAAGGTTTGTCCCAAATACATACATTTAACCCTTTCACTACCGATGTCCACTTAGAAGGACATTCGAGAAAGACACCAAATTCTATTTTCCCACTTAGTTTCGATTTATTTCTCGATGTTTCTTTAAAGTAGAGGCTTTAATCTAACTAAGCTATACATATTTTTCATATTGGTGGGCACTAAAATACATTTTTATAAACTTCTTTAACAATAAACGAAAAATATGAAAATTTGAGACAATTTTTCTATTGCATGTCTTTAGTAAATTGACATTTATACAAAAACTATAGCTGATACTTTTTCGGGTTCTTTTTTGTATTTTTTCTAACACTTTGAAAAATATTATAGACCAAATAGCACTTCTTTTCGTAAGGCCATTTGGTCACAATTTAAGAACCAAATTTTCAGAACAAGCTCATATAGCTCTTGAAGTAATTGAGGTAGGATCTCAACATGATAATTTTTGTTTTACATGCTGTTAGTACTAGTAAAAACAGAAGAAAAATTAAAGTTTTTAGTCTTAGGTTTATTTCGGTAGTGAAAGGGTTAAATATCACTCGATCTGGACAGAATTTGATAGACTTCTACAAATCTATAGACTAAAAATTTAAGTCGACTAATGCACTAGGGTGGAACACAATATTGGTAAAAAACAAGTAAGGAAAGTCTAAAGTCGGGCGGGGCCGACTATATTATACCCTGCACCACCTTGTAGATCTAAATTTTCGATACCATATCACATCCGTCAAATGTGTTGGGGGCTATATATAAAGGTTTGTCTCAAATACATACATTTAAATATCACTCGGTCTGGACAGAATTTGATAGCCTCTACAAAATCTATAGACTCAAAATTTAAGTCGGCTAATGGACTAGGGTGGAACACAATGTTAGTAAAAAAAAAATATGGGAAACATTTAAATCTGAAGCAATTTTAAGGAAACTTCGCAAAAGTTTATTTATGATTTATCGCTCGATTACATATATATCGAGAAGAAGTTTAGGAAAATTAGAGTCATTTTTACAACTTTTCGACTAAGCAGTGGCGATTTTACAAGGAAAATGTTGGTATTTTGACAATTTTTGTCCAAATCAGAAAAACATATATATGGGAGCTATATCTAAATCTGAACCGATTTCAACCAAATTTGGCACGCATGCTAATTCTACTCCCTGTGGAAAATTTCAATTAAATAGGAGTAAAAGATTGACCTCTGTGGTCATACGAGTGTAAATCGGGCGAAAGCTATATATGGGAGATATATTTAAATCTGAACCGATTTCAACCAAATTTGGCACGCATAGCTACAATGCTAAGTCTACTCCCTGTGCAAAATTTCACCTAAATCGGAGCAAAAAATTGGCCTCTGTGGTCATATGAATGTAAATCGAGCGAAAGCTATATATGGGAGCTATATCTAAATCTGAACCGATTTCAAAAAAATTTGACACACTTGACTACACTACTAGTTGTACTCCTAGTGCAAAATTTCAACCAAATTCAGCCGAAAATCTGGCTACTGGGGCCATATAAGTCCATATCGGTCGAAAGATATATGGGAGCTATATCTAAATCTGAACCGATTTCAATCATATTTTGCACACTTGACTATACGAGTAAGTGTTATTTTTGTACAAAATTTCAAGCAAATCGGTATAAAACTCTGGCTGCTGGGTCCATATTAGTGCATATCGGGCAAAAGATATATATGGGAGCTATATCTAAATCTGAACCGATTTCTTCCAAAATCAATAGGTTTCTATTCTGATCCAAATTAGGAACATGTGCCAAATTTGATGGCGATTGGACTTAAATTGTGACCTAGACTTTGATCACAAATATGTGTTCACAGACGGACAGACGGACATGGTTATATCGACTCAGGGACCCACCCTGAGCATAATTGCCAAAGACACCATGTGTCTATCTCGTCGTTTTCTGGGTAGTACAAACATATGCACTAACTTATAATACCCTGTTCCACAGTGTGGCGCAGGGTATAAAAACATGTTGTCTACACGTCGGACAAATGACAAGTACTGTTCATATTCAGTGCGTGTCATTTGTCCGGCGTGTGGACAACATGGTTGTATTTTTGCTATGGAATGAGGACATGAATATACTTTCCATAGTGTCTGATGTATAAATCCCGAACTACGCCATCTGTTATCAATCGCGCATTACTAAGACAATTTCCATCTTTTCAATGACCAACACCCTATTCATAGTTTTCGTCTTACAGAAAAAAAATATTGTCCACATAATATTTATAGTTATATTGGCGGCCTTTTGTTTGTTTGCTCATCCCATTGAGATTTTTCAATTAATTCCCCAATGTATCTCCACAAGCCGATGACATTGTCGTGTGGGGAATTTTCGGAATGTACATTCATTAATCGCAGAATCTTTTACGTCTCTTGTAGGGAACAAAAACGATCCATAAAAGTACCAATGGCAATTCTAATTAGTTACATTCCTCATGAACCACCATCGGTGGTGGTGCCACCGACTGACATTACAAATGAGTAATTAACTTTCCCATAGGAGATGCTTTTTGTTTTGTTGGTTGATTTCAGAAGATCTCAGCTCAAGGAAGTAGTTGAACATCCGTTACAAATGGGTATGCCATTCGCTATATTCTTCCTTTTCCTCTTTTTGTGGGTTGTGGAAAGAAATCAGTTTGTGTTGCAGATTTGTGCTGCTTCCCTTTTTTTTTGCTTTACATGAGCTGATGGGTCGGTTAATATTTCATAATTGAGCAATTTATTTGCGCCTCTTTGGCAACTTCAAAGACTTCCAGACCGCATTAATTATGTTCCATTTATTTTTTGCATTTGTGGCGTCTTCGAATTATGCGCCATGTAAAATGTAAGCGATTTGCAAATTTAATGCTCACTTAAGATTTGGATAATTCCTTTAGTCTAAAGAGGAGCACTGAATTGATAGTGAAATATGAGACAATAAAATAAACCAGCCTGCAATGATATCAGGCTAATATCAAAATACAACCGAAAAATCGGCAAGGGCTAGTCTATGTACTCTCCATCATAGATTGCATACAAAGTTCTACTAAAGACTCTTTAAACTTCTTAAGATTATGTGTTTGCTAGTTCGTAGGGAGTCTAAGTTAGATTAAAAAAGTCGGAATAAATACCTATATCAGCCTCTATAGTTTTTCATCGTTTTATATTGAAGATTCTATAAATAATTATGAACCGATATGAAGTAATTTTTGCGTGGTAATTAGAGCGCAACATTTCAAAGGCATCGGATAAAATTTACTCCTACAAAAGGCCACGGAGGTCTTTTTTGTAGGTGTACCAAACAGAAATGCCTGATATTAGGAGCTATAATATTGAGTCCACTATTGGAAAAAGGAAATCGCTCAATTAGTGTGGGTAATGTATCAAAATTTGTTAAAATCGGGCAATACTTTTATGAGAGAGCTATATTTAAGTCGGAATAAGATAGGTTAATACATCTAAATTTGAAAGTTGAGTAACATTGGCTAATAAATAAGAGTATTATGGACAAATTGGAAATAAAAAATTTGACAATTTTTCTATAAAAATAAAATTTTGAAAAAATTGTCTATAGAAATAAAATTTTGACAAATTATTTATAGAAATAGAATTTTGACAAAATTTTCTACAGAAATTGTGACAAATTTTTCTATGGAAATAAAATTTAGCCAAAATTTTCAATCAAAAAAAAAAAAAAAAATGACAAACTTTACTATAGAAATAAAATTTAGACAAAATTTTCTATGGAAATAAAATTTTGACAAAATTGTCTATAGGAATAAAATTTTGACAAAATTGTCTATAGAAACCAAATTTTTACAAAATTTTCTACAGAAATAAATTTTTGACAACATTTTCTATAGAAATAAAATTTTGACAAATTTTTCTATAGAAATAAAATTTAGCAAAAATTTTCAATCCAAAAAAAAAAATATTGACAAATTTTTCTATAGAAATAAAATTGTTACAAAATTTTCAATAGAAATAAAATTTTTCAAAATGTTCTATAAAAAATAAAAATTTTCAAATCTTTCTATAGAAATAAAATTAAAAAAAAAATGTACCTTATGTTTTCTGATGGTTTTAAGCTGAGATCAAGAACAACAATAATGATTGAAGAGAAACCAACAATAACAAACAAAACGAATGAAGATAGAGGACTCACGCTCAAAAACAAACCCAGCCAACTACATTCAAATCAATGATTTGAGTTTGGCATATTTGTTTAGCCATAGCCGACTATCAAACCTTTTTTCGGAATGTTCAAGTGCAGTTCACTTTGGGTTGAGTGAATTACCCAAATTTATTCTGATAATTGGTTGATAGTTTTGCTGCAAGTATGTTAGAGGATGCTGATGAGGAATGTGGTAATTCCAAAACAGCTGTACATCCAGCTGAGATCAAGAACAACAATAATGATTGAAGAGATACCAACAATAACAAACAAAACGAAATAGAATTTTGACAAAATTTTCTACAGAAATAAAAATTTTACAAAATTTTCTAAGAAATGAAATCTTGACAAAAGCTTCTACAAAAATAAAATTTTGATAAATTCTTCTATAGAAATAAAATTTAGCCAATATTTTCATTCGAAAAAAAATTTAGCCAAATTTTTTTTTATAGAAATGAAATTTTGACAAAATTATCTATAGAAACCAAATTTTGACAAAATTTTCTATAGAAATAAAATTTTGACAAAATTTCCTATAGAAATAAAATTTTACAAAACTTTCTATAGAAATAAAATTTTGACAAAATTGTCTATGGAAATTAAAATTTTTACAAAATTGTCTATAGAAATAAAATTTTGACAAATTTTTCTATAGAAATAAAATTTAGCCAAAATTTTCAATCAAACAAAATGTTGAAAAATTTTTCTATAGAAATAAAATTTTGAAAAAATTGTCTATAGAAATAAAATTTTGACAAAATTTTCTAGAGAAATAAAATTTAGCCAAAATTTTCAATCAAAAAAATTGTTAACAAATTTTTTTATGGGAATAAAATTGTGAACAAATTGTCTATAGAAATAACATTTTGACAAAATTGTCTATAGAAACAAAATTTTGACAAAATTTTCTACAGATATAAAATTTTGACAAAATTGTCTGTAGAAATAAATTGTTGACAAATTATTTATAGGAAGAGAATTTTGACAAAATTCTCCACATAAATAAAAATTTTACAAAAGTTTCTAAGAAATAAAATCTTGACAAAAGCTTCTACAGAAATAAAATGTTGACAAATTTTTCTATAGATATAAAAATTTGACAAAATTGTCTATAGAATAAAATTTTGACCAAAATGTCTATAGAAATAAAAATTTTGAAAAAAAATTTTATAGAAATAAAATTTTGAACAAAAGATCTACCGAAATAAAATTTTGACAAAATTTTTTATAGAAATAAAAATTTGATAAAAATTTCTATAAAAATAAAATTTTGATAAATTTTTCTAAAGAAATAAAATTTTGATAAATTTTTCTAAAGGAATAAATTTTTGACAAAATTTTCTATAGAAATAAAACTGTGACAAAATTTTTTATAAAAATAAAGTTTTGAAAAATTTTTCTACAGGAATAAAATCTTCGCAACAATTTCTATAGAAATAAAATTTTGACAAAATTTTCTATAGCAACAAAATTTTGACAAAATTTTCTATAGCAATAAAGTTTTGATAAAATTTTCTACAGAACTAAAATTTTGAAAAATTTCTATGGAAATAAAATTTTGAATAAAATTTCTATAGAAATAAAATTTTAACAAAATTTTCTACAGAAATAAAATTTTGATGAAATTTTCTATAGATATAACATTTTTAACAAAATTTTGACAAAGAAATAAAATTTTGATAAAACTTTCTATAGAATAAAATTTTGCAAAATAACATTCTTGTGTTTGGTAGTGTTTTGGTAAAATTTTCTCGCAATTTTGGTAGATTATTTTGGGCACGGTTGCCACCCGTGCTTGTCATAGGAAGGAAATCATCTTATTAAACATTCAACTTCGCTGATGGGATTCCATTTATTCTATTTGAAAAAAAGTTAAAGTGTTCTACACATAAAAAAAATTTAATTACTCCATAACAACTGCTTATGTCTCACTTAAATATTTTACTTTTAGTTATATGTGGCACTTTTTAAAAATTTTAATCTATCTTATTATTGCTTTGACTTTTAGCTCATAAGCTGATATTTCACAATAACACATATGGGTTAAGTGAGACTTTCATAAAGGAATTCATTTTTTAGCGACTAATGACACATCCAAAAATTCTTAATCTAAATTTTTTTTATACCTTATTGTTCCAAGAATATATAAAAAATATGCAAACGTATATAATTTTTTTTTCGAAAACATATAATGCATTGAAAAAAAAAATTGCGGAAATTTTCTGCATTTTTTGATTTCCAGAGGCTACAGCAAGCAAACGGCTCAATAAATTTCACGTTTTGAATTTTTTATTATTTGCTTGAGCATTTAGCTCAAAGATAGCTCTTTTATATATTTCTTATATTTATTAATAAATTATTTAAAATTTTGTTTGTACGTATACCTTTAAAATTTTCGAAAATTGCCAAAATCCTGACTTCAACCACGTTGAGCAACTTTTTGGCAAAAGTTTTTCAAAATCTTTTTTCATAGCTCTTATTACAATCATTGAGAGATTCTAAAACTGTAAGTGCTCATTAAAAAATGTGAACTTTGGAAATCTGGACAGGTCTACTATACATATATGTTTCAGTGTTGGCCACTATACATTTCCATAGTCTTTAGCGAGATCTGGCCGGGTGAGACGATTCAATTTGTTTTTTATGTTAATTTCTTATGAAATTTACATACGAGAATTATTCTTCCCAAATTTAACCACTTTTCACCCGCACTGTGCATCATCTTTTCGTATAACTTTACAATCCAATTTTATTTATGTGTATTC
Source organism: Haematobia irritans (assembly GCF_050003625.1). Classification (NCBI taxonomy): domain Eukaryota; kingdom Metazoa; phylum Arthropoda; class Insecta; order Diptera; family Muscidae; genus Haematobia; species Haematobia irritans. Next base: position 224,861,191 of record NC_134397.1, on the reverse strand, counting down.
CAATCTCAGTCATGTAAGTTGTCAAATTTTTGTCTCATTATCTATCTTTTTCAAGAAATTTAATTTTAAAGAATATGCCGCCCCATTCATATCCATTAAGTTTTGGCAAATATAAGAAAATGATATTTTAATTGAGAAAAATGTAATGACAATTGCAAAATGTCATTGAAATAATTGGTCTACTCAGGTTTTTTGGTGTTTTCTTCTGATGTCATTTAAAATATATGAGAACCTAAATATATAGAAGGCTAAATTGAAAAAAAAAAAAAAAAACAAAAAATATTCTCCGTTGGCAATGATTCAAAATAAAAATTGTTATTAACATAACTCAACACTTAAGAGATCATTAATTTCCTATGAAAGGTAAAGAGGATGCATAAAAATTTATATATGAGTGTTGTTAAAGTTTTTAAATTCACAACTGACTGTAAGTTCATATTCACATTGACACTTGTGTCAGAAGGAATCTCATAAAAAACAATCCATCCACCCAATCTCAATTCAAATTTAAATCACTTCCGTTACATACAACATAAAATTGTGGTTGATCACATGAGAAGACAGGTATTATTAAAGAGGGTGTTATACTGCTATGATGACATCTCCCCTTTTTCGTTTCAGAAATTATGTTCGATATTTTAGTTTTTAGATATTTATTTGTCACTTGAGTCTTTGTCAATATTTTGTTCACAATGTCTAAACAGTCAGAGGTAGATGATTCTGAGTGAAGAGATATGCTACGATTTCTTTAGGATTTTCGGTTAAGCCCTTAAATCACACACAATTCATTTAAATGTCCATGGAAGAATTTTAACAATGTAATAATAAAATTTATGTGTGTGTTTCCAAAAGGCGCGAACATGGCATGCTCTAGAAAATTTGTAATATTTATAGCATATAGTGGGTTTCCCATTAGATTATCTTGTGGACTAGACATATGGTTATACATAATTAATTAAAGAAAATTATACACACGCACTGAAACAAATATTGTCGTGAGGTCAAAGATTTCATTTCTTTAAAATACGAATGCAAATTTTGCTTAGCATAGAAGACGCATTTCTTTAGTATTAAGTTTTTTCCTTGTCCAAAAGTCGATAAACTTTTCAATGAAGTGGTATTGTCCTTATAATTAAGTGATTTCACTTAAAAATGAGTATCAACTAAGGTCAACTTGACTTTGATAATTCAGAAAAATTCTTTAAATTTAATGAAATTGTCTTTGAATTTGTTGTCTTTTTGCATCTTGACTACAAAGCAAAAAATCCTTCAAATATAGGAAATATTTTCAACACTTTATTTTAAAGACGTTTTTTACTTGAAATATAGCATAATTTCTACTGGAAGTCGAGTCTTAATTTGGAAAATAAAGTTGTCGTTATTTCGTTGTTAAGGGACTTTGATAGCATATGAAGAAAAACAAGTATATACGGCCGTAAGTTCGGCCAGGCCGAAGATTATGTACCCTCCACCATGGATTGCGTAGAAATTTCTACTGAAGACTTTCATCCACAATCGATTTACTTGAGTTGCGGTAACTTTTGCCGATCTTAAAACTTCCTAATACCGTCATATATACCACGTAGTCCATACGTGATATATATTAAACTTAAAATGGCCGATTAAATACGTATATAATTAAGTTTGACAAAATTTTCTATAGAAATAAAATTTTGACAAAATAAAATTTCGACAACATTTTCTATAGAAGTAAAATGTGGACAAAATTTTCTATAGAAATACGATTTTAACAAAATTTTCTATAGACATAAAATTTTGACAAAATTTTCTATAGAAATAAAATTTTTACTAAATTTTCAAAATATTTAAAATTTTGACAACATTCTCTATAGAATTAAAATTTTGACAACATTTGCTGCAGAAATAAAATTTTGCCAAAATTTTCTATAGAAATAAAATTTGACAAAATTTTCTATAGGAATAAAATTTCGACAAATTTTGCTAGATTATTTTTGCTCGAGTGGCAAGCATGATTATGAACCAATATGGACCAATTTTTGTGTGATGGGGGATCCGCTATATATAACTATAGACCGATATGGACCAATTTTGGCATGGTTATTAGCGGCCATATATTAACACCACGTTGCAAATTTAAACCGGATCGTATGAATTTTGCTCCTCTAAGAGGCTCCGGAGTTCAAATCTGGGGATCGGTTTATATGGGGGCTATATATAATTATGGACCAATTTTTGCATGGTTGTTAGAGACCATATATTAACACCATGTACCAAATTTCAGCCGGATCGGATGAAATTTCCTTCTCTTAGGGCAATCGCAAGCCAAATTTGGGGGTCCGTTTATATGGGGGCTATACGTAAAAGTGGACTGATAAGGACCAATTTTTGCATGGTTGTTAGAGACCATATACTAATACCATGTACCAAATTTCAGCCAGATCGGATGAAATTTGCTTCTTTTAGAGCAATCGCAAGCCAAATTTGGGGGTCCGTTTATATGGGGGCTATACGTAAAAGTGGACCGATATGGATGAAATTTGCTTCTCTTAGAGCAATCGCAAGCCAAATTTGGGGGTCCGTTTATATGGGGGCTATACTTAAAGTGGACCGATATGGCCCATTTGTAATACCATCCGACCTACATCAATAACAACTACTTGTGCCAAGTTTCAAGTCGATAGCTTGTTTCGTTCGGAAGTTAGCGTTATTTCAACAGACGGATGGACGGACGGACGGTCGGACGGACATGCTCAGATCGACTCAGAATTTCACCACGATCCAGAATATATATACTTTATGGGGTCTTAGAGCAATATTTCGATGTGTTACAAACGGAATGACAAAGTTAATATACCCCCATCCTATGGTGGAGAGGATAAAAAAGCTGAAAAAGCGAAAAATTAAAATTTGCTTCCTAGATGCAAGTACACAAAATTCTAGGATTGACCATATTTTTAATAAATTATTTCGTCGGTGAACGTTTTTTAAACTCTTATTCGCATCTAACATACGTACTCTCAAAAAGTTAATTTCAAACGATGCGATACTACTCAATGGCGAGTCGCGATAATTTTCTTAAGCAAGGCTAATTTACGTGAATCAGGATATTTTTCGAGAGTCACGAGAATGAATGTGCGTCGTCAGAGTTTTCGTTAGTCCTGACATTTGTACACTGAAAGAACAGTGAACCCACCAGGAAAGATAACTTTCGATTAATTTTAGAAAATTTTAACTAAACGGTATTACAAGCGCTGGCATCACTCCGATATGGCAAAAATAAGTAAATATTTTCCGACAAATTCAAGAAAATTTATTAAACATAACTAAATTTTTTCAGTAGTTAAAGAAAATTTTGTAGTTTTAAGAGAAATCTTGGAGTTCAAAATTGCAAGAATATCTTTAGTGACATACGAAGTTCACGATGGACACATTTTTGGTAAAATTTACAAATTTAAAGAAATAATGAACTATTTTGTAAGAAATACGAAATTAGGAAATCTTTATGCTTTATTTGTGTATAACCTTTTCCCGTTTTTTAGTTCATTTAACTAACATACGCAAAAAATTATTTGACTAAAATAAACTTTTTCCAAACATAATGATTCTATGAACTAATATAAAGTTAATATGGCTTTAGTGAAATAGAGAGTTCACTTTTTTTGAGTGTATGCATCAAAAGATCTCGTGCGTGAGTAGGGATATTCGTTTCGTGAATGTGCGCTAAACTATTACTGAGGTGCACAGCTTTACAATGGTCTCCCATTAAAATGGTCATTGGTTCTATCTCTATTTCAGACGAAAATTCACATTTGCATACCCTCCACCATAATTATATTAACCCTCTGTATCATAGTGTAGACTGTAGGCAACATACCGTTCGAATGCCTCAAAATTAAATAATAGAATTAAATAATTCTTTAGCTCAATCACGCACTGTATCCCGTGGTTTACATACTGAGCTAATAAACTTGTAAACAATTAGGTGGCACTATTTGCTGGAAATTGACGTTTCTTTATTGACTATTGGTATTTACGAAAAAGTGCCGGTTTGTTGTGACTTCAAAAAATAATAAAAAATTGTTGTGCTTGTGTTATGTGCGTAATCTTGATAAATTGGAGAGGTAAGTATTTGAGCTTTATTGTAGAATGTTCTTTTTGAACAATTTTTACGTTTTTTTTTTGTTTTTGTTGGCAAATAATGTTTGGCAACACACCCATTTATTTTTATTTTAATAAAAATAAATGAAAATTAAGAAATACTTGTATTGTATTTTTTTTTTGTTATCATATCCATTACAAAAAATCATACAAATCGGAGTTCATGAGTGATAGAGGGTTAACTCTGTCATTCCGTTTGTCACACATCGAATTATTGGTGTCAAACCCCATATTCTGGGTCGTGGTGAATTTTGAGTCGATCTAGCGATGTCCGTCCGTCCGTATATTCTGAACGAAATATGCAATCGACTAGAAATTTGCCACAAGTAGTTCTTATTGAAGTTGGTCGAATAGTATTGCAAATGGGCCATATTGGACCACTTTTAGGTATAGCCCTCATATAAACCGATTTTGATAAAATTTTCTATAGACATAAAATTTTGACAAAATTTTCTATATAGAAAAAAATTTGGACAAAATTTTCTATAAAGAAAAAAATTTTGACAAAATCTTCTATAAAAATAAAATATTGACAACATTATATATAGATATAAAATTTTGACAACATTTTCTATAGACATAAAATATTGACAAAATCTCCTTTAGAAAAAAAATTTTGACCAAGTTTTCTATAGAAATAAAATTATGACAAAACTTTCTATAGAAGTAAAATTTTGACAAAATTTTCTATAAAATATATTATAGACCAAATTTTCTATATAGAAAAAAAAAAAATGTGACAAAATAATCTATAAAAATAAAATATTGACAAAAATATATATATAGATATAAAATTTTTACAGAATTTTCTATATATAAAAACGAATTTGATAAAATTTTCTATAAAAATTAAATATTGAAAACTTATATATAGATATAAAATTTAGACAAAATTTTATACAGATTTACAATTTTGACAACATTTTCTTTAGAAATAACATTTTGACAAAATTTTTTATAGATATATAATTTGGACAAAATTTTCTATAGATATACAATTTTAACAGAATTTTCTATAGAAACCAAATTTTCACAAAATTTTCTATAGAAATAAAACTTTGAAAAAAATGTCTATATAGAAAACAATTTGACAAAATATTCTATAAAAATAAAATGGCTCTATTAACCATGTTCCTTAATCTATATCTGTCCATAAAGCTCGAAAAATAATTGTATAATTAGATAAAAATAAAATATTTACAAAATTACCCAGCAAAAAATTTGGAAGTTCTTCCAGAGGAAAAACTTTAAAAGCACTTCCAGAAGATGTACTCCCAATGATGTTCTTTATTTTAACTACACAAGAAGTTCTTTTAATTCAATTTTTTATAACTTGCTTTTTTGATATTTTTAATGGGTAATGTTAACTTTTTTTGTTTCAAAAAAGTGATGCAAATTCAGTGCAACGGCTGTTGAAATGGAGGACTTCCGTCCTATGACAAGCCCATGTTATGACATCGCTTCTGCGTCAATTTTGCGCCACTTCCGGATCCAAAAAGAACATTTTCATTACTTTTTGGCTACGCTTTTTTTGCTGGGTATATATAGATATAAAATTTTGACAATATTTTCTATAGAAATAAAATTTTGACAAAATTTTCTATAAAAATTAAATATTGACAAAACTATATATAGATATAAAATTTAGACAACATTCTCTATAGATATAGAATTTTGTAAAAATTTTCTATAGAAATAGATTTTGACAAAAGTTTCTACTGGAATAAAATTTTAACAAAATTTTCTTTAGAAATAACATTTTGACAACATTTTCTATACAAATAAAATTTTGACAAAATTTTCTGCAGATATAAAATTTTAACACAATTTTCTGTAGAAATCAAATATTCACAAAATTTTCTATAGAAATAACATTTTGAAAAAATTTTCTATAAAAATAACATTTTGAAAAAATTTTCTATAGAAATTAAAAATTGACTAAATTTTCTATAGAAATAAAATTTCGACAAAATTTTCTATAGAAATAAAATTTTGACAAAATTTTCTATAGAAATAAAATTTTGACAAAATTTTCTATAAAAATTAAATATTGACAAAACTATATATAGAAATAAAATTCTGACAATATTTTCTATAGATATACAATTTGGCAGAATTTTGACAAAATTTTCTATAGATATAAAATTTTAACACAATTTTCTATAGATATAAAATTTTAACACAATTTTCTATAGAAATCAAATTTTCTATAGAAATAAAACTTTTACAAAATTTTCTACAAAAATAAAATTTTCTATAGAAATAAAATTTCGACAAAATTTTCTATAGAAATAAAATTTTGACAAAATTTTCTATAGAAATAAAATTTTGACAAAATTTTCTATAAAAATTAAATATTGACAAAACTATATATAGAAATAAAATTTTGACAATATTTTCTATAGATATACAATTTGGCAGAATTTTGACAAAATTTTCTATTGGAATAAAATTTTGACAAAATTTTCTATAGATATAAAATTTTAACACAATTTTCTATAGAAATCCAATTTTCACAAAATTTTCTATAGAAATAAAACTTTTACAAAATTTTCTACAAAAATAAAATTCTGACAAAATTATCTAATGAAATAACATTTTGAAAAAATGTTCTATAGAAATAAAAAATTGACTAAATTTTCTATAGACATAAAAATTTTTACAAAATTTTCTATAGTAATAAAAATGTGACAAAATTTTCTATAGAAATAAAATTTTGACATAATTTTCTATAGAAATTAACCGCTGACAAAATTTTCTATAGAAATAAAAGTTTGACAAAATTTGTATAGAAATAAAATTCTGACAAAATTTTCAATAGAAATAAAATTTTGACAAAATTTTCTATAGAAATAAAATTTTGACATAATTTTCTAGAGATATAAATTTTTTTACGACATTTTCTATAGAATAAAATTTTGACAAAATTTTCTATAAAAATAAATGTTTGACAAAAATGTTCTATGGAAATCAAATTTTGACAAAATTTTCTATAGAACTAAATTTTTGACAAAATTCATGTAGCGCTAATGACATTTTAACAATTTTGAATTCCAATTTTTTCTTCCAAAATATGAAATTCTTTTAAAGAACAGGAAAAAAATGTAAAATCGTTTCATATCGCTCGATATGCACTTTTATCCTGATTTGTTAGAAATTTTGTACAAGGAGTACAATTCGTTGTATTGTAAAGTATGCTAAATGTGATTGAAATCGGTTAATATCTAGGTATAGCTCCCATATATATGTTTTTCCGAATTGGGCTAATATATAATATACTATAATATGGGTCGGAAAATTGTAGAATTTAATCAAAGTCGAATGTTCCTATACCTACACCGAAAAAAAAGTAAACTGTTTTATAGGAAGAATAAACTAACTTGAACGAAAATTGAACTAAATTTTGGTACACATTTTGAAATTTCCCTAAAGTATTGTTAAAACCAGTAAAATTTAATGCCATACTGTACTTCTTAACTACAGTTCACGAAATTACACCCTCTAATAAAAAACAAGAATTTCGGTAGAAATAAAATTTTGACAAAATTTTCTATGGACGTAAAATTTTGACAAAATTTTCTGTGGACGTAGGTTAGGTTAGGTGGCAGCCCGATGTATCAGGCTCACTTAGACTATTCAGTCCATTTTGATACCACATTGGTGAACTTCTCTCTTATCACTGAGTGCTGCCCGATTTCATGTTAAGCTCACTGACAAGGGACCTCCTATTTATAGCCGAGTCCACATTGCAGTGAAACCACTTAGAGAGGCTTTGAAATCCTCAGAAATGTCGCCAGCATTACTGAGGTATATAATAATCCACCGCTGAAAAACTTTTTTTTGGTGTTCGGTCGTAGCAGGAATCGAACCCACGACCTTGTGTATGCAAGGCGGGCATGCTAACCATCGCACCACGGTGGCTCCCTATGGCTTCTATGGACGTAAAATTTTGACAAAATTTTCTGACAAAATTCGATAGAATTTTTTTCAAACTTTTTACTTCTACAGAAAATGTTGTCATAATTTTATTTCTACAGAAAATTTTGTCAAAATGTTATTTTTATAGAACATGTTCAAAATTTTATTTCTCAAAATTTTATTTCTATAGAGAATTTTTTCAAAACTTTATTTCTATAGAAAATTGAAATACCTCTTAGTAGGAAAGAAATATTTTGCATAATCTACCATAGACTTCAAGAATTCTACCAATCTACCGAACAGTAAAACATCTACCATTTTTAGTAGAATTCTACCAACTGTGTGGTACATGGTTACGTCGCGTACCAAATTTCAACCGGATCGATCGAATAAATCTGCTGCTCCAAGAGGATTTGGAAGTAAAATATGGGTTCGCTTTATATGTGGTCAATTTACAATACCTCTCGATCTACATATATAACAACTATTTGTGTCAATTTTCAAGTCGTTTATTTGTTTCGTTCGGCAGTTAAGGACGGACATCGCTTGATCGATTATTATATATAAAAGCAAGTATATACGGCCGTAGGTTCGGCCAGGCCGAACCTTATGTACCCTCCACCATGGATTGCGTAGAAACTTCTACTGAAGCCGATGGCAAGGTATCTTAAAACTTCCTAACACCGTAATATATACCACATAGTCCATACGTAGTATATATTAAACTAAAAAAGGCCGATTAAATACGTATACAATTAACTTTAAAGTTTCTACAGAAATAAAATTTTGACAACATTTTCTATAGAAGTAAAATGTTGACAAAATTTTCTATATAGAAATAAAATTTGGAAAAAATATTCTATAGAAATAAAATTTTGACAAAATTTTCTATAGAAATAAAATTTTGACAAAATTTTCTATAGAAATAAAATTCTGACAAAATTTTCTATAGAAATAAAATTTTGTCAAAATTTTCTATAGAAATAAAATTTTTTCAAAATTTTCTATAGAAATAACATTTTGACAATGTTTTCTATAAAAATAAAATGTTGGTAAATTTTTATTGGCTTGAGTGGCAACCATGATTATGAACCGATATGGACCAATTTTTGTGTGATTGGGGATCGGCTATATATAACTATAGGCCGATATGGACCCATTTTGGCATGGTTATTAGCGGCCTTATACTAACATCACGTTGCAAATTTCAACCGGATCGGATGAATTTTGCTCCTCCAAGAGGCTCCGGAGATCAAATCTGGGGAACGGTTTATATGGGGGCTATATATAATTATGGACCGATATGGACCAATTCTTGCGTGTTTGTTAGAGACCACATTCTAACACGATGTTCCAAATTTCAACCGGATCGGATGAATTTTGCTCCTCCAAGAGGCTCCGGAGGACAAATCTGGGGATCGATTTATATGGGGGCTATATATAATTATAGACCGATATGGACCAATTCTTGCGTGTTTGTTAGAGACCACATTCTAACACGATGTTCCAAATTTCAACCGGATCGGATGAATTTTGCTCCTCCAAGAGGCTCCGGAGGACAAATCTGGGGATCGATTTATATGGGGGCTATATATAATTATAGACCGATATGGACCAATTCTTGCATGGTTGTTAGAGACCATATATTAACACCACGTACCAAATTTCAATCGGATCGGATGAATTTTGCTCCTGTAAGAGGCTCCGGAGGTCAAATCTGCGTATCGGCTTATATGGGGGCTATATATAATTATGGGTCGATGTGGACCAATTTTTGCATGGTCATTAGAGAACATATACCAACACCATGTACCAAATTTCAGCCGAATCGGACGAAATTTGCTTCTCTTATAGCAATCGCAAGCCAAATTTGGGGGTCCGTTTATATGGGGGCTATACGTAAAATTGGACCGATATGGACCAATTTTTGCATGGTCATTAGAGAACATATACCAACACCATGTACCAAATTTCAGCCGAATCGGATGAAAGTTGCTTCTCTTATAGCAATCGCAAGCCAAATTTGGGGGTCCGTTTATATGGAGGCTGTACGTAAAAATGGACCGATATGGACCAATTTATGCATGGTTGTTAGAGACCATATACTAACACCGTGAACCAAATTTCAGCCGGATCGGATGAAATTTGCTTCTCTTAGAGCAATCGCAAGCCAAATTTGGGGGTCCGTTTATATGGAGGCTATATGTAAAAGTGGACCGATATGGTCCATTTGCAATACCATCCGACCTACATCAACAACAACTACTTGTGCCAAGTTTCAAGTCGATAGCTTGTTTCGTTCGGAAGTTAGCGTGATTTCAACAGACGGACGGACGGACGGACGGACGGACGGACATGCTCAGATCGACACAGAATTTCACCACGACCCAGAATATATATACTTTATGGGGTCTTAGACCAATATTTCGACGTGTTACAAACGGAATGACAAAGTTAATATACCCCCATCCTATGGTGGAGGGTATAAAAATATTAACTAAAAGATAAGAAGAAAATCATTGGTGCCAAATCATGACCATTTTAACCATACAGTAGTTCATTCTTACTATTTTGGGGAATCGTACGAAAGTTTTTATTTGCTTTAGTTCTTATTGAACTTATGTGTACGGTCATAGAACTTTATACTCACGTTTAGTTCATAAAATATTTGAGACATACGTAAAAGAACGAAAATTTCATTGGGCTGTGAAAATTTTCGCAAAAAGTAATAAAATTTAACTACTAACAAATAATTTTTTACGATAAAAATAAGTTAAATTTTGCGTTAGTTTAACTACGGAAATTTTTTCTGTGTATAATACATATTTATCGGCCCATAAATCATAAATGCACTTTTGCGAAATTGCATAAATATGGCTTAGAATTAAAATATTTCCACATTTCTTTTACTAACATTTTAAACCAAGAGTTTTTTTAGAAGACTAAAAAATTGTAGTAATATAAAATTTTATACATAGAACCCAACAACTTTGAAAGTTTTAAAATGCCCGCCCTACTTTAGACTTTCCTTACTTGTTTTTAAAAAGCCGAAAGAGTTTTTAACCAATTACTTCGCTTCTCTAAATTGAACCCTAATAAGGTATTTGCAATATTCTTCGATTTTTAAAAGAAAGCAGACTAAGAAAATCACCCATAACGCTTAGCATACTTTCTCTTCTTCCACTTTTATGTAGCTTCTGGTAGTCAATGTCATTATTTCAGCAATCAATGAGGCGTTAGTCCAATAAAAATAAAATTGATTTCATAGTTGAAACCCCCAAAGTGGTGATAAATTAATTAAAATTAAATTCAAGCAATACAAGATCACAAATCTCATTCATGCCACCAAATGCATCTTCATTTGTGTGTGGGGGCCGATATGCCCCACAAAAGTACTTCCGAGATGCATTCTCATCCAATGTAGCATCCGATTTACGCTTCACTAATAACACGGCATAAAAATTAGGCATAAAACTGCTCATAAAATTCGAAGTCATTTGTGCATTTGGGAATTGTTTTGTGGTTTGGAGACTGGAGTACTATAGCACAACATGTGCCTCTCCAAACCAAACCAAGGGTGAGTATGCAATGAATGTATGAAAATACAAATGTGGTTGAATGTATGGATGTTTTGGGGGTTAGGCGGACTGACTCCTGATGATGTTTTTGTCTGCAATGAGCCTTGGCGAAAGAATAAAAATAAATTTCCTCTAGAGATGAGTATATGCGAGGGGATTGGAGGAAGACAATGCAATTTGAAAATAATCAAAATTTGGAAATACAAGAAGGCTTGTACAGAACTCTTCCATATTTGCAGTGTGGATCACTGTTACCATATTTGGTAGAATTCTACAAAAAATGGTAGATTGTTTACTATTTGGTAGATTGGTAGAATTCTTGATGTAAAAATTTCAATAGAAATACAATTTTGACAACATTTTCGATAGAAATAACATTTTGATAAAATTTTCTATAGAAATAAAATTTTGACAACATTTTCGATAGAAATAAAATTTTGACAAAATTTTCTATAGAAATAAAATTTTGACAAGATTTTCTATAGAAATAAAATGTTGACAAAATTTTCTATAGAAATAAAATTTTGGCAAAATTTTCTATAATAATAAAAATACAATTTTGACAACATTTTCTATAGAAATAAAATTTGGACAAAATTTTCCATAGCAGTAAAATTTTGACAAAATTTTCTACAGAAATAAAATTTTGACAAAATTTTCTTTAGAAATAAAATTCGTTTTCTTTTGTTATTGTTGGTTTTGTTCTTTAATCATTGGATTTTTTTTTTGTTTTTGGACAAAAATAAAATTTGGACAAAAATTTCTACGGAAATAAAGTTTTGACAAAATTTTCTATAAAAATAAAATGTTGGCAAAAGTTTCCAATAAAATAAAATTTTGACAACATTTTCTATAGAAATAAAATTTTGGCAAAATTTTCTATAGCAGTAAAATTTTGGCAAAATTTTCTATAGCAATAAAATTTTGGCAAAATTTTCTATGGCAATAAAATTTTGACAAAATTGTTTATAGAAATAAAATTTTGGCAAAATTTTCTATAGAAATAAAATTTTCTATTTGAAAATAATCAACATTTGGAAATGCAATAAGGCTTGTACAGAATTCTTCCATATTTGCAGTGGGGATCACGGTTACCACAGTTCGTAGACTTCTACCAAAAATGGTAGATTGTTTACTATTTGGTAGAATTCTTAATTTAAAAAATTTCTATAAAAATAAAATTTTGGCAAAATTTTCTATAAAAATAAAGTTTTGGCAAAATTTTCGATAGAAAAAAATTTTTGGCAACATTTTCTATAGAAACAAATTTTTGTCAAAATTTTTTATAGAAATAGAATTTTGACAAAATTTTCAGAAATAAAATTTTTACAAAATTTTCTATAGAAATAAAATGTTGGCTAAATTTTCTACAGAAATGAAATTTTGTCAAAATTTCCTATAGAAATAAAATTTTGACATTTTCTATAGAAAATTTTTTGGTTCTTCTTGGTAACTGAGTTAAAAATATAATCATACAGTAAAGGGTGATACGGTCAATATTTGGTCAAGGGAAAACACGTGTAAATCGTTGAAATCGTTTATTTAAAAAATCAAATTAAATTTCTTTTTCAAGTTCAATTAGTATAAAATTCAGGAAAAATATTCAGTTAGGCTTTCGCTTTTCCACATCCGAATTGCCGGGCCTCACACTTGACATCTGCCATCAGATTTTGTACAGCCACCTTGTCCACCTTCTTCGCCGCAGAAAGCCAGTTTGCCTTGAACTGCTGCTCGTCTTTAGCAGTTTTATTGGTCTTCTTTAGGTTCCGCTTGACAATAGCCCAGTATTTATGAATTGGGCGGAGCTCTGGCGTGTTGGGAGGGTTCTTGTCCTTGGGAACCACCTGCACGTTGTTGGCGGCGTACCACTCCATGGCCTTTTTACCGTAATGGCATGATGCCAAATCCGGCCAAAACAGTACGGAACAACCGTGTTTCTTCAGGAAAGGCAGCAGACGTTTATTCAAATACTCTTTCACGTAAATTTCTTGGTTGACAGTCCCGGAAGCTATGAAAATGCTGCTTTTCAAGCCACAGGCACAGATGGCTTGCCAAACCAGATATTTCTTTGCGAACTTTGACAGTTTTATGTGCTTGAAAATATCTGCTACCTTTCTCCTTCCTTTTGCCGTATAAAACTCCTGTCCCGGAAGCTGCTTGTAGTCGGCTTTGACGTAGGTTTCGTCTAGAGGTCTGCACAATTCCGTTTGTAAATGCAGAGTACACGTGTACTTGCTACATGAGTACATCTATTTGAGAGATTCGCAAAACAATTGGTACACATTTTGATGAACACCAAAAGCCACGAGTAAATTCTTGTTGCTACTCTGATGTCTTCACTACCAACAAACACATATTCCTCTTTCTCTCTTATAGAAGTGTACACAGAGTGATCACGTCGAGTATGTTGCGAGAACAAAACTTCATATGTACCATGTACCACGTGCAGTTTCAGAAATACAAAAAAAACAGTTACTCTCCATAATATATGTTTTGGTTTGTTATAAAGAACGGCATACGTTAAGGTAAGTGTGTGACATACATAAATATATGAAATATGTGACATACATACATATCTATGATTAATAATAATGGAAAGTTTTGCTTCGCACATAACTGAGAAGTACTTGTGGTACCACGTGAAGTGAAGAGAATCCATGTTGTACTTTTTCTCAAGTACTTACATTTTTATTGTTCCTTTTTTTCGGAACACATATTGTTTCGGATAAGTACTTGGTGGTATTTGACAAGCAAGTGTTCTCTTCACTTCACTACTTGCGCTCTGAGAGAAAGACAGTGTATGTACTATATTCGACAGCGAATTGCATACATGTAGTGAAAAGTTATTCGATGCAGACCTCTAGTTTCGTCATCCATTACCACGCAGTCAAACTTCGTCAGCATCGTCGTGTACAGCCTCCGGGATCGCGCTTTGGCCGTCGTATTTTGTTTATCATCGCGATTTGGAGTCACTACCTTCTTGTAAGTCGATTGTCCGGCTCGTTTTTTTGGCTCGATGCACGGTTGTAGACGATACACCCAGCTTATTTGCGGCATCTCGGAGAGAGAGAGAGGTTAGGGTTTCGCTTGAAACTACCGGCAACTCTCTTTGTCGTCTCAGCTGCTTCCGGTTTTCGATTTCCCCCCGATCCAGACTTCCTGGCTGTCGACAAACGTCCCCAAACACTTTAATTACATTTGTAACGGTTGATTTGGCAACTTTTAGCGATTTTGCCAGCTTTGCGTGCGAGTAGCTCGGATTTTCGCGATGCGCGAGCAAAATTTTTATACGCTGCTCTTCTTGCTTGGACGGCATTTTGACAACTGAAGAGTGAATTCCAAAATCAAAATAGGAGCAACATTCTACACACACACACCTTCAAAATGAGGGGTGTTCAGGTTTTTTAAATGCAAAATTGAAAGAAATACGTCAAGTTTATATTGACCAAATTTTGACCATATCACCCTTTATGGTTAAAATGGTCATGATTTGGCGCCAATTATTTTCTTCTTTACTTTTAGTTAATTTTTTCTTCTATGATGTAATGATGTAATTTCGTGAACGGCAGTTAAAAAGTACAACAGGACATTAAAATTTCCTGGTTTTAACAACGCTTTGTGGAAATCTCAAAATGTGGAGTAAAATTTAGTTCAATTTTCGTGCGTGGTAGTTCATTCTTCCTATAAAACAGTTCACTTTTTTCGGTGTATATTCAAAGCATAAGCTAATTCAATAGAATCAAAATTGTAAACTTCAGTTGAAGAAAGCTAAGCTAAACTCTTAATATACCCTTCGCATCTCATATCCCTTCTCGCACATACAGTTATGCTACCACATTCATTTTGTATCATTATGCTCAGTACGATTGTTTCTGTGTATGTTCTATGGAATCGCCACTCTATCTCTCTCTTTCTTTCACTCACACTCTTAACGAGGCGTCTGAATAATTAATTTGTAATAAATGTTGTAAATATTTGATGTTGCTATTAATTATATGAATACGAGGAGCATCTCCCCACTAGAACGGGGAAGGCGGAGAAATAAGCAATGCACTCCATCCGTCGTACATAGAATTTTTATAAATATGCTGCCACACAGCTGATAATCACTTGGGAATTGGGGAGTGATTTAAGTGGATTTTTAGTATTGATGTTAGAAATTATGTGTGAATTTGAGAGAAATCTGCTATCATAGATATCAGTGTTTGGGTATGAAGTTGCTTTATGATTTTATATGAATTGAATTGGGGATTTGGATTTTTATTTTTGGGGCTTTAAAGCAATTGGAAGTCTAATGTGGATAAATATTAACTTGTATAATTAGTTGCACAAGGCACTAAAGCAAATTTAATTCAATTTTAGTTCATTGCAATTATTATGCTTAGTAAAAATTTGTCAAATAAGAGAAAGTTTTCTTGGCTTTGATATTTTTTATTAGAAAAAGGAGGAAAAATACAAATGAAGCATAAATATCTAATAAATTCATATTACTCACAAAACAGTTCAGAAGTTCTTAAAGTTTGTAAGTTTTACCACAAATATGACCATGTATTAATTTCGTATGGGCTAAAAACCTTTTTGCAATTTTGAACTCCATTTTTTTTTTGCAAACTACGAAATTTTCTTTAACAAGTGAACAAAAATGAATTATGTGTAATAAATGTTATTAAATTTGTAAGAAAATGCTTACCTATTTTTATAACAGCGGCGTGCTATCGGCGTTTGGATTACGCTATAGTTAAAATTTTCGAAAATTTACCTACATTTTCCTTCCTAGTGAGTTCACTTTTTTGATTAAAATTAGTGATTAATCTACAAAAAATAATAAATATTAGGGCAAGAGACGATTTATTTCAAGACGTAGCGATGCTACAACATTTTAACCCCACCAAAAAATATCTCTTCTCGATGCCTGTAAAATAGACCTCCGTTGCCGCAAAGACCTCGTAATTTGACAGATGTTAGTGGCACTTCCTATAGACTTTTCATACCCTCCACCATACGATGGGGGTATATTAACTTTGTCATTCCGTATGTAACACATCTAAATATTGCTCTAAGACCTCATAAAGTATATATATTCTGGGTCATGGTGAAATTCGGAGTCGATCTGAGCATGTCCGTCCGTCCGTCTGTTGAAATCACGCTAACTTCCGAACGAAACAAGCTATCGACTTGAAACTTGGCACAAGTAGTTGCTATTGATGTAGGTCAAATGGTAGTGCAAATGGGCCATATCGGTCCACTTTTACGTATAGCCCCCATATAAACGGACCCCCAAATTTGGCTTGCGGGGACTCTAAGAGAAGCAAATTTCATCCGATCCAGCTTAAATTTGGTACATGGTGTCAGCATATGATCTCTAACAACCATGCAAATATCGGTCATAATTATATGTAGCCCCCATATAAACCGATCCCCCGATTTGGCTTGCGGAGCCTCTAAGAGAAGCAAATTTCATCCGATCCGGTTGAAATTTGGTACATGGTGTAAATATATGGTTAACCACTATGCAAAAATTGCTCCACATCGGCCAATAACTATATATAGCCCCGATCCCCTGATTTGGCTTGCGGAGCCTCTAAGAGAAGCAAATTTCATCCAATCCGGTTCAAGTTTGGTATATGGTGTTAATATATGGCCTCAAACATCCATGCAAAAATTGGTCGAAATCGGTGCATAATTATATATAGCCCCCATATAAACCGATCACCATATTTGACCTCCGGAGCCTCTTGGAAGACCAAAATGCATCTGATTCAGTTGAAATTTGGTACGTGGTGTTAATATATGGCCTCAAACACCCATGCAAAAATTGGTCGAAATCGGTCCATAATTATATATAGCCCCCATATAAACCGATCCCCAGATTTGACCTTCGGAGTCCCTTGGAAGAGCAAAATTCATCCGATTCGGTTGAAATTTGGTACGTGATGTTAGCATATGGTATCCAACAACCATGCAGGAATTGGTTCATATCAGTCCATAATTATATATAGCCCCCATATAAACCGATCCCCAGATTTGACCTCCGGTGCCTTTTGAAGAAGCAAAATTCATCCGATCTGGTTGAAATTTGGTACGTGGTGGTAGTATATGATATTTAACAGCCATGCCAAAAGCGGTCCAAATCAGTCCATAATCATATATGGCCTCCATCAGGAAATCAGGAGAATACGGTGGAGCGGCCACAGCCATAGCCTTGGAGTAAATGCGTCGCCCATTGCATCCTCAACTTTTTCATGCCAAACATTTTGTGAATACATTGCTGACATTGAAAAAAAAATTGTGAAATATTTGTAATGAAGACTTTTGTAATTATGAAAGCTGAGCTTAATTCCTTTCCAATGACCCTAGTCTCTACACCGGAAGCTGCTTAGTTTGAGCATATACACTAGATAGGGTCACGGCCTAAAGGAAAAAAAAAGTTGATGCGGTCACCCCCCAGTTTTGTAGCATATTCGAAGTCCATATGTTTTTGCTAGAACAATTTGAGAGCCTACTGTTTTAAAATTCTAACAATCACTTTCGCTTTCGGGTGGTCGTAGGGTGCACGGAAAAAAAAATTTGGTGTTCTGAAATTGTCTTCGAATATGCTACAAAACTGAGGGGTGACCGCATCAACTTTTTTTCGTGACCCTATCTAATATACACTCAAAAAAAGTTTACTAGGATCCAAAGATTTTGACCTTCCCTTGACGATTTTGGTATTCATTCCGAGCCAAAGATGCAACTTCTTTAAAATAAAGAAATTTTTTAGCAACATATGTGGCTTTAAATCTAGGACCAATAAAATTAAAATTAGGATGCAGATCTCATTTATCAAATGTCCATTCTCTTTTCGCGGTGTATTAATAAAGGTACTCACGTACAAACAAATGTAATTTTAAAAATCCGAATTATAACGGATACTTCAAAGTAAAAATGTTTTCTTAATTACAAAAAAACTTTAAACCAAAGACGTTAAATCCTCAAAATAAGTCTTACGCCCATTTTCATGAAGCTCCGTTAGTGCTCCGTTAACTAACGAACTTTTAAAGCGCATTATGGGCATAGCTGTCATCTTGCGTATATATTCCATATGGCAGTTAGGAACTTAACTGCCGAAAATTTTTCAGTTAAAGTTAACCGGAGAGAAGATATTTGGAATTTACTTTCTGTTAACTGACAGTTAAAGCCTAACGGAGCTACATGAAAACGGTCGTTAGTCTATATTTGAAGCTTTTTTATTTCAATCTAAAGTTTCAATATTTCAGTTAATTTAAGGACAATTACTTTAAATCAAAAATTTGTTTCTTTACTGTAAGGAAAATTAGCCTTAGTTCAAGGACATGCGACTTTAACGGAGGAAAGCACATTTACAAAATTTGAGTCCTAAATTTTAATTAAAATTTCATTATTTGAAAGAAATTTGTCCTTAACATTTTGTAAATTCCGCATCCAAAAATTTAGGTTGCGTAATATTTTTTTCAGTGTAGTAAAACTTCATATTAGAATTTGAAGAACTAAATTCGAATTAAAGGTCCAGCTTTGTGTCTCGGCTAAGTTTTTGCTGTAACTTTCAAATTCGAACTTATCTTCACACACACATCGAAAATTATAGGGAAAATGTCATAAAGGTAGTATTGAAGGCCTGAGCAAACAAACATTTCGGCCACAGACCAAGGACTTTACAATAAAACTTTGCACCATAACACCCACAAAGTTTCTCTTTTCATATTTACCTCGTAATGGCCACCAAATTCTCTGGATCTCAATCCGTTCGACTTATATGCCTGCGGCAATTCGGAGAGTAAGATTGACTCTAAGAATACCAAAGTGTCTATCATCTAAAGCAATCATCACCCGCCAACGAAAAATGACTTAAAAATGACGTTTCTCGCATCATTTTTACAGCACAATGACTACCAAAATGAGCCTGGGACTTTTTGGAGAGTAAGATTGGCTCTGTCCGATCGAAATCCTATTATATATAAACTAATCATTTGCCTTAATTATAACAAACACTCCCGAATTAATACAAACAAATTCGATTAGCAATTCATATATAGATTTATGTTCTTTTTCCCCAACTTATGTTGACATTCATAAATTTTGTTTTTTTTTTTTTTTATTAGAAAACTAATTCGTTATGACTTTTAATAAATTTGCCTCATAATCCCTCAACAAAGACTTCAGACTAGCTAAGTGCGTTCTCCCTCACTTGTCACATTGAAATAATCCAAAATAATTCTGTGGCTGACATTAACTTCTGATGATCCCTCCAAAAATAATCTGTCCGTCTCAATGTGTACTGCAACCACTTACTTACATGTGATGAGGAGCCATCCTCACAGGAATGATAAATGGCTTTGTGGGGGAATGCAACTTGTAAATCTGTCACGCGTCGTTGTAAATCATCACAGGCGGAAAACCGCACAGACCAGATAAATTAGAGGAAGATGAGGGGCCACAGGCATCCTCTTCATATTTCCAAAATGTATTCCCAGGACGTGACTACATATTCGATTGCAGTTTGTATATATATATTTTGTTTTTGAACCACACAGATGTTTGAAGTCATGCCGTTGTATTGAATGAAATCAGTAGCTGTATAGGCGTTTCCTACCAATCGATTTCACAGCAAGTTGGACAATATTGAAATGAGATGTTCATTGAGTTGGCAATTTTCTATGGTTGCATGTCTTTTGGTGTCCTTTTTTTACTTTGAAGATAGGCAAGGCGTTGTCCGGTTTTAATTCTATTACACTGACATAAGAATGTGGGTGGATGTGTGAATGATTTAATATGAAAAACATTGAAGGAGTTTTTCTTAAGTGGTTAGGTACGATGGAAACCACCAGGATAGTACAACTTCACGGAGTTGAAGTGAAATCAAATTGGAGATTAACATAGAGGATATTTTTTCGGTGGGCAACATTAGGAAATCCCATAAAATAAAAAAATGTCATCTCAATAAATGATAGCACTATGCCACTAATTAAGCAAAAACTGTCCGAAATAACATACATTTTAGAAACAGTTTAGATTTGTTCGAATTAGCAACTTTGAGCACAAATTAGGACTTAAATACTGCTATTAATTTTCATGAATACTGCTATTTATTTCGATGAATATGAGCAGGAAGCGACCACCTGCGACGCTTGAATTGTGATGGCTAATCGAAGGTGTAACATTTTTGCTGACCCCTTTGGCCGCAATTTACACAATATTAAGAAGTTCATAACCTTTGCTTTGAAAATTGTGTCCCATCGTTAAAGTCTTATATCTTTAAAGTAAAGCAAATTTTCCTTAAAGTAACGAAAAACATATTTGATTTAAATAAACAATCTTCAAAGTAACTGAGATATTGAATCTTTGCAGCAAAAGTGAAAATGGTTCAAATATACACTGAAAACAAGTATATACGGCCGTAAGTTCGGCCAGGCCGAATCTTATGTACCCTCCACCATGGATTGCGTAGAAACTTCTATGAAAGACTAACATCCACAATCGTATTACTTGGGTTGTGGTATCTTAAAACTCCTTAACATCGTTTTCTAAATTGTGAGTTAGTCCACACGTGGTATATATATTAGACCAAAAAAGGTATGTACAGGTAAGTCTACAAATAATTACGAATCGATATGGACTTTTGCACGGAACGTAGAGAGCCAGAATTGAAATATGGGGCTCGCTTATATGGGGGCTATATACAATTATGAACTTGATATGGACCAATTTTTGTGTGATTGGGGATCGATTTATCTGAGGGCTATATATAACTATAGACCGATATGGACCTAGTTAGGAATGTTTGTTAACGGCAATATACTAGCACAATGTACCAAATTTCAAATGACTCGGATGAAATTTGCTTCTCCAAGAGGCTCCAAAACCAAATCTTGGGATCGGTGTATATGAGGCTATGTATGATTATGGACTGATATGGACCACTTTTGGCATGGTTGTTAAATATCATATACTTCCACCACGTACCAAATTTCGAGCAGATCGGATGAATTTTGCTTCTCCAAAAGGTACCGGTGGTCAAATCTGGGGATCGATTTATATCGGAGTTATATATAATTATGGACTGATAGGAACCAATTCCTGCATGGTTGTTGGATACCATATACTAACATCACGTACCAAATTTCAACCGAATGGGAAGAATTTTGCTCTTCCAAGGGGCTCTGGAGGTCAAATCTGGGGATCGGTTTATATGGGGCCTATATATAATTATGGACCGATATCGACCATTTTTTGCATGAGAGTTTGAGGCCATATATTAACACCACGTACCAAATTTCAACTGAATCAGATGAATTTTGGTCTTCCAAGAGGCTCGGGAGGTCAAATCTGGTGATCGGTTTATATGGGGGCTATATATAATTATGGACCGATGTGGACCAATTTTTGCATAGTTGTTAGAGACCATATATTAACACCATGTACCAAATTTCAGCCGGATCGGATGAAATTTGCTTCTCTTATAGGCCTCGCAAGCCAAATCGGGGGATCGGTTTATATGGGGGCTATATATAATTATGGACCGATGTGAACCAATTTTTGCATGGTTGTTAGAGCCCATATACTAACACCATGTATCAAATTTCAGCCGGATCGGATGAAATTTGCTTCTCTTATAGGCCTCGCAAGCCAAATCGGGGGATCGGTTTATATGGGGGCTATATATTATTATGGACCGATGTGGACCAATTTTTGCATAGTTGTTAGAGACCATATACTAACACCATGTACCAAATTTCAGCCGGATCGGATGAAATTTGCTTCTCTTAGAGGCCTCGCAAGCGAAATCGGGGGATCGGTTTATATGGGGCTATATATAATTATGGACAGATGTGGACCAATTTTTGCATGGTTGTTACAGACCATATACTAACACCATGTACCAAATTTCAGCCGGATCGGATGAAATTTGCTTCTCTTAGAGCAATCGCAAGCCAAATTTGGGGGTACGTTTATATGCACACAAAAAAATTTTTTTCTGATTCAATCACGAAATTAATTGATCCAATTAATTTTTTAATTGAAGTGTCTTCAATCACAGAAATGATAGTATCAATTAAAAAATTAATTGGCATTCAATTAAAAAATTAATTGATTCAATTAAAAATTTAATTGATACTATTAATTTGTGTGATTGATATTTATTTCAATTAAAAAATTTGTTGATTCAATTAAATTTTTAATTGAATATTTTTTAAAACTCAATTAAGATTTTAATTGGAAAAATTTTCGTGAATTTTTTTTCTGTGTGGGGGCTATATATAATTATGGACCAATGTGGACTTCTCTTAGAGGCCTCGCAAGCCAAATTTTTGGGTCCGTTTATATGGGGGCTATACGTAAAAGTGGACCGATATGGCCCATTTGCAATACCGTCCGACCTACATCAATAACAACTACTTGTGCCAAGTTTCAAGTCGATAGCTTGTTTCGTTCGGAAGTTAGCGTGATTTCAACAGGCGGACGGACGGACGGACGGACATGCTCAGATCGACTCAGAATTTCACCACGACCCAGAATATATATACTTTATGGGGTCTTAGAGCAATATTTCGATGTGTTACAAACGGAATGACAAAGTTAATATACCCCCCATCCTATGGACTCAAATATATCTCTAATACATATATATCGACCTATAAATCATAAAAATTGCTTTGGATTTAAATATTTCCAATATTTTCCCTTAGATTTAAATACATATATGTATATGGGAACATAAACCGCCTATAACTTTGTATCTGAATGCAATACATCAAATGGTTTTATTAGATGGTAAACAATACAAGCGGTTTCAAAATTAGAGCAAACTGCATTTGGTTGCAATAAATATCAGCCACCCGGAACATGTTTAATTTTTATTTATTTACTTTTGGCAAACTCCGCCAATATTTGGAATTCTCTGAAGATTAGGATTAATTATGGCACCCCGGTATTTTTTAATTGATTAATTAATTTTTCTACCACCATCTGCAGTATCCTACATTTCGGCTACTAACATACATGTCGGTCACTTAATGAAAAAATGGTACTCCCACTTGAAAATTAATATTTCGGTAGGGTTGACACTGCAATACCGGTAAAGAAAAAGGAAACGTCCCTTCTAGGATGATGTAGAAATCAATTACTGTTGTCGTAATTCATGTCTCATCTGTATGGGGTCATCTTTTTCATAATATCACTGAGTTTATATCTGCGAAGAGTGATATTCTTAAGAGAAGAGACCCTTCCTTAAGAGATGCAAATCTATGGGTGTATTGTGTTCAATTCTAAATCAGTTCTGTCAACACCTCAAGTGACTGTGGTACAGATGTTTTGCGTAATAAATTTGTTAAGGATCAACCCACAGCGGTCATGGAAAGTACTTGAAAATTCCAAGAAGTCATGAACAAAGAGATGCCCATACCCAACGCAAACTATCACAGTAAGGCGACATGTAATCGCCCACACAGTGTGAACTCAATTAACTAACTGAACTCGGGACTAATAGACTGCATGTCTCTAGACTAAGAGTACTTGAGTTCATTTTTAACTAAAATCTCATATTGTCCTTACATTTTATGTCGATGTAGTTTTATTAAAAACAATAAAAATACAAGGTTCATGACCAATTTTCTTAACACTTTTCATTTTATTTGCTGAGCATTTCAAGTCCATTTTCAAGTATTTTTTCCACATTTCCCGCATCCATGATAATGGGTAATTTACAACTTTGGCAAATGTGTAAAATATTAAAAAGTCATATAAAAATTATTTTTAAATTAAATTTAATTTGAAAACGATGCCACGAACGCAACCGCAGCATTACAAAAAAATCATCAAATGCCACAAAATATAAAGGAAGAACATGTCATAATAAAGTGTTCAGCATGTTCAGACATAACCACATAAGATGTCCGTATGATGCAACATTCATTGCTGTTGCAGTGCATGGCAGCCACTGAACAGAAGAACAAAAATTGTATTTCTATCAACACTTAACCAATAATTACGGTGATACCCACATAATAAAATTAATGATGCTGAAATTGTGAAAAATACTAAATTGAATTGTTTGCACATTTAGCACAGACCATGTGACACAGGAGTTTATGGCGATGACTTTGCAGACATTGGGGATTTTTGTTTTTGCAAATAACAAAACCCCAAAACACTCAATATTGGTGAGCAATAAAAGGAGAAATAAACTTCAGAGGAGAAAGCAGCAGAATTAGATAAACCTCTCTTTAACCGATCAGTTATATACAGTGTGGCTTATTGTTAATTTTATTGATTACAACCATACAAAGTCATTTTGATCTATTGCATTCAGAAATAATGTTATTCGTGATGGGATCACTGTTGTCACAGTTGGTAGAATTCTACAAACAAATGTATATTTTTTACTGTTTGGTAGATTGGTAGAATTATTAATATTTTGGTTGATCCTCTTACACTACGTCGTACTTCATAAATGTTCTATAGATCAAATTTTTACAAACATTTCTATAAAAAAACAAGTAAGGAAAGTATAAAGTCGGGCGGGGCCGACTATATTATACCCTGCACCACTTTGTAGATCTAAATGTTCGATACCATATCACATCCGTTAAATGTGTTGGGGGCTATATATAAAGGTTTGTCCCAAATACATACATTTAAATATCACTCGATCTGGACAGAATTTGATAAACTTCTACAAAATCTATAGACTCAAGATTTAAGTCGGCTAATGCACTAGGGTAGAACACAATCTTAGTAAAAAAAAAACAAGTAAGGAAAGTGTAAAGTCGGGCGGGGCCGACTATATTATACCCTGCACCACTTTGTAGATCTAAATTTTCGATACCATATCACATCCGTCAAATGTGTTGGGGGCTATATATAATGGTTTGTCCCAAATATATACATTTAAATATCACTCGATGTGGACAGAATTTGATAGACTTCTACAAAATCTATAGACTCAAAATTTAAGCTGGCTAATGCACTAAGGTGGAACACAATTTTAGTAAAAAATATGGGAAACATTTAAATCTGAAGTAATTTTAAGGAAACTTCGCAAAAGTTTATTTATGATTTATTGCTCGATATATATGTATTACAAGTTTAGGAAAATTAGAGTCATTTTTACAACTTTCGACTAAGCAGTGGCGATTTTAAAAGGAAAATGTTGGTATTTTGACCATTTTTGTCGAAATCAGAAAAAACATATATATGGGAGCTATATGAACCGATTTCAACCAAATTTGGCACGCATAGCAACAATGCTAATTCTACTCCCTGTGCAAAATTCGGAGTTAAAAATTGGCCTCTGGGGTCATATGAGTGTAAATCGGGCGAAAGCTATATATGCGAGCTATATCTAAATCTGAACCGATTTCAACCAAGTTTGACACGCATAGCTACAATGCTAATTCTACTCCCTGTGCAAAATTTCAACTAAATCGGGGTTAAAAATTGGCCTCTGTGGTCATATGAGTGTAAATCGGGCGAAAGCTATATATGGGAGCTATATCTAAATCTAAACCGATTTCAAAAAAATTTGGCACGCATAGCTACAATGCTAATTCTTCTCCCTGTGCAAAATTTCAGCCAAATTGGGGTAAAACTCTGGCTTCTGGGACCGTATTAGTCCATATCGGGCGAAAGATATATATGGGAGCTATATCTAATTCTGAACCGATTTCAAAAAAATTTCGCACACTTGACTATAGTACAAATTGTTCTTCTTGTGCAAAATTTTAAGCAAATTAGGGTAAAACTCTGGCTTCTGGGGCCATATAAGTCCATATCGGGTGAAATATATATACGGGAGCTATATCTAAATATGAACCGATTTCTTCCAAAATCAATAGGGATCTATTCTGAGCCAAAACACATACTTGTGTCAAATTTGAAGTCGATTGGACTAAGACTGCGACCTAGACTTTGATTACAAAAATGTGTTCACGGACAGACGGACATGGCTATATCGACTCAGGAGCCCACCCTGAGCATTTTTGCCAAAGACACCATGTGTCTATCTCGTCTCCTTCTGGGTGTTGCAAACATATGCACTAACTTATAATACCCTGTTCCACAGTGTGGAGCAGGGTATAAATATGGGAAACGTTTAAATCTGAAGCAATTTTAAGGAAACTTCGAAAAAGTTTATTTATGATTTATCGCTCGATATATGTGTATTACAAGATTAGGAAAATTAGATTCATTTTTACAACTTTTCGACTAAGCAGAAGCGATTTTACCAGGAAAATGTTGGTATTTTGACCATTTTTGTCGAAATCAGAAAAACATATATATGGGAGCTATATCTAAATCTAAACCGATTTCAACCATATTTGGCACGAATAGCAACAATGCTAATTCTACTCCCTGTGCAAAATATCAACTATTCTGTGTTCATATGAGTGTAAATCGGGCGAAAGCTATATATGGGAACTATATCTAAATCTGAACCGATTTCAACCAAATTTGGCTCGCATAGCAACAATGCTAATTCTACTCCCTGTGCAAAATTTCAACTAAATCGGAGTTAAAAATTGGTCCCTATGGTCATATGAGTATAAATCGGCCGAAAGCTATATATTGGAGCTATATCTAAATCTGAACCGATTTCAACCAAATTTGGCACGCATAGCTACAATGCAAATTCTACTCCCTGTGCAAAATTTCAACTAAATCGGAGCAAAAAATTGGCCTCTGTGGTCATATGAGTGTAAATCGGGCGAAAGCTATATATGGGAGCTATATCTAAATCTGAACTGATTTCAACCAAATTTGACACGCATAGCTACAATGCTAATTCTACTCCCTGTGCAAAATTTCAACCAAATTTGGGTAAAACTCTGGCTTCTGGGACCGTATTAGTCCATATCGGGCGAAAGATATATATGGAAGCTATATCTAAATCTGAATCGATTTCAATAAAATTTGGCACACTTGACTATAGTACTAATTGTTCTTCTTGTGCAAAATTTTAAGCAAATTAGGGTAAAACTCTGGCTTCTGGTAACATATAAGTCCATATCGGGCGAAATATATATATGGGAGATATATCTAAATCTGAACCGATTTCTTCCAAAATCAATAGGGATCTATTCTGAGCCAAAACACATACTTGTGCTAAATTTGAAGTCCATTGGACTAAAACTGCGACCTAGACTTTGGTTACAAAAATGTGTTCACGGACAGACGGACATGGCTATATCGACTCAGGAGCCCACCCTGAGCATTTTTGCCAAAGACACCATGTGTCTATCTCGTCCCCTACTGGGTGTTGCAAACATATGCACTAACTTATAATACCCTGTTCCACAGTGTGGAGCAGGGTATAATAAACTTCAGAGGAGAAAGCAGCAAAATCAGATAAACCTGTCTTTAACCGATCAGTTATATACAGTGTGGCTAATATGTATTACAACCAAATTCTAGCTATATTATTATTGTTAATTTTATTGTTTATAACCATACAAAGTCATTTTGATATATTGCATTCAGAAATAATGTTATTCGTGATGCAATCACTGTTGCCACAGTTAGTAGAATTCTACCAACAAATGTAGATTTTTTACTGTTTGGTGGATTGGTGTAATTATTAATATTTTGGTATATCATCTTACACTACGTCGTACTTCATAAATGTTCTATAGAAATAAAATATTGACAAATTTTCTATAGAAATCAACTTTTCACAAACATTTCTATAAAAAAATATTATTTTGACAAAAAATTCTATTAAAAGAAAATTTTGAAAAAATATTCTATTGAAATAAAATATTTACAAAATTTTCTATTTAACAAATTTACAAAATTTTCTATAAAAATAAAATATTAACAAAATACGCTATAGAAATAAAATATTGGAGAAATTTTCCATAGAAAGAAAAATTGACAAAAAATTACATAAAAAAGTAAAATATTGGCAAAATTTTCTATAAAAATAACAAAATTTTTTTATGGAAATAAAAATTTCGCAAAATTTTCTATAGAAATAACATATTGACAAAATTTTCTATACAAAATATATTTATATAAAAAGAATCTTTTGACAAAAATTTCTATAAAATAAAAATTTTCTATAGAAATACATTAAAAAAAAATTCCATAAATTTTCTATAGAAATCAAATTATGACCAAATTTTCTATAGAAATAAAATTTTGACGAAATTTTCTATAGAAATAAAATTTTGCTAATTTTTTATACCCTCTATCATAGGATGGGGGTATATTAACTTTGTCATTCCGTTTGTAACACATCGAAATATTGCCCTAAGACCCCATAAAGTATATATATTCTGGGTCGTGGTGAAATTCTGAGTCGATCTAAGCATGTCCGTCCGTCCGTCCGTCTGTTGAAATCACGCTAACTTCCGAACGAAACAAGCTATCGATTTGAAACTTGGCACAAGTAGTTGCTATCGATGTAGGTCGGATGGTATTGAAAATGGGCCATATCGGTCCACTTTTACGTATAGCCCCCATATAAAGGGACCCTCAGATTTGGCTTGTGGAGCCTCTAACAGAAGCATATTTCATCCGATCCTGCTGAAATTTGGTACATGGTGTTGGTATATGGTCTCTAACAACCATGCAAAAATTGGTCCACATCGGTCCATAATTATATATAGCCCCCATATAAACCGATCTCCAGATTTGGCTTGCGGAGCCTAAAAGAGAAACAAATTTCATCCGATCCGGCTGAAATTTGGTACATGGTGTTACTATATGGTCTCTAACAACCATGCAAAAATTGGTCCACATCGGTCCATAATTATATAGCCCCCATATAAACCGATCCCCAGATTTTGGCTTGCGGAGCCTCAAAGAGAAGCAAATTTCATCCGATCCGGCTGAAATTTGGTACATGGTGTTGGTATATGGTCTCTAACAATCATGCAAAAATTGGTCCACATTGGTCCATAATTATATATAGCGCCCATATAAACCGATCCCCAGATTTGGGTTGCGGAGCCTCAAAGAGAAGCAAATTTTATCCGATCCGGCTGAAATTTGGTACATGGTATTGGTATATGGTCTCTAGCAACCGTGCAAAAATTGGTCCATATCGGTCCATAATTATATATAGCCCCAAATAACACGTTCTCCAGATTTGACCTCCGGAGCCTCTTGGAGGAGCAAAATTCATCCGATCCGGTTCAAAGTAGGAACGTGGTGTTAGTATATGGTCGCTAACAACCATACCAAAATTGGTCCAATCACACAAAAATTGGTCCATATCGGTTCATAATCATGGTTGCCACTAGAGCCAAAAATAATCTACCAAAATTTTATTTTTATAGAAAATGTTGTCAAAATTTTATTTCTAGAGAAAATTTTGTTAAAATTTTATTCGGTTCATAATAAAATTTTCATCATTGTCAAAATTTTATTTCTATAGAAAATTTTTTCTAAATTTTATTTCTATAGAAAATTTTGTTCAAATTTTACTCGGTTCATAATCATAGTTGCCACTCGAGCCAAAAATAATCGACCAAGATTTTATTTCTATTGAAAATTTTGTCAAAAGTTTATTTCTATTGAAAATTTTGTTAAAATTTTATTTCTGTAGAAATTTTTGTCAAAATTTTTATTTCTATAGAAAATTTTGTGTTCTTTCTGTAGAAAATTTTGTCAAAATTTTATGTCTACTTTGTCAAACTGAATTATATACGTATTGGATCGATCTTTTTTGATTTAATATATACCACGTATGGACATTCAATTTAGAAGATGGTGTTAGGAGGTTTTAAGATACCTTGCCGGCAAGCGTTACCGCAACTTAAGTAATTCGATTGTGGATGGCAGTGTTTAGAAGAAGTTTCTACGCAATCCATGATGGAGGGTACATAAGCTTCGGCCTGGCCGAACTTACGGCCGTATATACTTGTTTTTTTTGCTCGAGTGGCAACCATGGTTATGGGAGCCATCGTGGTGCAATGGTTAGCATGCCCGCCTTGCATACACAAGGTCGTGGTTTCGATTCCTGCTACGACCGAACACCAAAAAGTTTTTCAGCGGTGGATTATCCCACCTCAGTAATGCTGGTGACATTTCTGAGGGTTTCAAAGCTTCTCTAAGAGGTTTCACTCGAATGTGGAACGCCGTTCGGACTCGGCTATAAAAATGAGGTCCCTTGTCATTGAGCTTAACATGGAATCGGGCAGCACTCAGTGATAAGAGAGAAGTTCACCACTGTGGTATCACAATGGACTGAATAGTCTAAGTGAGCCTGATACATCGGGCTGCCACATAACCTAACCTAACCTAACCTACACACAAAAAAATTTCACGAAAATTTTTCCAATTAAAATTTTAATTGAGTTTTAAAAAATATTCAATTAAAAAATTAATTGATTCAACAAATTTTTTAATTGAAACAAAAATCAATCACAAAAATAATAGTATCAATTAATTTTTTAATTGGATCTTTTAATTGGAATTAACTTTTTAATTGACCTTCAATTAATTTTTTAATTGATACTATCATTTCTGTGATTGAAGACATTTCAATTAAAAATTAATTGGATCAATTAATTTCGTGATTGAATCAGAAAAATTTTTTTTTGTGTGTATGGTTATGAACCGATATGGACCAATTTTTGTGTGATTGGGGATCGGCTATATATAACTATAGACCGATATGGACCAATTTTGGAATGGTTATTAGTGGTCATATACTAACACCACGTTGCAAATTTCAACCGGATCGGATGAATTTTGCTCGTCCAAGAGGCTCCGGAGTTCAAATCTGGGATTCGGTTTATATGTGAGCTATATATAATTATTGACCGA
This sequence comes from Haematobia irritans, assembly GCF_050003625.1. NCBI lineage: Eukaryota > Metazoa > Arthropoda > Insecta > Diptera > Muscidae > Haematobia > Haematobia irritans. The sequence goes on along the minus strand of NC_134397.1, from coordinate 224,829,770 downwards.
TATGGATCAATTTTTGCTTGGTTGTTAGAGACCGTATACTAATACCATGTACCAAATTTCAGCCAGATCGGATGAAATATGCTACTCTTATAGGCTCCGCAAGCCAAATCTGGGGATCCGTTTATATGGGGGATATACGTAAAAGTGGACCGATATGGCCCATTTGCAATACCATCCGACCTACATCAATAACAACTACTTGCGCCAAGTTTCAAGTTGATAGCTTGTTTCGTTCGGAAGTTAGCGTGATTTCAACAGACGGACGGACATGCTCAGATCGACTCAGAATTTCACCACGACCCAGAATATAAATGCTTTATGGGGTCTTAGAGCAATATTTCGATATGTTACAAACGGAATGACAAAGTTTATATACCCCCATCCTATGGTGGTGGGTATAAAAAAAATGTCTATAGAAATAAAACTTTATTGTTGTTTGTGATTTCAGCTTAAAACCATGCATTGACTAAACTACAAGTGTATGTTAGCTTAACCAACAGAATGTTTCTCAAATTTATTTGGGCAAAGCCCTATGTTTCTACAAAGATTTATTTCGGCAAAAGTCGACTATCATAAACCTTTTTTTCGGAAGGTTCAAGTGTGTGTGTGTGCGTGTGCGAACTGCCCGAATTTATTCTGATAATTGGTTGATAGTTTCGCTGCAAGTAGAGGATCCTGATGAGGAATGTAGTAAATCCGAAACGTGCGTCCATCCAACCATCTTGCAGTCTATAGGGCTTTGCCCAAATAAATTTGATAAGCATTCCTTTCCTCTGTTGGTTAAGCTACACTTTGTAGTTTACTCAATGCAATGTTTTAAGCTGAAAGCAAAAACAACAATAATTATTGAATAATAAACCAACAATAACAAAACGAATAAAATAAAATTTTGACAACATTTTCTATAGAAATTAAATGTCGACAAAATTTTCTATAGAAATAAAATTTTGACAAAATTTTTAAAAGAAATAAAATTTTGACAAAATTTTTAAAAGAAATAAAATTTTGACAAAATTTTCAATAGAAATAAAATTTTGATAAAATTTTCTATAGAAATAAAATGTTGACAACATTTTCTATAGAAATAAAATTTTGACAAAATTTTCTATAGAAATAAAATTTTGACAAAATTTTCAATAGAAATAAAATTATGTTCCAATGCCACTCGGCCACACAAAAATGCATTTTTGGGTGGGTAAGTGACTCGTATTTGCATGATTTGACATTGGATTTGTTCATTCAATTGCTTATAACTTTGCCATTTTTCCGTCATTTTTCTTCTAGTTGGTCTTATCCCAACAAAAAATGGAGCACTATTTCAGCAGGATTGCTAGGGAGAGAGGCAGTACCAACTGCTTACAAAACAAACGAATCAGCGCTGATTTTGGTGGGCGATGTCCCGATTTATAGAAGCTTCAACATAGCGCTGATATAATTGCTCATTTCAATAACAATATTGCTTGGAAGTGAGCAATATTGTTATTGGTATGAAGAAAAACAGCACTACCTTTCGCGCATCTATACTGCATGAATTGGTTGCAATAACGTAAACGAATGATCATAAACTTGTTTGATTACTCGTTTACGTTATTGCCGCCGATACATGTACACTGATAGAAAAAGTTTCGTTATATTAATGAAATGTGTCATTAAAATTGAGCCAAAGAAACAAATTCATTGATATAACGAAATTTTTCGTTATTATAACGAATTTTCTGTTAGTCAACGAAACGTTTCGTACTATTAACGAATATTTTCATTGTCTTAATGAAAATGTTTCGTTGTATCAATGAAGCATTTTCGTTGGCTCAATTTTAATGAAATTTTCTTTGTGTGTAGTGTGGATGCACTGCCTACTTTATTGCATACCAAAAACCGCAACAAAATTTTACTGCTGAAATAGTTTTTGCTGGGATTATCTACGTTAGAGTATCATATATACGACCATGGAAAGAAGCGGAAAATGGTCACTGTAAAACATTTTTTTTTTGTGAAAATTTACCCTTTTAGCATCGATATTTTTTGAACCACTTAACTTATTGCTTATCCAATTGTACACGATTATTCGTTATCTCAATACCTTTCATTTAGTAATAATCGGTCATTTCTAACTCGAGATATAATTTGTTTAGTGAAAACAGAGCGAAAAACTTATTTTAAGTTATATCTCAAAAAAACTGTTCCATAAAAATTTTTGTTAAATTTTTTTTTTCGAATACAGCAGATTAAAATACATAAGAAAAGTCACATCTCATCAAATGTACATGAAAAAGATATTTTGTAAACTAGTGTTATAGAAGAAAATCTTCTTTTGCTTTAGTTCTCTTTGAACTTATGTGGACAGTCATTGAACTTTATATCCATGTTTAGTTCATAAAAAATTTTGAAACATACTTAGAAAAGGACAATTTGGTGGAAACTATCGAAAAAATATTGAAATTGAACTACAAACAAATTTTTATTATTTTTTTTTTCAATAAAAATAAGATGAATTTAATTACGGTTTTTTGTGATGTTTTGGATTTTCCTTGATCTCCACATCTCCCGGATTGTGCTAAAACAGACTTAAATTCAAGTCTCTTGAATGATCTATTCAAGTGATATTAGGAAGAAAATCTGATGTATACCAATAGATATATTATTGCATTGGGAATATTGAATAAAATTTATATTATAACGAAAAATACCATTTGTGGAGTATAAACAAATACAACAACAAAAAAAATAAAAATAAAGCTTGTGAATGATATTAACATCGTCAATATGACTCTGGACATAAAACAGGGAAAACATCCATTAGCTGAAATGGATTTACATTTTCAATTCGATGTGATGGCATCAATCAAATCACCATCATCATCATCAACATCAGGAGTAACTTAAAATGCAACAAATACTTAAAATAACAAAATTTTTACGATTTTTATATTTTTCCTTCATTTTTGTGGTGTTTTTGGAGCAGTGGCTCTTTTGCTCCTCCTTTTTCGTGGTGTAAATAACAAAATCATCAAATGCTAGAAAGCAGAGTGCCATCAACACTGGCTTCTTCATCACCCATCATCAATGAAGATGGCATTGGTGTATCAGAGCATCAGTATAAGCTTTGGCTTCACAGCCATCATCATCAACAGAAAGTGAAAAAAGTGCAAAAAATATATTCGTTCCATTAAATATTTAGAAGTACTCACACGAGTTTAGATTGCAAAATGAATATTTTATAAGAGTGGTCGGTATTTTTTTCTTGGGGTTTTTTCCACTGAATAACCAAAAACCAACATATAAAGCTACAACAACAACAACAGCAACACTGATATGAGAATCGACATCAAAATATCCATAAAAACGCAACAAAATACAAAAGAGAAACAAATACTCACTCTCAATTCATACTAAACACATTGCATACTTTGTTATGGGTGTGTTTGTGGGATGGACAGGGGGGGGGGGTGACTAAAGTAGCTTAACTAAAGTAACATGAATTCAAGTACTTTGGAAATAAGCGAGTTGATTTTAGTTGATATTCGATGAAGAGGGTTCAATTCAGGCCATACAAAATAAAGGCAGCTTACATTTATCCATGGCTTTGGGTGCATTGTAATGCCGATGCTTTTTTATACCCTAAACCACATAGTGGTCAGGGTATAATAAGTTTGATCGGCCAAAAAATGTGCCTACCAGAAATATTGATTTTAGACCCCATAAAATATATACCGATCGACTCAGAATCACCTCCTGAGTCGATCTAGCGCTTGGTGTCCGTCCGTCCGTCTGTCCATGTATTTGTTGTTCACAGGATTCCGGTCGCAATTATTAACCGATTTTGATGAAATTTGGTACAGGGAGTTTTTTAGGCACAAGGACGAACGCTATTGAATTTGGAAGAAATCAGATCAAATTTAGATATAGCTCCCATATATATGTATGTCCCGATTTCGACAAATGGGGTCACGTTGCGCTTTTTTTTCGAACGGATCGTCACCAAATTTGGCAAAACGTAATCTTTTCCATCGCCCTTCAAGTCTGTAAAATTTCATCCAAATCGGTTCAGATTTAGATATAGCTCTCATATATATGTATCGCCCGATTTTTCTATATTTGTCCATAAAACCCTTATTTATCAACCGATCTTACTCAGATTTGGCTAAATGTAGTCCTCTATAGCACTAACTATATGTGCAAAAAATCATCGAAATCAGTTCAGATTTAGCTATAACTCCCATATATATGTACCGCCCGATTTTTCTAAATTTGGCCATAAAACCCTTATTTATAAACCGATCTTACTCAAATTTGGCTAAAGGTAGTCTTCTATAGCACTAACTATATGTGCAAAAGATCATCGAAATCGGATCAGATTTAGATATAGCTCCGATATATATGTATAGCCCGATTTTCCCAAATTTGGCCATAGAACCCTTATTTATTAACCGATCTTACTAAAAGTTGGCTAGATCAAGTCCTCTATAGTACTAACTATATGTGCAAAATTTCATCGAAATCGGTTCAGATGTAGATATAGCTCCCATATATGTATCACCCGATTTTGAAAAATTCGCCCCTAATAGCCTTATGTTTGACCATACAGGCTTCATTTCTTAACTGATCTTACTCAAATCTTGCACAAGGTAACCTTTTGTGGTATTAATCAAACCAGCAAAATATTATGCAAATTGGTTCAGATTTAGATATTGCTTCCATATATATGCATCGCTCGATTTTCCCAAATTTGGCCATAGTACTATTATTTATTAACCAATGTTACACAAATTTCAAATTTTGATGTACTAGTCGATCGTACTTATACGTACTTGTAGCTCTTACATAAGAATATTGCTCGATTTTTACAAATTTGTATTTATTACCCACACTAATTTAACGATTTTCTCTTTTTTAATAATGGGCTCAATATTAGTGGCATACCAAGTTCACCAATGTGGTATCACAATGGACTGAATAGTCTAAGTGAGCCTGATACATCGGGCTGCCACCTAACTTAACCTAACCTAACCTAGTGGCATATTAACTCCGTAGGTGCAATATCAACACAGCCAGTGTTGCTAGAAGTAGGAGAAATTCCCTATATGTAGGGTTTTTCTAATATTTAGCGTCTTGTAGGGACTTAGGGCCACAATGTAGGACATTTTCACTCAACACAATTTGTAAAGCAGGGCTTTATCTTTAACAATGTGTGGTAAACTTTATTCCTGTAGAAAATTTTGTCAACATTTTATTTCTATAGAACATTTTGTCAAAATTGTATTTCTATAGAATTTATTGTCAAAATTTTATTTCTATAGAAAAATTTCTCACAAAAATTTGTTTATAGAAACTTTTTCCAAAATTTTATTTTGATAAAGATTTAACAAAAAAGATTACTAATTTGGGTAGAATTCTACCAACTGTGACAACCGTGGTCGTAATACAAATTTATATTCTAAGTTATATACGATGCATATTCATGTTTTAAGATAATAAAGTACTTAGAACCATTTTTGTTTTGTAAAATTTTTTAAATTTAACGAAAAATATAGTAGAGAAAATTGTTTGTATGTATGTATTGGAAAGTAGGGAACTTTTTTTGTCCTTGTAGGGTAAACCGAACATTCTCCCTGGCAACATTGACTATGAGCTATAGTCAGATTGACACAAAGCACCCATAGACATGTACCCCTTAATTTTCTTAAATATGCAACTGCGGTTTATCTCCCAGACCTATATGTTACCCCAAAAATGCTTATGTTTACTAACTCAGTAGGGGTGGTTTAGGGTATGATATAGTCGGCCCCGCCCGACTTTCTACTTTACTCACTTGTTTTGATATTTGAAATAATTATCCTCTCAATGAGATTCCAGAAGATGTTTGAAATACACACTAATAGAAAAAGTTTCGTTATATTAACGAAATGTGTCGTTAAAAGTCAGCCAATGAAACAAATTCGTTAACACAACGAATTTTTTCGTTAATAAAACGAATTTTCAGCAAATTAACGTAACATTTCGTACTATTAACGAATATTTTCATTGTATTAATGAAAATGTTTCGTAATATCAATAAAAATGTTTCGTTGGCTGACTTTTAATGAAATTTTCTTTGTGTGCACAAGGGTATACATGTGAGTTAAATTTTACTCACGCGCATAGTGGGCTATTCAAGTGAGTAAAATGCACTTACATATAGCAACGGAAATTTTAACTCATATTCACGATAGGAATATAAACTTGCAAAAAAAAAAAAAAAAAAAAAAAATCTGTGAATCCACCTGGAGGGAACATTTGTGTTCATTATAGAAAATTTTAACTAAATTGTGTCACGCCGATTTCACAAAAATAATTAAATATTTTTCTAGAAAATTTATCAGATATATTCTTTTTAAAGTAAACTTCGAAGTTTGAAGGAAAAACTTGGAGTTCGAAATTGCAAAAATTTTAAATTTGGGACGATGGTCGGAAAAATACAATTTGATCGATTTTGATCTATTTTCATCAAATTGTTATTCCCTCCACCATAGGAGTGGGGTATATTAACTTTGTCATTCCGTTTGTAACATATCAAAATATTGCTCTAAGACCCCATTAAGTAAATATATTCTGGGTCGTGGTGAAATTCTGAGTCGATCTGAGCATGTCCGTCTGTCCGTCCGTCTGTTGAAATCACGCTAACTTCCGAACGAAACAAGCTATCGACTTGAAACTTGGCACAAGTAGTTGTTATTGATGGAGGTCGGATGATATTGCAAATAGGCCATATCGGTCCACTTTTACGTATAGCCCCCATATAAACGTACCCCCAAATTTGACTTGCGATTGCTCTAAGAGAAGAAAATTTCATCCGATTTGCCTGAAATTTGGTACATGGTGTTAGTATATGGTCTCTAACAACCATGCATAAATTGGTCCATATCGGTCCACTTTTACGTATAGCCCCCATATAAACGTACCCCCAAATTTGGCTTGCGATTGCTCTAAGAGAAGCAAATTTCATCCGATCCGGTTGAAATTTGGTACATGGTGTTAGTATATGATCTCTAACAACCACGCAAAAATTGGTCCATATCGGTCCACTATTATGTATAGCCCCCATATAAACGGACCCCCAAATTTGACTTGCGATTGCTCTAAGAGAAGCAAATTTCATCCCCATATAAACCGATCCCCCGATTTGGCTTGCGGAGCCTCTAAGAAAATCAAATTTCATCCGATCCGGCTGAAATTTGGTACATGGTGTAAGTATATAGTCTCTAACAACCATGCAAAAATTGGTCCATATCGGTCGATAATTACATATAGCCTCCATATAAACCGATCCCCCGATTTGGCTTGCGGATCCTCTAAGAAAATCAAATTTCATCCGATCCGGCTGATATTTGGTACATGGTGTTAGTATATGGTCTCTAAAAACCATGCAAAAATTGGTCCACATCGGTTAATAATTGAATGATTAAAACCGCTATGTTCATCGTAATTAAAGGAATAGGAAAAACATCGTAATTAAAGGAATAGGATAAATTTAACAATTTGAAGCAGAACAAAAAGTGAAGCAGATTTTTGGAAGAAGGAGTGACGAAGTAAATTTTGTGAAAATGAAGCAAAATACTTCGATTGAAGTAGTAGCGGCAGCACTGCCGACCGTCTACCAATCCAATCGTTCGGCATTTGCGGCGAATCAACTACCGCCGAACACCATCACACCAGCGAGTATACCAATTCCCGATCCTCTACAACTCAACGAAGTAACGACTGCCCGTCCCATCATATATCAAATATATTAGAGAGATTATCGTATATCACACAAGTAGATTACAAATATTTATCAATAAAGCTGAACTAATTTTCTATTTCACTCGAGAGAGTTAACCACTTGTGTTTTTATTCCGAAAGGTTTCGTGGGTCCTTACGGAGACCCTGGAGGCGACTGAGCTTACCTCAGCCAACGATAAAACCCCGTTACAGTTTTTCAACACTTTATTTTAAAGACGTTTTTTACAAACATAGCATAATTTCTACTGGAAGTCATGTCTGAATTTGGAAAAAAATTGTCGTTAACTTGTTTTTAAAGGACTTTGATAGCATATGAAGAAAAAAGCAGAAAAGCGAAAAATTAAAATTTGCTTCCTAGAGTCAAGTACACAAAACCCAAATTTAAAAGAAATTGTGTCTTAAAAGTATCCTTACTTGAATTCTCCGCTTCCTTGGCTCGGAATTAATACCACAATTGTTAAAGTAAAGACAAAATCTTTGGAACCGGGCATGCTTTTTTTTCAGTGTTAGAGGGATAATTATAAACCTATTTGTACCAAATTTCAACCGGATGGGATAAAATTTGCTGCCTCAAGAGGCTCCCCAAACCAAATCTGCGTATCGTTTTTTATGGGGGATGGACCTAAAAGTGGTCCGATATTGCCCATTTGCAATATCATCTGATCGACATAAAGAACAACTACCTTTGCTAAGTTTCAAATAAATAGCTTTTTCGATCGGAAGTTCCAACAGATGGACTGACTGTCTAACGGACGGTTGGAAGATCGACTTAGAATTTCACCACGAACCAGAATATTTATATAATTTATGGGGTCTGATTCAATGTGTTAAACACTGAGTGACAAATGTAATGTACCCTCATCATATGGTGGAGGGTATAAAAACACTCGGACGGATATATAAATGTACTGAAAAAATATTTGTAGTCTTCAATCACGTAATTAAGTTGTCCAAGTTTTAATTGAAATTTCTTCAGTCACAGAGTAACTATCGCCAACATTATTTAAGAAATTAATTTATATTATTAATTTTTGAAATTGCTGTTGATTTTTTGTTGTATCAATTAAATTCGTAATTGAATATGTTTTAACATTTTTTAACTAAAATTTTAATTGGAAAAATTTTGGTGCTATAACCGAACATCTATCGTAAGAACGCAAGTTTGACCCAAACAACTTGTACCAACCATGTTATTTTCTAGAAAATTATATATCTGATTTCGGCGACCATTTATATGTTTGCCGAGAAAACACAATTCTTGATGTTCCATAAATAAATAAAATTTTGCTCTTGAATTTTGTTTAGGGTGATCATGTTCCTTCTCTGTGTGAAGATTCTAAATGTTCATACTAATACATTTCCAAGGCCCTCTTGGTGAAATGCCTCAATATCGCCTATGTGTTCACCTTATTTTATGATGTAAATAAATAACCGTGATTGTTGGTCGATTTTAATGTTGAAATAGATTCAAATGCCAAACACAAAGATTTTCGGAATTTATTTGCGATGTTCCTTTTGTTAGTATTATGGTGGATACTGGTTAGTTGGTCGGTTGGTTGGGCAAACTTGTGGCAGGATTTGTTGGGTAAATTTGATAAGCATGGCAGGAACTATTGCAGTAGCAACAGTATGTAGCTGTAAATTCAAGTAGATGCAGGAAAAGCAAAACTGTTAAAAGGATTTAGGTAAATTTAGAATGAAACTAAATTTTTTTAAATATAACTGAAAAAATTGGAAAGACAAATCGTAGGGATATCTTAGGTTGATCTGGGTAGATCTTACAGATAGCGCTTATTGATTAAAATCATAATTCTATATACACTCAAAAAACGGTGATTACACCGTTTTTGATTAATTTAAAAAATTTTTGGTTAATTTTAGAAAATTTTAACTAAACTATATATTAGAAAGGTTTCACAAAAATAAAGAAATATTTTTATTTCGGAGCTTGGAGGAAAAACTTGAGAGTTCAAAATTGCAAAAAAGTCCTCGTAGTACCATTATGAGAAATTCTGAACTATTTTGCGGGATACAGGAATTTAGTAAATGTACGGAATTTGAAGAAGATGAGTTCAAAAACAGGTCAGTTATGATCAAATCGGTGATTAGTATATATGTCAGCTATATATGTAAATCTGAACCGATTTTCCCAAAATCAATAGGAATCGTCTTAGGGATCTATGGTACAAACCAATAAACGATTTTTCGACTTTTCGGTTATTGACTTTTAATCAAAAATCGATTTTCGATTACTTTTATCAACCAAATTCGAATATTCGATTTTTTCATAATTAAATTTCATAGAACTAATGATTCTAAAAAATATTCGATTTCACGAAATCCGTTTGTCTCTTTGTGAGTGTTATCAACAATAGTTGGTAAGAAATGCCAAAAATTAGTGTTCCAGTAACACATGTTTTTTTTTATACCCACCACCATAGAATGGTGACCGGGGTATAATAAGTTTGTCATTCCGTTAGGTTAGCCCGATGTATCAGGCTCACTTAGACTATTCAGTCCATTGTGGTACCACATTAGTGAACTTCTCTCTTATCGCTGAGTGCTGCCCGATTCCATGTTCAGCTCAATGACAAGGGACCTCCTTTTTATAGCCGAGTCCGAAGGGCGTTCCACATTGCAGTGAAACCACTTAGAGAAGATTTGAAACCCTCAGAAATGTCACCAGCATTACTGAGGTGGGATAATCCACCGCTGAAAAAGTTTTTGGTGTTTGGTCGAAGCATGAATCGAACCCACGACCTTGTGTATGCAAGGCGGGCATGCTAACCATTGCACCACGGTAGCTCCTAGTCCATTGTCATTCCGTATCACATCGAAATATCGATTTCCGACTATATAACATATATTCTTGATCGGGGAAAAATTCTAAGACGATATAATCATGTCCGTCTGTCTGTCTGTTGTAATCACGCTACAGCCTTCAATAATAGACCTAACGTCCGGAAATTTGCCACAGATTCGTTTTTTCTTTGCAGGCAGGTCAAGTTCGAAGATGGGCTATATCGGTCCAAGTTTTCATATAGTCCCCATATAAAACGACCTCCCGATTTTGGGTCTTGGGCTTATAAAAACCGTAGTTTTTATTCAATTTGCCTGAAATTGAAAATCTGGAGCTATTTCAGGACCATAGAAAGGTGTGCCAAAAATGGTGCCTATCGGTCCATGTTTTGGTATGGCCCCCATATAAACCGATCTCCCGATTTTACTTCTTGGGCTTTTAGAAACTGTATTTACTTTTCGATTTGCCTGAAATTTTGAAATCTAGAGGTATTCTAGGACCATAAAAAGGTGTGCCGAAAATTGTGCCTATCGGTCCATGTTTCCATATAGTCCCCATATAGTCCGATCTCCCGATTTTACTTCTTGGGCTTCTAGAAACTGTATTCACTATCCGATTTGCTTGAAATTGAAAATCTAGTGGTATTTTATGGCCACAAAAATGTGTGTCAAAGGTGTATCGGTCCATGTTTTGCTATAGCCCCCATATAGACCGATCTCCCGATTATACTTCTTGGGCTTCTAGAAACTGTATTTACTATCTGATTTACCTGAAATATATATAGAGATATTTTGGGACCACAAATAGGTGTGTCAAAAATGGGGTGTATCGGTCCATGTTTTGGTATAGCCCCCATATAGACCGAGCTCCCGATTTTACTTCTTGGGCTTCTAGAAACTGTATTCACTATCCGATTTACCTGAAATATATATAGAGATATTTTGGGACCACAAATAGGTGTGTCAAAAATGGGGTGTATCGATCCATGTTTTTGTATAGTCCCCATATAGACCGATCTTCCGATTTTACTTCTTGGGCTTCTAGAAACTGTATTCACTATCCGATTTACCTGAAATATATATAGAGATATTTTGGGACCACAAATAGGTGTGTCAAAAATGGGGTGTATCGATCCATGTTTTTGCATAGTCCCCATATAGACCGATCTTCCGATTTTACTTCTTGGGCTTCTAGAAGCCGTATTATCAATCCGATTTACCTGAAATTTGAAACCTAGGTGTATTTTAGTACCAAAAATTGGTGCAGCGAGAATGGCGCATATTGGTCCATCTTTTGGTATAGCCCCCATATAGACCTGTCTCCCAATTTTACTTCTTGGGCGTCTAGAAACTGTATTTACTATCACATTTGCCTGAAATTGAAACTATAGAGGTATTTTGGGACCACAAATAGGTGTGTCGAAAATGGGGTGTATCGGACCATGTTTTGCTGTAGCCCCCATATAGACAGGTCTCCCGACTTTACGCCTTGGGCTTCTAAAATCCGTAGTTTTTATTCAATTTGCCTGAAATTGGAACTCTAGAGGTATTTTGGGACCATCAAAAGGTGTGCCGAAATTGGTGCTTATTGGTCTATGTTTGGGTATAGCCCCAATATAGACTGATCTCTCGACTATAAATTTTGGGCTTCTAGAATTCGTAGTTTTTACCCAATTTGTTTGAAATTGGAATTCTAGTGGTATTTGAGGACCATTAAGAGGTGTGTCGAAAATGGTGAGTATTGGTCAATGTTTTGGTATAGCTTCCATATAGACCTACCTTCCTAATTTATTTCTTGGCCTGCTAGAATATGTAGTTTTTATCCACTTTACACTCAAAAAAGTGAACTCACTATTTCACTAAAGCCAAATTAACTATATTTAAGTTCATGAACTTATTATATTTGGTGAAAGTTTCATTTACTCTAATAATTTTTTGCGTACGTTAGTTAAATGAACTAAAAGACGGGAAAAAATTATACACAAGTTAAGGACAGAGATTTACTAAATTCGTATATGTCATAAAATAGTTCATTATTTCCTCAAATTTGTAAATTTTACTACAAAAGCGTCCATTGTGAACTTCGTATATCACTAAAGACATTTTTGCAATTTTGAACTCCAATTTTTTCCTTCAAACTACAAAATTTTCTTTAAAAAATGAAAAAAATTATTTATGTCTAATAAATTTTCTTGAATTTGTCGAAAAATATTTACTTATTTTTGTGATATCGGCGGGATACCAGCGCTTGTAATACTGTTGAGTTAAAAATTTCTAAAAATATTCAAAATTTTCTAAAATTAATCAAAAGTTTTCTTCCTGGTGGTTTCTCTGTTTTTTCAGTGTACCTGAAATTGGAAACCTAGAGGTATTTTAGGACCACAAATATTTCAGCCGAATATGGTGTGTATCGAGCCATGTTTTGGTATATCCCCGATCTCCCGATTTACCTCATTGGGCTTCTAGAAACCGTAGTTTTCATCCGATTTGTCCGAAAATGTATCTTAGACCCTCAAAAGTCTGTATCGCATTTATATTTACCGGTCCATTTAGTAAGGCATCGATATAGACCAATTTCACTTCTTGAGGGTATAGCAAGCGCACTGATCATAAAAATTACATGAAACTGAAAATAAAAGTTCCAGATTTTACTCTTCGTAACCATTTAAATAATGGCGGTAAAAATCTACAACTTTAAGATTTTAAATCAAGGCTTTCTTTCATCAATTAGACGATATGTTTATGTTTTCTCTAAAAGCCAAACACAATTGGTTCTTATAAATTCAGAATCTGGTCTAGTCTTCATAGGTAGAATCTTTAAATTTATCTACGGGAAGCGTACTGGTTGAACTTATCTGTCATCAAACCCCCTGAATTCTATATATTATCAAGTAACCCGCCACTAAGCGTTTTCAAATTAAACTGTTATATTTGATTCATGGTGGTGGGTATTTAAGATTCGGCCCGGCCGAACTTACTACTGTATATACTTGTTATACCCTGCGCCACACTGTGGGACAGGGTATTATAAGTTAGTGCATATGTTTGCAACACCCAGAAGGAGACGAGATAGACACATGGTGTCTTTGGCAAAAATGCTCAGGGTGGGTTCCTAAGTCGATATAGTCATATCCGTCTGTCCGTGAACACATTTTTGTAATCAAAGTCTAGGTCGCAGGTTTAGTCCAATCGACTTCAAATTTGGCACAAGTCTGTGTTTTGGCTCAGAATGGAACCCTACTGATTTTGGAAGAAATCGGTTCAGATTTAGATGTAGGTTAGGTTAGGTTAGGTTATGTGGCAGCCCGATGTATCAGGCTCACTTAGACTATTCAGTCCATTGTGATACCACAGTGGTGAACTTCTCTCTTATCACTGAGTGCTGCCCGATTCCATGTTAAACTCAATGACAAGGGACCTCCTTTTTATAGCCGAGTCCGAACGGCGTTCCACATTCTAGTGAAACCTCTTAGAGAAGCTTTGAAACCCTCAGAAATGTCACCAGCATTACTGAGGTGGGATAATCCACCGCTGAAAAACTTTTTGGTGTTCGGTCGTAGCAGGAATCGAACCCACGACCTTGTGTATGCAAGGCGGGCATGCTAACCATTGCACCACGGTGGCTCCCGGTGGATTTAGATGTAGCTCCCATATAAATTTCGCCCGATATGGACTTATATGGCCCAGAAGCCAGAGTTTTACCCCAATTTGCTTAAAATTGTGCACAAGAAGAACAATTAGTACTATAGTCAAGTGTGCCAAATTTTATTGAAATCGGCTCAGATTTAGATATAGCTCCCATATATATCTTTCGCCCGATATGGACTAATACGGTCCCAGAATCCAGAGTTTTACTCCAATTTGGTTGAAATTTTGCACTAGGAGTACAATTAGTAGTGTAGTCAAGTGTGCCAAATTTTATGGAAATCGGTTCAGATTTAGATATATGTCGTTCACCCGATTTACACTCATATGACAACAGTGGCCAATCTTTTACTCCGATTTAATTGAAATTTTCCACAGGGAGTAGAATTAGCATTGTAGTAATACGTGCCAAATTTGGTTGAAATCGGTTCAGATTGAGATATAGCTCCCATATATAGCTTTCGCCCGATTTACACTCATATGACCACAGAGGCCAATTTTTAACTCCGATTTAGTTGAAATTTTGCACAGGGAGTAGAATTAGCATTGTAGCTATGCGTGCCAAATTTGGTTGAAATCGGTTCAGAATTATATATATCTCCCATATATAGCTTTCGCCCGATTTACACTAATATGACCACAGAGGCCAATTTTATGCTCCGATTTAGTTGAAATTTTGCACAGGGAGTAGAATTAGCATTGTAGCTATGCGTGCCAAATTTGGTTGAAATCGGTTCAGATTTAGATATTGCTCTCATGTATATGTTTTTCTGATTTCGACAAAAATACCAACATTTTCCTTGTAAAATCGCCACTGCTTAGTCGAAAAGTTGTAAAAATGACTCTAATTTTCCTAAACTTCTAATACATATATATATATCGAGCGATAAATCATAAATAAACTTTTGCGAAGTTTCTTTAAAAGGGAGTAGAATTAGCATTGTAGCTATGCGTGTCAAATTTGGTTGAAATCGGTTCACATTTAGATATAGCTCCCATATATAGCTTTCGCCCGATTTACACTCAAATGACCACAGAGGCCAATTTTTTGCTCCGATTTAGTTGAAATTTTGCACAGGGAGAATAATTAGCATTGTAGCTATGCGTGCCAAATTTGGTTGAAATCGGTTCAGATTTAGATATAGCTCCCATATATAGCTTTCGCCCGATTTACACTCATATGACCACAGAGGCCAATTTTTTGCTCCGATTTAGTTGAAATTTTGCACAGGGAGAATAATTAGCATTGTAGCTATGCGTGCCAAATTTGGTTTAAATCGGTTCAGATTTAGATATATCTCCCATATATAGCTTTCGCCCGATTTACACTCATATGACCGTAGAGGCCAATTTTTAACTCCGATTTAGTTGAAATTTTACACAGGGAGTAGAATTAGCATTGTAGCTGTGCGTGCCAAATTTGGTTGAAATCGGTTCAGATTTAGATATAGCTCCCATATATATGTTTTTCTGATTTCGACAAAAATGGTCAGAATACCAACATTTTCCTTGTAAAATCGCCACTGCTTAGTCGAAAAGTTGTAAAAATGACTCTAATTTTCCTAAACTTCTAATGCATATATATCGAGCGATAAATCATAAATAAAATTGCTCCATATTTAAATGTTTCCCATATTTTTTTACTAACATTGTGTTCCACCCTAGTGCATTAGCCAACTTAAATTTTGAGTCTATAGATTTTGTAGAAGTCTATCAAATTCTGTCCAAATCGAGTGATATTTAAATGTAAGTATTTGGGACAAACCTTTATATATAGCCCCCCAAAAAATTTGACGGATGTGATATGGTATCGAAAATTTAGATCTACAAAGTGGTGCAGGGTATAATATTGTCGGCCCCGCCCGACTTTAGACTTTCCTTACTTGTGTTTTACTAACATTGTGTTCCAACCTAGTGCATTAGCCGACTTAAATTTTGAGTCTAGAGATTTTGTAGAAGTCTATCAAATTCTGTCTAGATCGAGATATATTTAAATGTATGTATTTGGGACAGACCTTTTATATATAGCACCCAACACATTTGACGGATGTGATATGGTGTCGAAAATTTAGATCTACAAAGTGGTGCAGGGTATAATATAGTCGGTCCCGTCCGACTCTAGACTTTCCTTACTTGTTTTTTATATCGAAGAGTGAAAACATTGCAGAAATTCATTGATAAAGTTGATGTTGCTCATAATATTGTCATTCGCGTTTTTTGTTTTTTTTTTATTAATAATATAGTAATTTTCAATTATTTATTTGTTGATATTTATTATAACTTTTACTTTTGCATCTGAAATATGGGTTCGCAAAAGTTTCACATGATTTTACAACTCGTTATAATTGGAGAAAAATATTTTTACATTTTATTTTAAGCTCCATGAATATGGGAAGCATATATATGGGTGAAATATTAAATTAATTTATAGCCGTCATATAATAAAATATTCAATTTTTGGCTTATGCATATCTAAACTTGTTGTTTTTTCCAGAATTCATATGAAGGAGTCTATATTCCTGTTGATTTGATTTTGTTACCCAAACGCAAATGGTATTTTGGTTTGGTGACAATCCATAAAACAAAAGTGTTAAAATGTCAATAAATTTCTTGCTTTTATGGAGACTACCAACATCTGAACATCTGAATTTATATGTGGTGTGGTGTGGAGTTGAGTAGAAAACAACATCACAAATTTTATAATATTATGAAGTGTGATGGAATTGCTATTGTCAACGCTTATATGAAGGATACATATCACAGAAGATATGAACAAAAAGGGGTGGGTAAGAGAGAGATGTTGTTAGTGGGTCTTGTTTATTTGCTTCGCATGATTTTATGAAGTAATTAAGTTTTTGATTGTCTCTTTAAAATGAGGAACAAGATTTCAACACTTTGTTTAGTTTGTTTTGTTTTTGATAATTTAGGAAGATCAGGTGTACTAATTTTTTTCTATCGGATGCAAATATCACGAATTTGTCGAGCAGCTGTAGAGAATTCATACACTGAAAAAAATATTGACGTGATATTAAATATTACGCAACTTAATATTAGGATGCGAGATTTACAAAATATTAAGAATAAATTTCTTTAAAATAATTAAATTTTAATTAAAATAAAGTTTGTAATCTTTGGTTCAAAATTTTTTTGCATTAAATTTAGGACACACATTTTGTAAATTTGCATGCCTCCGTTAAAGTCGCATGTCTTTGAACTAAGGCTAATTTTCCTTAAAGTAAAGAAACAGATTTTTGATTTAAAGAAATTGTCCTTAAATTAACTGAAATATTGAAACTTTAGATTTAATATAAAAACGCTTCAAATATAGGCTAAGACTTGTTGGTCTTTCGTTTAAAGTTTTTTTCTTCTTTGGAATTAAGTAAACATTTCTTACTTTGAAGCATGCGTTATAATTTGGATTTTTAAACTGACATTTATTTGTACGTGACTACTTTTATTAATAAACCTTGAAAAGAGAATGAAAATTAATACCCTAATATTAATTTTATTGGTCCTAGATTTAAAGCCAGATAGGTCGCTAAAAAATTTCTTTCTTTTAAAGAAGCCGCATCTTTGGCTCGAATTCAATACCAAAATCCTTAAGGGAAGATCAAAATCTTTGGATCCAAGTAGACTTTTGTTTGAGTGTATGATAGTAAGATACATTTGACTTTTCATAGTCCTTAAATGGTCAAGACGATTTAAGCGTAACGTTAACTACGTACTTTACGGCTGCAAATTTCTCAGTGTCACAATTTTCCCCCTCATTTTATCAAAGGTCACGCAGTGGCTTCAAATTGCTTTTTTTTGCAAATAATTCTGCAATATCAACATAATTTTTTCTTTGTGTGAAAGCTGAGGTGTTTTCCTCTAAGTTTGCAAATTTGTGAGTCCCCACGGGCTGACTTGTAGGCGTCGAAAGTTGATCACTTCGGGGGTATCAAATTTTGTTTTAGCTTTCAAATCCGCAATTATAAACCGATTTCGATGATTTTGTTCTTTGGATAGAACTTGTAAAACCTTTCAAAAAATTTGCGAGCGTGAGCGAATATATTTTATAGTTTGTGAGATATGGCCCCACAATTTATTTGCAACAAAGTGTGGTCAGTATTTTGAGCCTACAGGGTCCATTTTTGGGCCGATCCTTGTTTTCTTTTATTAACTGCAATCCCCACAAAATTATACGAATTCAGCAAGAAAAAGTTGTGTACATATGTGCTTTAGATTAAAAGTTGTAAACTCCACAATTTAGAATTTCAATAAAAAATACCGAATATTGACAAATTTTTTCGAAAAGGCACCTACCTTCTTTCTGTAGTAGTATATTAATGGATGGGGTATTTTAACTTTGTCATTCCGTTTGTAACACATCGAAATATTGCTCTAAGACCCCATAAAGTATATATATTCAGGGTCGTGGTGAAATTCTGAGTCGATCTAAGCATGTCCGTCCGCCCGTCCGCCCGTCCGTCTGTTGAAATCACGCTAACTTCAGATCGAAACAAGCTATCGACTTGAAACTTGGCACAAGTAGTTGTTATTGATGTAGGTCGGATGGTATTGCAAATGAGCCATATCGGTCCACTTTTACATATAGCCCCCATATAAACGGACCTACAGATTTGGCTTGCGGCATATTTCATCCAATCCGGCTGAAATTTGGTATATGGTGTTAGTATATGGTCTTTAACAACCATGCAAAAATTGCTCCATATCGGTCCATAATTATATATAGCCTCCATAAAAACCGATCCCCAGATTTGGCTTGCGGAGCCTCAAAGAGAAGTACATTTCATCTGAAACGGCAGAAATTTGGTACATGGTCTTGGTATATGGTCTCTAACAACCATGCAAAAATTGGTCCACATCGGTCCATAATTATATATAGCCTCCATATAAACCGATCCCCAGATTTGGCTTGAGGAGCCTCAAAGAAACGCCAATTTCATCCGATCCGGCTAAAATTTGGTACATGGTGCTGGTATATGGTCTCCACCAATCATGCCAAAATTGTTTCCTATCGGTTCATAATTATATATAGCCCCCATATAAACCGATCCCCAGATTTGACCTCCGAAGCCTCTGGAAGGAGCAAAATTCATCCGATCCGTTTGAAATTTGGTACATTTCAACCATGCCAAAATTGGTCCGTATCGATTTATATTATATATAGCCTCCTAATAAACAGATCCCCAATAACAGAAAAATTACGATTGCCACTCCAGCCAAAATTAATCTACCAAAATTTTATTGCCATAGAAAACTTTGTCAAAATTGTACATTTCTATAGAAAATTTTGTCAAAATTGTATTTCTATAGAAAATTTTGTCAACATTTTATATCTAGGAAATTTTGTCAAACTATAATTTCTATAGAAAATTTTGTCAGAATTTTATTTCTGTAGAAAATTTTGAAGCATTTCGTAGTTGGAGAGGAATATATTGCAAAATCTTCCAAGACATCAAGAATTCTACCAATCTATCAAACAGTAAAAAAATCGGCCATTTTTGATTGACTGGTCCAATTCCGATTATGTCCGATCGTCCTCAAATTTGGCACAGGGTCTTTTTTGGGTTTAAAGAGGATCCCTATTGATTTTGGAAAAAAATTAGTTCAGACTTAGATATAGCTGCCATGTATATTTATAACCGATGTGGTAATAAATGACGTATTTATCAACCGATCTGCTTATAATTTCGTAAAATCGAATGTTTTGTGAGACTGGTAAATTTTGCAGAATATCAGCCATATCGGTTCAGATTCAGATATAACTCTCATATATAGGTTTCGCCCGATTTACATTCGATTTACGTGAAATTTTGCACAGGGATTAGAATTAATATTATAAATACGCGTACCGAATTTAGGTGAAATCGGTGCAGATTTAGATATAGCTCCCATATATAGCTTTCGCCCGATTTACACTCATATGACCACCAGGGTTGGCCTGTCGCAAACTGTGACTTTTGCGACATACGTTTACGACGGTATAATACGTATGTCGCAAAAGTCGTAAACCTAGTGTAGAAACCCTAATTTTGAATTAAAGAAATTGTGAATATATAAAAGGTAAGCAGAAAATGAATGAGAGATGTAAATCTACTAGATTTACATCTCTCATTCACAACTTCAAACAACTTCATGGTTTTCGTGGTCCATAATGACCATTCAAGCTTTAGTTGCGTCAACGTATGACTAGCTACAATTTTGAAAATTAATTAGTATGGAAATTGGCTCTAATGCGATTTTATAAAATTCTCTCTAAACAGCAATGCACTTATGCAAGACTTAAGTAGTTTTCCTTCCTTCTAGTTTCTGCAGTAATTTGTGAAAGGTTAACTATGAGCGAGTACAGACCGTCACGTTTACTGCACCATCGAGTAGTTCATAGTAATTTTGGCTTCGAGTTTCCAATTGAAATAACTCTATTCTCAAGTTTTTTAAACTCGTTAATAATTGTATGAACATTCCTGAGAATTGGAACTTCTTCGCATATATCATCATCTTGGATTTCATTCGCCGCCTAGCTGAAGGGTCTGAAGTATTAGGAGTTTGCGACGTTTGCTACTTTTTCTACATTTACGACGTGTATGCGACAATTACAACTTTGTGACAGTCGCAAAGCTTAAACAATTTGATACAGATCATCTCTGATGACCACAGACGCCAATTCTTTGCTCCGATTTAGTTGAAATTTTGCACAGGGAGTAGAATTAGCATTGTAGCTATGCGTGCCAAATTTGGTTGAAATCGGTTCAGATTTAGATATAGCTCCCATATATATGTTTTTCTGATTTCGACAAAAATGGTCAAAATACCAACATTTTCCTTGTAAAATCGCCACTGCCTAGTCGAAAAGTTGTAAAAATGACTCCAATTTTCCTAAACTTCTAAAACATATATATCGAGCGATAATCATAAATAAACTTTTGCGAAGTTTCCATAAAATTGCTCCAGATTTAAATGTTTCCCATATTTTTTGACTAACACTGTGTTCCACCCTAGTGCATTAGCCGACTTAAGTTTTGAGTCTATAGATTTTGTAGAAGTCTATCAAATTCTGTCCAGATCGAGTGATATTTAAATGTATGTATTTGGGACAAATCTTTATATATAGCCCCCAACACATTTGACGGATGTGATATGGTATCGAAAATTTAGATCTACAAAGTGGTGCAGGGTATAATAAAGTCGGCCCCTCCCGACTTTAGACTTTCCTTACTAGTTTAAAATATATTTGTCTATTTTTTATTTAAATGGATAAAATTATGTATTTATTTAAAAAATAAATATTATTCAATTGGTTTTTCTAATTGGCTTTTTTAATTTTATTAAGAATTTAATTGTATAATTTTTTTTTATTAAAAAATTTTCATCTTGAATAAAGTTTTTAATTCGAAATATTTTGAGATTAATTTTTGCTGCATATTGGTGCAAGGAACCGGTTTCACTATTGAAAATTTATAAAATGTGAAAAGAAATGAATTGAAAAGTGGTACACTATTCTAAAAAGGTAGCAAAATTTTGGAATTTAGTGGCAAACAAAAAACGTGGCAGAACGGTAACGCTGGGAGGAACATATGAGTCCAAAACATGTGTCACAGTCTTGGGTGCTACGAAATGTAGAAAAGACCATGTTGGGCTCCCATTCGAACGTTAATATCATTTGTAAGGAAATCTCCATCCATGCTTGTTATATTCATTGTAGCAGAACACTGTCAAATCTTAAACACTTCAAATTAATGAGCTAATGGGGATTTTTTTTGCTGGGGGTGTATATAGTGTGTATCCTTTTATGCTTGAGTTGAAACAAATTGTTGCCATTTTTATCTTTCACAAACATTCGAATTTCATATCATTTATATACATAATAATGCTATATCGTTTTTATATGAAGCCTCCAAATAAGATAAAATTAAGTGAATATTTAACACATTTTGTAATTTTTCTGTGTCAATTTGTCGCCAACAAGCGAGGAAAATTTGAAATGAGTACACTTGTACTAAATATGTTGTATATGTCTGAGAGTCTAAGGGACTTAAGAGTAGAATGAGTAAATACCATTAAAGTTATGAATTAAAACGAATCCTTGACTTAAACATAAAACGCTTCAAATATAGGCTAATGCTTATTAGTGCATTTTGCAGTTTTACTATAAATTTGTTGTTTTTTTTTGAAAAAAAAAAAAAAATTGTTTGCATTGAAGTATCTGTTAAATTATGAATTTTTTAACTGACATTTATTTACTCATTAATACTCAGCAAAAAAAGAGCTTCACACAGGTATATACGGCCGTATGTTCGGCCAGGCCGAATCTTATGTACCCTCCACCATTGATTGCGTAGAAACTTCTACGAAAAATTGTCATCAACAATCGAATTACTTGGGTTGTGGTATCTTAAAACTTCTTAAAATCGTTTTCTAAGATGTGAGTTAGTCCATACGTAGTAGAGAGCCAGAATTGAAATATGGGGGTCGCTTATATGGGGGCTATATACAATTATGAACTTGATATGGACCAATTTTTGTGTGATTGGGGATCGATTTATTTGAGTGCTATATATAACTATAGACCGATATGGACCTAGTTAGACATGGTTGCTAACGGCCACAATGTACCAAATTTCAACTGACTCGGATGAAATTTGCTCCTCCAAGAGGCTCCAAAACCAAATCTCTGGATCGGTTTATATGGAGGCTATATATGATTATGGACTGATATGGACCACTGTTAAATATCATATAATACCACCACGTACCAAATTTCAACCAGATCGGAAGAATTTTGCTTCTCCAAAAGGCACCGGAGGTCAAATCTGGGGATCGGTTTATATGGGGGCTATATATAATTATGGACCGATGTAGCCCATTTTTTGCATGGTCATTAGATACCATATACTTACACCATGTACCAAATTTCAGCCGGATGAAATTTGCTTCTCTTAGAGGCTCCGCAAGCCAAATCGGGGGATCGGTTTATATGGGGGCTATACGTAAAATTGGACCGATATGGCCCATTTGCAACACCATCCGACCTATATCAATAACAACACAGAAAAAAATGTCACCAAAATATTTCCAATTAAAAAGTTAATTGAAGTTGAACATTTTTTCAATTAATAATTTAATTGATACAATTAACTTTTTAATCATGACAGAAACATTAAGTTAATTAAGTCACGTGATGAGACTTTTTTAAAATTTTTAATTAAAAATGTTTTTCAAACAATCAATTGTTAATCTAAATAAGAACTCTAAATCAATTCAGAAAGTAATTGAAAATTGTTACCTTTTTTAATTAAAAAATTAATTGAGTTTTGCAATCGACATCAATTAAATTTTTAATTGAATCAATTAAAAATTTAGTTGAATTTTGCTAATGAAATCAATTAATTTTTTAATCAAGAATTTTTTCTATGCCCAATTAAAACTGTGATTGATACTATCATTTTCGTGATTGAAGACATTTCAATTAAAAAATTAATTGGATCAATTAATTTCGTGATTGAATCAGAAAAAAAAAATTTTGTGTGAACTACTTGTGCCGAATTTCAAGTCGATAGCTTGTTTCGTTCGGAAGTTAGCGTGATTTCAACAGACTGACGGATGGACGGACATTCTCAGATCGACTTAGAATTTCACCAAGACCCAGAATATATGTACTTTATGGGGTCTTAGAGCAATATTTCGATGTGTTACAAACGGAATGACAAAAGTCAATATACCCCCATCCTATGGTGGAGGGTATAAAAAAAAATTAAAAATTCTCGTAATTTGCTTCTCGTAAAAAGCTTCTCAAAAGAACTTCCATGGAAGCGAAAAAGTCAAACGGCACAAGTTCAAATCCCAGCCGGGATGAAATTTATTTTTGTTGTTTTTTTTTTTTATTAATGTTATAAAGGGTGATTTGTTAAGAGCTTGATAACTTTTTTTTTAAAAAAAAACGCATAAAATTTGCAAAATCTCATCGGTTCTTTATTTGAAACGTTAGATTGGTCCATGATATTTACTTTTTGAAGATAATTTCATTTAAATGTTGACCGCGGCTGCGTCTTAGGTGGTCCATTCGGAAAGTCCAATTTTGGGCAACTTTTTCGAGCATTTCGGCCGGAATAGCCCGAATTTCTTCGGAAATGTTGTCTTCCAAAGCTGGAATAGTTGCTGGCTTATTTCTGTAGACTTTAGACTTGACGTAGCCCCACAAAAAATAGTCTAAAGGCGTCAAATCGCATGATCTTGGTGGCCAACTTACCGGTCCATTTCTTGAGATGAATTGTTCTCCGAAGTTTTCCCTCAAAATGGCCATAGAATCGCGAGCTGTCAACCAAGTTCAGTTCTTCCATTTTTGGCAACAAAAAGTTTGTTAGCATCGAACGATAGCGATCGCCATTCACCGTAACGTTGCGTCCAACAGCATCTTTGAAAAAATACGGTCCAATGATTCCACCAGCGTACAAACCACACCAAACAGTGCATTTTTCGGGATGCATGGGCAGTTCTTGAACGGCTTCTGGTTGCTCTTCACTCCAAATACGGCAATTTTGCTTATTTACGTAGCCATTCAACCAGAAATGAGCCTCATCGCTGAACAAAATTTGTCGATAAAAAAGCGGATTTTCTGCCAACTTTTCTAGGGCCCATTCACTGAAAATTCGACGTTGTGGCAGATCGTAAGTCTATTCATGATGAAATGTCAAAGCATACTGAGCATCTTTCTCTTTGACACCATGTCTGAAATCCCACGTGATCTGTCAAATACTAATGCATGAAAATCCTAACCTCAAAAGAATCACCCTTTATTTTTTAATTAATACTTTTATTATACCCACCACCATAGAATGGTGACGGGGGTATAATAAGTTTGTCATTCCGTTTTTAAAACATCGAAATATCGATTTCCGACTACATAAAAAATATATATTCTTGATCAGGAAGAAATTCTAAGACGATATAACCATATCCGTCTGTCTGTCTCTCTGTCTGTCTGACTGTCTGTCTGTCTGTCTGACTGTCTGTCTGACTGTCTGTCTGTTGTAATCACGCTACTGTCTTCAATAATGAAGCAATCGTGCTGACATTTGGCACAAACTCGTCTTTTCTCTGCAGGCTAGTCAAGTTCGAAGATGGGCTATATCGGTCCAGGTTTTGATATAGTCCCCATATAAACCGTCCTCCCGATTTGGGGTCCTGGGCTTATAGAAACCGAAGTTTTTATCCAATTTGCCTGGAATTGGAAATCTAAAGGTATTTTAGGATCATAAAGCAGTGTTCCAAAAATGGTGAGTATGGGTTCATGTTTTGGTATAGCCCCCATACACTCATAGAAAAAATCATGCACGGCGTGCTCATTTCAAAACGATTCGTTCATGAAAGTGAATCAACACACATGTGGTGTCAAACTGTGAACAGGCGGTGTCAATCTGAGAACGATAAAATGACACCATGCGTTGTCAAAACAACAACCAGCGTTCATGATCTGACAACGTTATGGTTACGACTTTATAAACAAAATTAAAAAAAAAAAACTTCCGCTAGCGTGACTCGAACCTGTGTTTCCTGCTCCATACGCGTTAACAGTCGCCTTAGCACATTGCACCACCGAGGGAGTTGCCATAATAACGTCTAACGATTATTTTAAGACTTTTCATGGCCAAAGAAAAACGAATGCCGTTCATGAAATTGTGAACGCCCGTGGACGAAATTGTGAACATTCCGTTTTGATTTTTTGTGAACGTTTCCGTTTCATTTTGTCACCGTCCGTTCACGACTATGGAACGTAATTTTTTCTATTAGTGTATAGACCGATATCCCGATTTTACTTCTTGGGCTTATAGAAACCGTAGTTTTTATCCAATTTGCCTGAAATTGGAAATCTAGTGGTATTTTAGAACCATAAAGAGGTGTGTCGAAAATGCTGAGTTTCGGTCCATGTTTTGGTATAACCCCCATATAGACCGATCTTCCGATTTTATTTCTTGAGCTTATAGAAACCGTAGTTTTTATCCAATTTGCCCTAAATTGGAAATCTAAAGGTATTTTAGGACCATAAAGAAGTGTGTCAAAAATGGTGAGTATCGGCCCATGTTTTGATATAGCACCCATATAGACCAATCTCCAGATTTTAGTTCTTGAACTTATAGATTGCCTAGGTTTTGTCTAATTTGCCTGAAATTGGAAATCATGGTGGTGGGTATTTAAGATTCGGCCCGGCCGAACTTACTGCTGCCGAAGAAGCCTTTTTTTAATTATCAAAGCATTTGTTTCTTTGCAATATCTCTTGTAATTTGGATTTAAACAATTGCATTTATTTGTAAATGTAATTTTTGTCTTGACCTTGTACTATGAGCCAGCAGTATGTTTTATATCAGTTAATTTTTTCTACCGCCTTAAACATCAAAATTCGGGTCCATGGAGACTCCGTTTTCATTTGAAATCTGAAAACTTATTTGATTCCTTTTCTCTTAGTACATTTTTGCTTGCATTAAGTATCCCCAAAATTATCATGAGACTGTTTTCTTTTTGTTCAACAAAACGAGAATGTTTGTTTGGTAATAGTCACTAATAAATATGAAATTAAATTGTGCGTTCTATAATAAATGAGCAAGATTGTGTCAATGTCGACGCAATTTGGCTTCATATCCCCGAAAAAGAGGCTGGGACACAAGAAAAACAACAAAAAAACCAAACAAAAAAAAACTTTCCCAAAAAAATCTCTTCCATATTATGTCTTTAAAAACGAATAATATATTCAGTATCAATTATGAGAAGACCACTTTTGCAACACTTGTCGCCTATGGTAATGTCTTCGAAATCTTCGTTCACTCACTGGAACGAAGTGATCTTTAATATAAACGTGGGTGGTGTTTGTGTGATAGCATGAGAATTATTTCCCATTCTATGGCGTTTAATGAAAAAACTTCGAAGATTTTTTGGTGGGCATGACTAAGAATAAAAAATAAAAAAAAACGAACACACAAAATATACAAAAATGTTATGCTTAAATAATTACAAGTTGTTCATTTTTATACATTATTAAATGCTCTGTTATAAATTTTTTAATATTCTCATTTAATTAATAATTTTTAATGATCTGCATGTTTTGAAGATTTTGCTTTAACGCAATATCAAAATGAAATCTTGAGATCTTTTGATCTTTTTTGCCAAGGAGACAATTTTGTGTTAAAATGTTTCTGGTTGAGATTTAATAGATTTTATGTTTATTTAATTTATGTTTTAATTTTAGGTTAAATATTCTCAATAAATTTTAATCAAAATGACTTTGTTTGTCAGATCACATTTTTAAATTATATCTGTTAAAAATGTGAAGATAATCTGTGAGAAATCAATTTTGTAGTAGATTAGCAAATCTATATGACCTTAAATTCACAACAAATAAATTTACGATAAGACGAATTTTTTCAAAAAATGATGATGAAACTTTATTTTCTAATTTTGCGCGTTGTAGGAATCTGTACAAGCTCACACATATACACGAATAAAATTTTTAGTGTCCAATACTATAAACGATTGTAGAGGACATAGGATAAGGAATGAAAGAAAAAGCTGTGGTCATATTGGGACAGTATCACAAACAACGTCACTTGATCATTATCACCACTACCCTTCGGCTAGGATCTACCGGGGTGCAATGGTTATCATGCCCAATTTTATGTTAGACTGCAACTTTCGCTTGCATGAACATGGACAGTTTCCGAATTTGATTTTCTCCGATGAGAAGCCATTCCCATTATCAGGAAAATGTCTTGAAGATAGTATTGGAGCCCTGGGTAGACAAACATTTGGTCGCAGACCATGTACATTCCAACCAGTTTTGCCATGTTAGAGGTTTTCCTCAAAAATTTTGGGGCAATTTTTGGGGGTAAAAATATCTAACTCTTAATAACATGAAACAATTCTCAACCAAATTCGTATAAAATTCGTTTCTTTACTTTAAGGAAAATTTGACTTAGTTCAAAGACATACAATTTTAACGGAGGGATGCAAATTTCCAAAATTGGTGTCCAAAATTTAATGAGAAAAATTTTTGAAGCAAAGATTATAAACTTTCCCAACAAAAAAAGCGTCGCCAAAAAAGTAATGAAAATGTTATTTTTGGATCCGGAAGTGGTGCAAAATTGACGCAGAAGCGATGAATTTAACATGCACTGAAAAAACTATTGTCGTGAGGTCAAAGATTTCATGTCTTTAAAATACGAATAC
Source organism: Haematobia irritans (assembly GCF_050003625.1). Lineage (NCBI taxonomy): Eukaryota > Metazoa > Arthropoda > Insecta > Diptera > Muscidae > Haematobia > Haematobia irritans. The sequence goes on along the minus strand of NC_134397.1, from coordinate 224,801,348 downwards.
AAATTTTGCTTAGCATAGAAGACGCTTTTCCCTAAAATAAAGTTATTTTCCTTGTCCAAAAGTCGATAAACTTTTCAATGAAGTCGTATTGTCCTTATATTTAAGTGATTTGACTTAAAAATGGGTATCTTAACATGAAAGAAAAAATTTATAGGCTAAGGTCAACTTGACTTTAATAATTCAGAAAAATTCTTTAAATTTAATGAAATTGTCTTTAAATTTGTTGTCTTTTTGCATCTTGACTACAAAGCAAAAAATCGTTCAAATATAGGACATGTTTTTTAAAACTTTATTTTAAAGAAGTTTTTTACTTCAAACATAGCATAATTTCTACTGGAAGTCGAGTCCTAATTTGGAAAATAAAGTTGCCGTTAACTCGTTTTTAAAGGACTTTCATAGCATATGAAGAAAAAAAGCTGAGAAAGCGAAAAATTAAAATATGCTTCTTAGAAGCAAGTACACAAAACCTAAATTTAAAAGAGAATTGTGTCTTAAAAGTATCCTTACTTGTATTCTCCGCTTCTTTGGCTCGGAATCAATACCAAATTTTTTAAAGTAAAGACAAAATCTTTGGAACCGAGTATGCTTTTTTTCAGTGTGGGAAGTCCTCCATTTCAACAGCCGTTGCACTGAATTTGCATCACTTCTTTAGGTGTGATACGAATTCAATGTTTCGGATGTAAATTAAAAAATTCTGTGATATTTTGTCAAATAAATAATTTTTTATAATTTTAAATGGATTCAAACGCCTGTCGGAAACGTTTGACCTCAAATATTTTCAAAAATTTACAATTTTTCCAGATTCGATTTAGCATTTTTTTCGACAAAATTTAAATAATTTGTACCATTTTATGAATTCTTTCTCTGTTTTTAACCTATTTGAAACAAAAACAGTAAAAATTACCCAATAAAAGTATGAAACAAATAAGGAAAGTCTAAAGTCGGGCGCGGCCGACTATGTTATACCCTGCACCACTTTGTAAATCTAAGTTTTCGATACCCTATCACATCCGTTAAATGTGTTGAGGGCTATATATAAAGCTTTGTCCCAAATACACACATTTAAATATCACTCGATCTGGATAGAATTTGATAGACTTCTACAAAATCTATAGACTTAAAATTTAAGCCGGCTAATGCACTAGGGTGGAACACAATGTTAGTAAAAAAAATATGGGAAACATTTAAATCTGAAGCAATTTTAAAAAACTTCACAAAAGTTTATTTATGATTTATCGCTCGATATATATGTATTAGAAGTTTAGGAAAATTAGAGTCATTTTTACAACTTTTCGACTAAGCAGTGTCGATTTTACAAGGAAAATGTTGGTATTTTGACCATTTTTGTCGAAATCAGAAAATCATATATATGGGAGCTATATCTAAATCTGAACCGATTTTAACCAAATTTGGCACGCATAGCTACAATGCTAATTCTACTCCCCGTTCAAATTTCAACTAAATCGGAGTTAAAAATTGGCCTCTGTGGTCATATGAGTGTAAATCGAGCGAAAGCTATGTATGGGAGATATATCTAAATCTGAACTGATTTCAACCAAATTTGGCACGCATAGCTACAATGCTATTTCTACTCCCTGTGCAAAATTTCAACTAAATCAGAGCAAAAAATTGGCCTCTGTTGTCATATGAGTGTAAATCGGGCGGAAGCTATATATGGGAGCTATATCTAACTCTGAACCGATTTCAATAAAATTTGGCATACTTGATGACACTATCTAATTGTACTCCTAGTGCAAAATTTCAACCAAATTGGGGTAAAAATCTGGCTTCTGGGACCGTATTAGTCCATATAGGGCGAAAGATATATATGGGAGCTATATCTAAATCTGAACCGATTTCTTCCAAAATCAATAGGGTTCTATTCTGAGCCAAAGCACATAGTTGTGCCAAAATTGAAGTCGATTGGACTAAAACTGCGACCTAGACTTTGATTACAAATATGTGTTCACGGACAGACGGACAGACGGACATGGCTATATCGACTCAGGAGCCAACCCTGAGCATTTTTTGCCAAAGACGCCATGTCTCTATCTCGTCTCCTTCTGGGTGTTGCAAACATATGCACTAACTTATAATACCCTGTTCCACAGTGTGGCGCAGGGTATATGGACGATATGGACTAATACGGTCCCAGAAGCCAGAGTTTTACCCCAATTTGGTTGAAATTTTGCAGCAGGAGTACAATTAGTAGTGTAGATAAGTGTGCCAAATTTTATTGAAATCGGTTCAGATTTAGATATAGCTCCCATATATATCGTTCGCCCGATTTACACTCATATGACCACAGTGGGCAATCTTTTACTCCGATTTGATTGAAATTTTGCACAGGGAGTAGAATTAGCATTGTAGCTATGCATGCCAAATTTGGTTGAAATCGGTTCAGAGTTATATATAGCTCCCATATATAGCTTTCGGCCGATTTACACATATATGACCACAGAGGCCAATTTTTTGCTCCGATTTAGTTGAAATTTTGCACAGGGAGTAGAATTAGCATTGTAGCTATGCGTGCCAAATTTTGTTGAAATCGGTTCAGATTTAGATATATCTCCCATATATATGCTTTGCCGATTTCGACAAAAATGGTCAAAATACCAACATTTTCCTTGTAAAATTGCCACTGCTTAGTCGAAAAGTTTTAAAAATGACTCTAATTTTCCTAAACTTCTAATACATATATATCGAGCGATAAATCATAAATTAACTTTTGCGAAGTTTCCTTAAAATTGCTTCAGATTTAAATGTTTCCCGTATTTATACCCTGCGCCACAATGTGGAACAGGGTATTATAAGTTAGTGCATATGTTTGCAACACCCAGAAGGAGACGAGATAGACACATGGTGTCTTTGGCAAAAATGCTCAGGGTGGGATCTTGAGTCGATATAGCGATGTCCGTCTGTCCGTGAACACATTTTTGTAATCAAATTCTAGGTCGCAGTTTTAGTCCAATCGACTTCAAATTTGGCACAAGTATGTGTTTTGGCTCAGAATAGATCCCTATTGATTTAGGAAGAAATCGGTGCAGATTTAGATATAGCTCCCATATATATATTTCGCCCGATATGGACTTATATGCCCCAGAAGCCAGAGTTTTACCCTAATTTGCTTAAAATTTTGCACAAGAAGAACAATTAGTACTATAGTCAAGTGTGTCAAATTTTATTGAAATCGGTTCAGATTTAGATATAGCTCCCATATATATCTTTCGCCCGCCATGGACTAATACGGTCCCAGAAGCCAGAGTTTTACCCCAATTTGGTTGAAATTTTGCACAGGGACTAGAATTAGCATTGTGCCAAATTTGGTTGAAATCGGTTCAGATTTAGATATAGCTCCCATATATAGCTTTCGCCCGATTTACACTCATATGACCACAGAGGCCAATTTTTTGCTCCGCTTTAGTTGAAATTTTGCACAGGGAGTAGAATTAGCATTATAGCTATGCGTGCCAAATTTGGTTGAAATCGGTTCAGATTTAGATATAGCTCCCATATATAGCTTTCGCCTGATTTACACTCATATGACCACAGAGGCCAATTTTAACTCCGATTTAGTTGAAATTTGGCACAGGGAGTAGAATTAGCATTGTAGCTATGCGTGCCAAATTTGGTTAAAATCGGTTCAGATTTAGATATAGCTCCCATATATATGTTTTTCTGATTTCGACAAAAATGTTCAAAATTCCAACATTTTCCTTGTAAAATCGCCACTGCTTAGTCGAAAAGTTGTAAAAATGACTCTAATTTTCCTAAACTTCTAATACATATATATCGAGCGATAAATCAGAAATAAACTTGTTCGAAGTTTCCTTAAAATTGCTTCAGATTTAAACGTTTCCCATATTTATACCCTTCACCACTACTGTGGTACAGGGAATAATAAGTTTGTGCATTTGTATGTAACGCCAAGAAGAAAAAGTCTGAGACCCATCGTTTAGTATACCGATCGTCTTAGAATTAAATTCTGAGTCGATTTAGCGATGTCCGTCTGTCTGTCTGTCTGTCTGTCTGTCTGTCTGTCTGTCTGTCTGTCTGTCTGTCTGTCCGTCTGTCTGTCTGTCTGTTGATGTATTTTTGTGTGCAAAGTACAGCTCGCAGCTTTAGTCCGATTTTCCTAAAATTTGGTATAGGGTCCTGTGTCGGATCAAAGACGATCCCTATTGATTTTGGAAAAAATCGGTTCAGATTTAGATATAGCTGCCATATATATTTTTCACGATCTGGGCATAATTGGCGTGTGTATCAACCGATCTTACTCAAATTCCGTACATCCGAATATTTGATGAGTCTCGAAAAACTTGCAAAATATCAGCCAAATCGGTTCAGATTTAGATATAGCTCCCATATATAGATTTCGCCCGATTTACACTCATTTGCCCACAGAGGCCAATTTTTTGCTCCGATTTAGTTGAAATTTGGCACAGGGAGTAGAATTAGCATTGTAGCTATGCGTGTCAAATTTGGTTGAAATCGGTTCAGATTTAGATATAGCTCCCGTATATAGCTTTCGCCCGATTTGCACTCATATGACCGTAGAGGCCAATTTTTAACTCCGATTTAGTTGAAATTTTACACAGGGAGTAGAATTAGCATTGCAGCTATGCGTGCCAAATTTGGTTGAAATTGGTTCTGATTTAGATATAGCTCCCATATATATGTTTTTCTGATTTCGACAAAAATGGTCAAACTACCAACATTTTCCTTGTAAAATCGCCACTGCTTAGTCGAAAAGTTGTAAAAATGACTCTAATTTTCCTAAACTTCTAATGCATATATATCGAGCGATAAATCATAAATAAACTTTTGCGAAGTTTTCTTAAAATTGCTCCAGATTTAAATAATTCCCAAATTTTTTTACTAACATTGTGTTCCACCCTAGTGCATTAGCCGACTTAAATTTTGAGTCTATAGATTTTGTAGAAGTTGTTACGAATGGCAATCCCTACCTTCGGTAGTTTATTTTATTCAGGAGCTAGTTAGGAGTCATTTGCAATGGCAACCCTATATAATAATATGAGTAGACGGGAGAGAGGCCACTGACAGATAGGTAGAATCGATGACATTTGAAATGAAAAAGGAAAAAAATAAGCGGGAAGTCAGACGATATACTCGTGGGAGAGACGAACGTTTTGCCATGTCAAGAACTGTGCTTTTTGTTTAAGAAAAAAAAATAATTAAGTGCATAAGATTGACCATAACCAACTCATAAGAAATATCTCTTTTGAGATAAACATGAACATTTTGTTTTTGTGGTGCTAAAAGTCATGTGTCGCGCAAAATGGGATTTTGAACTGCACTTTTTAAATAAGAATAAATTTCACGACAACAACCGAAAATAATATTTATGGTGAACAATTATCTAATTATTAGTGTTGCGTAACAATACCATGAACTTCCCACATTTTATTCATGTGTCAATCTAAACAGAAAAACAAAATAATCAAAATAAAATAAACAATTAAAATATAAAACAGAATCATAAAGATGTTAAAAGGCCATAATTCTGCCAATGACCAGCAAGTCTCTGGTGACTAAAGTAAACAAGGAGCAAACTCCAAGAAAGATCATTTAAAGCCGAAGATTCCTCCCCCCTTTGAGAAGAAGGCATTCTTCAATACCAAATTTATTTTTGTTAACAATTTATTGATTATACAAGAAAAATTAAATAAAATTATATACTCATTGTTATTGCAATTTCTGTTACCCTTTTCATATATATTTTGCTATTTAAAAAAAAAAAAAAAAATATATAATAATAAATGAATAGAATTGTTAAAATTTTGATATATATTTATTATTCATTTTTTTTAACCTAGTATTGTTCTACTTTTCATATTCACAAAATTATTATGAATGTATATGGAATTTACAACAAAAAAAAAAGAATACAAAAAAAATCCCTATATTTCATCGAAACTCTACTCTCAATCGTGTATTGCTACCACTTGTTTAATTCTGTTTTGTAAATTATGATAAAGAGATGTTTTTCTCTTATATTGTTTATATATAAAAACCCACTCATCCAGATGCTGGCGCCAACGTCTTTGACCAATGTTAAGAGCGGTGAGTGAACAGTAGCATTAAGAGACCAAACTTTTTCTTAACAGTTTCAATTCAGGGTTAGAGATACTTCCTGATGATAAATGTTAATATTGGCAATCGATAATTTATAATGACTGTTGTTCAATTTCTTTTCTTTTAGTCATTTAATTTTATATAAATGTATGCAATGTTAAAAGGATTTTTACATATTAAAACATTTAAAATTTTTTTTTGATTGCTATTGAATTGCACCATGATTGTACATGAAAATATTTTAACACATATATAGAATTATATATATATATGAATTTCTTATATAAAGATTATGAATATATAATTTTTTGATTGATTTATTCGTAAAGAAAATAATTAAACACTTTTTTTTTGTTAATATTTGAATTATTTATACAAATATTATATATGAATTTCCTATGTAGAAATAATGCATATATAGAATTTGTTTTATTGAATTGTTGATAAAATAAAAATATTCAAGACATAATTGTTCTAAATGAAATTTCTTGGTTTCACTATATCTAGCTTTATTGCTATGGCTGAGTAGGTGCTTTTTATAGGTGATGTTGGAGGGGGACAAGGTTGTGTGGTTCTGAAGTAATGCTTTTTAATATCATGGACGATTGTAGAGTTTAGAGCGAATTGCTGACCTTGTAGATAGGGAACCAATCTCGATTTAGAGGACTTGGAGATGGTTGTCGGATGTTGTAAACATTAGTAAAAGGGAGGGCTAGTCCAACCAGGGTCAGCAGCAGACAGACGTACGGACATATTTTAATGACTTTGTAATATGGGGGAAGACAATAAAATGTTGAGTTTCTGTTTCTTTTTTTTATTCTTTTCATAACTGGACACGAAGAATTTATGGTGTAAGGGAAGTGATAAAGTTTTCTGTTTGGTATCCACAGCCCCAAAGCCGTCGAGCGAAGCCGAGTAAAACCACCGTGTCCTAAACCATAAACACGACTTATCACTTTTCAACTTACAACATATGGCGCCCAACGAACACGAAATTCATAATTTTATTTTTTTATTTTTTTTTTTTTAATAATATATATTTTTTTTTTAAATTTTTTTTATTTTTGCTTTTTGTACTAAGGAAGTTTCGATTAGGATAAATGTTATTGTCTTAATGTTGAGCTTTCATTATTAATCTCTTTTGAACTAAGTACCGTTTCTCGGGAATATTATTCCGACTATCGTGAGCTTAGTGGGGAAGTGGGAGTTTTTATCAAAGGCAGCAATATGATTCTTTATTATTTGAGTCTTTGGTCTTTAGGGAAGACAGGTGACACCTCGTAACCTTTACTGTCAAGGTGGTTTGGTAGTGTAAATGGTGCGAGGATGTGTGTTTTTTATTAAGTTTTAAAGTAACGAGGGGGGTTTAAATAGCATTACAATTTATCTGCAATCTAAGTTGCACCCAACATCACCTAATCATGCTTTGTTTACATTGTTATCGAACGGGATTTACGCATTTATACACCCAGAAAAAAATATCACGAAATATTTTTCGAAAAAAAAAATATTTAATAACAAGATTTATTGTTAAAATCTGTTTTATATTAAAGAATTAATCCCGACATTAATAATATCAACTATTTTTATTATTATTATTATTTTTTTTTTTTATCAAAAAGAGGTTATTTCTGGTTTTGGTACAGGTCTAATTCCATTTCCTTTATTTTTTTATCATTGAATTGGCATTGGCATTTGATTGTGAATGGAGGATAGACCTGATAATCCAGCAAGAAAGGTAATTCATACCGGGAATCGAATTATAACTCGCAGTGTATCCCGCGCATTAGAGAATCAGGTTGTGGGTTCCATTCTCAATCAAATAGATACTGGTATTCCCCGACCGGTAGATTTTGTGCCGGTCGACTATTTGAACAGGTGCGCTGATCTAGTCTTTGGAAGACCATCGCAAGGAAATACAATTAGAGTTACGGACGAGGTATTTCTAAACGAATCTGAACCTTCACTTAGCTTTACTAGGAAACTAGAGAGATTCAATATGCCTGGGGACGAGAATAGTCAAATGTGTCAAGAGGGGACTAGCAAGGGGACACAGGGTGTTACTGAAGGTGACCAGCTCTCACAGATCATGGCACTACTCATGAAACAAAATGAGGATATGAATAAATGCATGAAGGAAATGAGACAGATACGTGGTGAGGTATCTTGCCTGGCAAGCAGGGTTACAGAGGTGGAGGCGTCAGGGCAGGGGGCCTTAGTGGATCCTCCTGGAGGTACGTCCACCCCGGACCGTGAATTACCGTCAAATCCAGGAGCTAGGCAAATGGGGGCAACAAGTTCAGCCCGTGACCAGGAGAGAAGTTCTGATCGTGACGGAGTAGATATGAGAACATATAGCCAGAGCGAGGTATGCAGGCGAAGGCCTGTTGATTTAGATCGGTGGCACGTAAAATTCGACGGTACTAATCGCTCAATGACGGTCGAAAGTTTTGTGTTCCGAATAGAAAAGATGAGGGAACTGTATGATGTACCATACGACCAACTTTTCACCGATTTTCACTGCTTAGTTTCGGGTAGGGCATTACAATGGTACTGGCAGTTACTGGAGGACCATGCAGATGACGTCGAGTTCAATTATTTTACTTTGAAACGGGAACTTATTAATAATTTTAGAACCGCTGATACAGATTACGACGTCATTAGTGAGATCATTGACCGTAAACAACAGAATGGTGAGAGTTTCGAAGATTTTTATAGTGACGTTCATAACTTGACGTTCCGTTTGAAAAAGAGAATTCCCGAGCCTGAACTTGTAGGAATAATTCGGAAGAACATCAAGAGTAATTTGTCCTCTCTTTTATTCACGTCATCTATATATACTCTGGCCGACTTACGGCGTGAGTGTAAGAGGGCGGAAAAGTGGCTTGCCGAAAATAGGATACGTGGGAAGCCTGTTCACGAGTTATCATTGGGTAATGGGTCAGAGTGTGTAGAAACTTCAGACTCGAGTTGTGTTGACGAAGCTCCCATTGAAGCAATTGGGTACAAGGGGAACTATGATTCAAATAGGACAAAACCTTCTAGAAGTGATCGACCTTTCCAGGGTAATAGCACTACTCGCATCGGTAAAGCGGCTCAGGGCGCACCTGAGTATTGTGATTCACCATTCCATCTGAACCTGTGCTATCTTTGCGGTATGCCAGGAGACTTTTATAAGAATTTACCATCAGGCGGGATAAGACAATCCACTATCTGTAAATCTTCATTTCATATGATGGTTTGCTTCAAATGCAATAAGGGAGAGTCATATTGCAAATTAGACTGTACTGCGGGAAACCGAAAGGTATTGGAGTCGACCGGGGACTTCAATACGGACAGGACATCACCGGAAGTGAACTCGCAATAAGATTATTAAGACGTGATGAAGGAGGGGTAGATGATGGAGATAAGGGGAAACAACCGATTGTACGTAAGTCTTTCCACCAGAGGAAAATGGAATATGAACAAGCAAGGGCTCGGATATTTGGTTCTGGTGAAAAAGGGCAGACGCGACGATATAGGAAAATTGCAAAATTACGGGAAAGGGACTTCAAATTGAGATGTGCAAAAAAGAAAATGGTGGAGACAATTATATCTAATGAGGGGGACAATCGTTTTTTTGCCAAGACTTTGGTTGCAGGGAAAGAAGTAATGGCGCTGTTAGACTCCGGGGCAGGTGCTTGTTGCATTGGGAAGAATGCTATTAATTTTCTTTCTGAGATTGACAGAAATTTTGTGAAAATTAGGAATGGCAAGGTCCATACAGCAAATGGAAGTAGTGTGAAGGTGCATGGTGTGATTTCATTGCCTGTAAAATGGGAAAATGAAACCAAGGAGCTGGATTTCTTGGTAGTTCCTGACCTGCAACAGGAATTCTATTTTGGAGTAGATTTCTGGAGGGTATTTAACTTACCGATAATAGCCAATTCAAAACCGAACCAGAAGTTATGTAGCTACTCTATATCGGAGGTCATGGAGGCGGATGATGGTCCGTTTTTGGATACTAGCCAGCATGAATTGGATCCTGCTCAGGAGGAGCGTTTACGGGCCGTAAAGCAAATGTTTCCGTCATTTGCCGTACGAGGTCTGGGCAAGACACCATTGGAGCAACATGTCATTGAGGTAACAGATGAACATCTTCCAATTAAACAGCGATATTACCCTGTCTCTCCTGTCGTGCAGGACCTTCTATATGCAGAGTTGGATCGTATGTTGAGGATGGGGGTCATCGAGGAGAGTAACAGTAGTTGGAGTTCACCTGTTACTCTCGTGCGAAAGGGAGAGAAGAACAGAATGTGTTTGGATGCTCGGAAGGTAAACTCCCGCACTGTTAAGGATGCGTACCCCCTTCCTCACATCGAAGGGATATTGAGCCGTTTGCAGGACACGAACTTTATTACGGCGATTGACCTAAAGGACGCGTTCTGGCAGATCCCACTGGAAGAGAAATCGAGGGAGAAGACGGCATTTACAGTCCCTGGGCGGCCGTTATATCAATTTACGGTCATGCCTTTCGGGCTATGTAACGCCGCCCAGCGGATGTGTAGGCTAATGGATAAAGTTATCCCTGGCTCAATGCGGTCCAACGTCTTTGTTTACCTCGATGATCTTCTGGTGTGTTCTGCCAGTTTCGATGAACATATGACATTGCTAGCTGAGGTAGCGAAATGTCTTGATAGCGCTAACTTGACGATGAACGTGGAGAAAAGCAAGTTCTGTTATAAAGAAGTTAGGTACCTAGGTTTTGTGGTAGGAAATGGCAGAATTAGGACAGATGCTCAGAAAATTCGAGCCGTTGCTGAATTTCCGGAGCCGAAAACTCCTCGTCAGCTTCGTCGGTTTTTGGGAATGGCCGGCTGGTACCGCCGTTTTGTAAAGGGCTATGCTTCTATTGCAGCTACACTTCACGATTGTCTGTCAAAGGATCGTATCAAGAAATTTTCTTTAACACCGGAGGCAAAAGCTTCGTTTGAAGCCTTGAAGCAATGCTTGATATCGGCTCCAGTACTGGTGAACCCAGATTTTACCCGTCGATTCTATATTCAATGCGATGCGTCGACACAGGGCGTAGGTGGCGTACTTTTTCAACTGGATGATGATGGTCTCGAGCATCCAGTTGCATATATGTCGGCTAAACTGAATAAAGCACAGCGAAACTACAGTATAACCGAACTGGAGTGCTACGCAGCAGTTCTCAGCGTGAAGAAGTTTCGGGCATATATCGAAGGACTTCCGTTTACGATCATAACGGATCATGCCAGCTTACGCTGGCTAATGAACCAGAGGGAACTTTCCGGACGTTTAGCGCGATGGAGCTTAAAACTTCAAGCATATGATTTTGACATACAACACCGTAAAGGAACCGAAAACGTTGTACCTGATGCTTTGTCCCGCATTGACATGGATGAGATAACTGGATGCGTAAGCTTGATGGATATAGACTTGAATTCACCAGCGTTTGATTCTGAAGAGTATCAGAATTTACGTAAAAATGTACTAGACTCAGAAGACAAAGGCACTTTACCAGATCTTCGTGTGTCTGATGGATTCGTGTATAAAAGGACTTGCTTTTATAATGGCAACCCACTTCAAGAGGACCAGGCGTGGAAACTTTGGGTTCCGACCGATTTGAGACATGAATTGTTGTGGCAGGCGCACTATTCGGAGGCGGCAGGTCACGGAGGAGTGCAGAAGACACTCTACCGATTACAGAAGGCTTATTATTGGCCCAAGATGGCTTTAGATGTTCAAGAAATTGTCCGTAGGTGCGAGGTTTGCAATTGTTGCAAATCGACTAATAGGTTTCGAAAACCACCGATGGGGAAACCGCACATAACAGAAAGACCGTTTCAAAGGATATATATTGATTTTATGGGTCCTTATCCTAGGTCGAGTAGAGGAAATGTGTTTCTTTTTGTTTGCCTTGACCATTTTACGAAATTTGTTTTCCTGGAGCCTATGCGCAATTCGACTACCGCGAATGTTACGAATTTTTTGGAGAAATACGTGTTTCGGACTTTCGGAGTTCCTGAATACATCCATTCTGATAATGGACGACAATTTGTCTCTGAGGCTTTCCGAGCGTTTCTATCGAAATACGGTACCACTCATGTGAAGACAGCGTTTTACTCTCCTCAGGCAAATGCATCAGAGAGGGTAAATCGTTCTGTACTTCAGGTCATTAGGTCATATATTGGAGACAATCAGCGCAAGTGGGACGAACATGTTGCAGACGTGGCATGGGCTCTTAGGAGTGCATATCATAGCGCCATTAAGATGGAGCCATACTATGCACTTTTTGGCAATCATATGGTTCAGCATGCCGACACATATAAATTGATTAGGAGGATTGACACCGTGAAAGACTTTGATTTATGTGTGAACGACTTGCCACAGAGACATCAGATAATAAGGGACAAAATTGTTGCAAATTTAGCTAAGGCACATGAAAGGGGTGAAAGAATTTATAATACCCGAACGAAGGAGATTGTTTTCCGACCTGGGCAAATAGTATATAGGCGAAACTATAGACAGAGTAACCAAATCGAAGCTTATAACTCGAAGTTAGGACCTAGGCATATCAGATGTATAATTGGCAAGAGTATTGGTAACTCGCTCTATGAGATTTTAGGTTTTGATGGTAAGAAAGCAGGGGTGTATCACGCTAGTGATTTGTTTTCCGCTTGAGGTAAGGATATTACCCGGCAACGGTAGAGCTGTGGGTCGAGGCCACACGCGTCACGAATCTTACACGAGGTCGCATGTCCTGTCTGCGTCACACCACTTACACCAGAGACCTATCAAGAAGGTTTCCAACCCTTAGATTAATTGCTAGTCAAACTTGGAAAATGATACCGGAAATTAGTTGAACTAATAATTCTTTTAAGTGGACCCCTAATTTAGCTTTTGGTATTACTATTTCCGGCATCATTATTTCATGAGCATTTTCATTGGAAATTAACCTTCCTTTGTCAGTTTGAGATGATGTTCATTCGTTTACGCATCCGTTCCATGCCCAAATGGGCATCGACGATTGCGAGCCTGTTACGAATGGCAATCCCTACCTTCGGTAGTTTATTTTATTCAGGAGCTAGTTAGGAGTCATTTGCAATGGCAACCCTATATAATAATATGAGTAGACGGGAGAGAGGCCACTGACAGATAGGTAGAATCGATGACATTTGAAATGAAAAAGGAAAAAAATAAGCGGGAAGTCAGACGATATACTCGTGGGAGAGACGAACGTTTTGCCATGTCAAGAACTGTGCTTTTTGTTTAAGAAAAAAAAATAATTAAGTGCATAAGATTGACCATAACCAACTCATAAGAAATATCTCTTTTGAGATAAACATGAACATTTTGTTTTTGTGGTGCTAAAAGTCATGTGTCGCGCAAAATGGGATTTTGAACTGCACTTTTTAAATAAGAATAAATTTCACGACAACAACCGAAAATAATATTTATGGTGAACAATTATCTAATTATTAGTGTTGCGTAACAATACCATGAACTTCCCACATTTTATTCATGTGTCAATCTAAACAGAAAAACAAAATAATCAAAATAAAATAAACAATTAAAATATAAAACAGAATCATAAAGATGTTAAAAGGCCATAATTCTGCCAATGACCAGCAAGTCTCTGGTGACTAAAGTAAACAAGGAGCAAACTCCAAGAAAGATCATTTAAAGCCGAAGATTCCTCCCCCTTTGAGAAGAAGGCATTCTTCAATACCAAATTTATTTTTGTTAACAATTTATTGATTATACAAGAAAAATTAAATAAAATTATATACTCATTGTTATTGCAATTTCTGTTACCCTTTTCATATATATTTTGCTATTTAAAAAAAAAAAAAAAAATATATAATAATAAATGAATAGAATTGTTAAAATTTTGATATATATTTATTATTCATTTTTTTTAACCTAGTATTGTTCTACTTTTCATATTCACAAAATTATTATGAATGTATATGGAATTTACAACAAAAAAAAAAGAATACAAAAAAAATCCCTATATTTCATCGAAACTCTACTCTCAATCGTGTATTGCTACCACTTGTTTAATTCTGTTTTGTAAATTATGATAAAGAGATGTTTTTCTCTTATATTGTTTATATATAAAAACCCACTCATCCAGATGCTGGCGCCAACGTCTTTGACCAATGTTAAGAGCGGTGAGTGAACAGTAGCATTAAGAGACCAAACTTTTTCTTAACAGTTTCAATTCAGGGTTAGAGATACTTCCTGATGATAAATGTTAATATTGGCAATCGATAATTTATAATGACTGTTGTTCAATTTCTTTTCTTTTAGTCATTTAATTTTATATAAATGTATGCAATGTTAAAAGGATTTTTACATATTAAAACATTTAAAATTTTTTTTTGATTGCTATTGAATTGCACCATGATTGTACATGAAAATATTTTAACACATATATAGAATTATATATATATATGAATTTCTTATATAAAGATTATGAATATATAATTTTTTGATTGATTTATTCGTAAAGAAAATAATTAAACACTTTTTTTTTGTTAATATTTGAATTATTTATACAAATATTATATATGAATTTCCTATGTAGAAATAATGCATATATAGAATTTGTTTTATTGAATTGTTGATAAAATAAAAATATTCAAGACATAATTGTTCTAAATGAAATTTCTTGGTTTCACTATATCTAGCTTTATTGCTATGGCTGAGTAGGTGCTTTTTATAGGTGATGTTGGAGGGGGACAAGGTTGTGTGGTTCTGAAGTAATGCTTTTTAATATCATGGACGATTGTAGAGTTTAGAGCGAATTGCTGACCTTGTAGATAGGGAACCAATCTCGATTTAGAGGACTTGGAGATGGTTGTCGGATGTTGTAAACATTAGTAAAAGGGAGGGCTAGTCCAACCAGGGTCAGCAGCAGACAGACGTACGGACATATTTTAATGACTTTGTAATATGGGGGAAGACAATAAAATGTTGAGTTTCTGTTTCTTTTTTTTATTCTTTTCATAACTGGACACGAAGAATTTATGGTGTAAGGGAAGTGATAAAGTTTTCTGTTTGGTATCCACAGCCCCAAAGCCGTCGAGCGAAGCCGAGTAAAACCACCGTGTCCTAAACCATAAACACGACTTATCACTTTTCAACTTACAACAAAGTCTATCAAATTCTGTCCAGATCGAGTGATATTTAAATGTATGTATTTGGGACAAACCTTTATATATAGCACCCAACACATTTGACAGATGTGATATGGTATCGAAAATTTAGATCTACAAAGTGGTGCAGGGTATAATATAGTCGTCCCCGCCCGACTTTAGACTTTCCTTACTTGTTTGTTCTGTGTTGGAGTACAACTATGTCTTCTGTGGTAATTTGATTTTAAATCGGGCAATAGATATATATGGGAGCTATATCTAAATCTGAAACTATTTATACCAAACTCAATAGGGTTCTCTTGTGACCCAAAAAGACATACTTGTGCCAACAAACAAAATTTTGTAGTTTGAAGGAAAAAATTGGAGTTCAAAATTGCAAGAATGTCTTTAGTGACATACGAAGTTCATGATGGACGCTTTTGTAGTAAAATTTAAAAATTTGAAGAAATAATGAACTATTTTATGACATATACGAATTTAGTAAATCTCTATCCTTAACTTGTTTATAATTTTTCCCATCTTTTAGCTCATTTAACTAACGTACGCAAAAAATTATTTGAGTAAATGGAACTTTCACCAAATATAATAAGTTCATGAACTAAAATATAGTAAAATTGGCTTTAGTGAAATAGTGAGTTCACTTTTTTTTTGAGTGTAGGCAACAGTTTAGCGATCCACTTTTTCTGTGTATTCCTGTCCGTTTTCCCTTATCTGATCATATATTTGAATCACTGGGTGTAGTCTTACATGATCAACAATGTCTCCATAAGTGAGGGGAAAAACTACCATTTTTCCTATTTAGGATGTCCGCTTAAACCAAATAATCATCTGATATTGAGTAGTTGGGTAGTAATGTGTCCTAATTGCTCAAATACTGTGTCAATTAAAAATTTTTCTCTACAAATGTCAAATGTATCATGATAATCAAGTATTTAACTTTCAGCCCATTTGCAAGGAATTTTCAAACTCATTCTTCTCAGACTGCCATTTATTTATTTTTAATATTATTTGGCTACAAAAAATTCACGTGTATGTACATTGGTACAGTCGGCCACAAAGCTTGTCTGTCCCTATTAAATTGCTTTGGTAGTTGTGTACCACCCAAACCAATTTAATTCTCAGAGGACTCCCTCTCTCTCTCTCCAATGGCACATGTTTACTTTATAAATTTAATATCCCAAACAATTTGCAGTTATGAAAATGTGTAAAACATCCGCAAAGCAGCATAAATGTTGAGAAGATGGTCCATAACAAGGACTTGGTTTGAGGGCATGACGACAACAAGGCCAACATGGCGAAAGAATAAAGTCACCATAAACCAAGGTAAGAGTGGAAAACAACAACAGCAGCAGAGTAAGACCTGAAGACCACCTCATCGCAATTTCATTTCATACACCCTGAGGACACTTTAGACTTCGTTGATAGTTATGACAAAAACCAACAATGGCCACATTCGCCTATAGAGGTGTAGTAAAATGGGGGTAAACCAACTATAGTGATTACACGCAAAGAAAAAAAACGTTTGGAAAACGTGTACCGAAAACGTTTTTCTTTTGTTAGAGTTTTTTGAATTGCTTCGAAAATTTTAAACTTTTATCACCAAAAAAATTCGTTTGTTACAAAGTTTTTATTTTTTCAATAAAAAAAGTTATTTTTGAAACAACAACAGAGTCCATTTCGTTTATATCAAACACTGTTCTTTTCTGACTTTTGGTCTTTAATAAAACACATTTTACAGTTCAAAATTTAATATAGTACAATGTAATGTTGAACATTTTTTTCGGAATCTTCCGAACATATGTAGAATGTATGTAAAAAAAAAAAAAAAAAAAAAAAAACTTTGGTCGAAGCAGGGATCGAACCCACGACCTTTGGCATGAGAGTCAGACGTAGCAACCACTGCTCCACGGTGCCAAACTAAATGTTTGTTTCTGTTAAATAAACTTTGTTTATTCGGTTCGTGGGCGCCGCAAGCTATGCTATATAAATATAACTTATATGGATATTTATCTATTGATGACCATAACAGGTACATAGCTCAGTGGTTAGTGTGTTGGCTTACAAAGTGCATGGTCCGCGGTTCGATTCTCCGTCCAGGCGAAAGGTAAAAAAATTTTAAAAATTTATAAAATCGTATAATTTCTTCTACATTGTTTGTATTACAGAAAAAGGTGCTAAGAACTAAAAATCTTCGTGGAAGTGAGAAAGATGTGAGGGAAAATGCAATTAGCCAGAAAAAAAAATTTTTTGAGTTAGTCTTTATGAAATGGTTTTTACATCCTGGAAAAGAATAAACGTTTATCACAAAAAGTATATACTTTTCTTCCAAATACACTTCCTTACAGCGAAAAGCAAATGAGAAACGAACATTGTTTGTCTAAAATTTCGTTTGGGAGGAAAGAATTATTTTTTTGCGTGTAGATATTAAATTACTTCGAAATGTGAAGGTTTGAATATTTCATTGGATTATTCTTTTTATTATGTTAATTATATCATATTTTTTTTTCCTCCCATTTATTGCAAGTATGGAACTGTCGAAAATAAACTTTTTAGACTTTTTGTCAAAAAAAAAAAAAAAAAAAAAAAAAAAAAATGGAATGGAATGGAATGGAATGGAATGGAAAAAATTTGGAAATAATCAAAAAATCTTTTTTGTGCTCATTACACTCCCTAATTCGATCAGTTTAATTTTTCAGTATTCTCAAACCAAAATTAGGTTATCAATTTTTTTATTTCATAGTGCAAATAGCATTAGAAACAGGATGTCTGTTAAATTTTTGTTAAAAGTATTTCTCAAAAATTACCCTGTTTTGATTTGCTTGAATTTTGAAGGTAACATGAAGCACGGTCAGGCATCAACCTAACAAGCCGATGATATCAGGGAGGGGACCTCCCTCTTGCTTGACCTTTTGAAAATCAACATAACTTCTCCGACATACTAGAAATTTTTGGGAAATATAGAAGCGAACCACAAAAAAAAAATTATTTTACTTTTTGATACTTGGATGTGAAATAATAAAGAGTGTTTGCTTGGCTTCTTATATGAACACAACTAGACCTCCTTGACTTCTTTCAGTGTCTAAAGGTCATGATACGAGGGTAGTCGTTTTATATTTCGGGATTGGGTAACCCTAATGTTGTAATGTTCCAACTGATAGCTCTATCTTAAAGGGTGACATTTTCTATGTTATATATACTCAGAACGTTTTCACATACGAACCCTATTTGTGTTACACAGAGAAAAATTTCACGAAAATTTTTCCAATTAAAATCTTAATTGAGTTTTAAAAAATATTCAATAAAAATTTAACTGAATCAACAAATTTTTTAATTGAAATAAAAGTCAATCACACAAATTAATAGTATCAATTATTTTTTTAATTGGATCAATTAATTTTTTAATTGATTGTCAATTTTTTAATTGATACTATCATTTCTGTGATTGAAGACATTTCAATTAAAAAATTAATTGGATCAATTAATTTTGTGATTGAATCAGAAAAATATTTTTTTGTGTGTATTTACAGCAACTTTGGCAACACGGTTGGCACAGTTTGTAGAATTCTACCAAAAATAGTATATTTTTTACTGTTTGGTAGATTGGTAGAATTCTTGATGTTTTAGTAGATTTGGCAAAATATTCTCCTCTAAAAATTTCCTATAGAAATAAAATTTTAACAAAATTTTGTATAGAAATAAAATTTTGACAATTTTTTCTATGGAAATAAAATTTTGACAAAAATTTCTATTGAAATAACATTTTGGAAAAAATGCCCATAGAAAAAAAATTGGGAAAATTTTCTATATATAAAATTTTGGCAAAATAAATAGAAATAAAACTTTGAAAAAATTTTCTATAGAAATAAAATTTTTTTATATAAATAAAACTTTATCAAATTGTCTATTGAAATACAATTTTGACAAAGCCTTCTATAGAAATAAAATTTTGGCAAAGTTTTCTATAGAACTAAAATTTTGGAAAAGTTTTCTATAGAAATAAAATTTTGCAAAAATTTCTATAGAAATAACATTTTGACAAAATTTTCTATAGAAATAAAACTGTTGAAAACATTTTCCATATGAATTAAATTTTGAAAAAATTTTCTATAGAAATAAAATTTTGAAAAAAATTTTATACAGACATAAAATTGTGGCAGAATTTTCTATAGAAATAAAATTATGGCAATATTTTCAAAAAAAAAAAAAACATTTTGGACAAATTTTCTATAGAAATAAAATTTTGACAACATTTTCGATAGAAATACAATTTTGACAAAATTTTCTATAAAAATAAACTTGTGACAAAATGTTCTATAGAAATAAAATTTTTTACAACATATTCTATAGAAATAAAACTTTCACTAAATTTAGTATAGAAATGAAATTGTGACAAAATTTTCTATGGAAATAAAATTTTGACAAAATTTTCTATTGAAATACAATTTTGACCAAATTTTCAATAGAAATAAAATTTTGGCAATATTTTCTAAAGAAATAACAGTTTGGAAAAAATTTTCTATAGAACTAAACTTTTGACAAAAATTTCTATAGAAATAAAATTTTGATTACATTTTCTATAGAAATAAAACTTTGATAAAATTGTCAATAGAAACAAAATTTTGGCAACATATTCTAAAGAAATAACATTTTGGAAACATTTTCGATATAAATAAATATTTGACAAATTTTCTATATAAATAAAATTTTGGCAAAATTTTCTGTAGAAATAAAATGTTGCCAAAATTTTTTATAGAAATACAATTTTAGCAATATTTTCTAAAGAAATAACATTTTGGAAAAAATGTCCATAGAAAAAAAAATTTTTTTTGAAAAAATTTTCTCTATATAAAATGTTGGCAAAATTTTCTGTAGAAATGAAACTTTGAAAAAATTTTCTATAGAAATAAAATATTTTTATATAAATAAAACTTTACCAAATTGTCTATTGAAACACAATTTTTTCAAAGCCTTCTATAGAAATAAAAATGTGGCAAAATTTTCTGTAGAAATAAAATTTTAACAAAAATTTTTATAGAAATAAAATTTTGGCAATATTTTCTAAAGAAATAATATTTTGGAAAAAATGTCCATAGAAAAAAATTTTTTGAAAAAATTTTCTCTATATAAAATTTTGGCAAAATTTTCTGTAGAAATAAAGCTGTGGAAAAATTTTCTATAGAAATAAAATTTTTTTATATAAATAAAACTTTAACATTTTGGGAAAATATTTCTAAATAAATAAAATTTTGGCAACACTTTTTTTAGAATTAAAATTTTGGCAAAATTTTTTATAGAAATAAAATTTTGGCAATATTTTGTAAAAAAAATAATATTTTGGAAATATTTTCTATAAAAATAAAATTTTGACAAAATTTTCTATAATAAAATTGACAAAATTTTCTGTAAAAGATTTGTTTGTTTGGTAGTTTTAAGTAGAACTTTCAACAAATTTTGGGTAGATTATTTTTGGCTTTAGTTGCAACCGCGGTTGGCAGACATGTAAAGAAATTTGACATCGCTGCTATTTCAGCTCCTGTTGTTTAACAATGATAAAAAAATAGCCCAAGTGAGCCTAATATATAGAGTCGTCATCATAGAATGAGGCCGACCCATTTTCTTCGGAATATATACATACGGCCGTAAGTTCGGCCAGCCCGAATCTTATGTACCCTCCACCATGGATTGCGTAGAAACTTCTATTAAAAACTGCCATCAACAATTGAATTACTTGGGTTGTGGTAATACTTGCCGATAGCAAGGGTTAGTCCACACGTGATATATATTAGACAAAAAACAAAGCAGATTAAATACGTATATTATTCAATTCTTGACCGGTATATATAGGGAAGTCTACAAATAATTACAATCCGATATGACCTTTTGCGCGGTAAGCAGAGAGCCAGAATTGAAATATGGGGATCGCTTTCTACGGGTGCTATATATACTAGTGAACCGATATGGATCAATTTTTGTGTGATTGGGGATCGGATTATCTGAGGCTATATATAACTATATACCGAGATGAACCATGTTTGGTATGGTTGTTAGCGGCCATATACTACCACAATGTACCACATTTCAACTGAATCGGATGAATTTTGCTCCTCCAAGAGGCTCCGGATGTCAAAACTGGGGATCGGTTGATATGGGGGCTATATATAACTATGGACCGATATGGACTAATTTTTTCACAGTTGTTAGAGACTGTATACTTACACCACGTACCAAATTTCAACCAGATCGGATAAAATTGACTCCTAAAAGAGGCCGCGGATATCAAATCTGGGGATCCGACAAATGTGGACTCTATATAATTAGGGACCGACATGGATAAATGTTTGCAAGGTTGTTAGAGACCTTATACTAACAACACGTGCCAAATTTCAACCGGATCGGATGTATTTTGCGCCTTCAAGGGCTCCGGATGTCAAATCTGGGGATCGGTTTATATGGGGGCTATATATATTTATGGACCGTTATGGACCAATTTTTGCATGCTTATTAGAGGCCATATGCGAATAACACATACCAAATTTCATCCCGATCGGATGAATTTGGCTCCTCCGTATATCAAATCTGGCGATCGATTTATATGGGGGCTATACGTAAACGTGGTCCGATATGGCCCATTTGCAATACCATCTGACCTACATCAATAAGAACTACTTGTGCCAAGTTTCAAGTCGATAGCTTGTTTCGTTCGGAAGTTAGCGTGATTTCCACAGACGGACGGACGGACAAAGCTAAATGGACTCAGAATTTCACCACGACCCAGAATATATACTTTATGGGGTCTTAGAGCAATATTTCGATGTGTTACAAACGGAATGACAAAGTTAATATACCCCCATCCCATGGTGGAGGGTATAAAAAGAAAACTTAATAAACTTTTCGCATAGCCGAGGGGCCAATTGTAGAGGCCTGCCAGTAGAATTCCGGTTCACCTAAGGTCTTCAAATTTGGCTCACTACTTGGTCAATATCTTGGTCCTAACCGTGCCAAACAAAGAGTGATCTATAACCGTTCCCAAATGACAGATATTTTTATCCAATTAGATATTTTTAATGGGTCTGGCGTGTTCGGGACCAAACTTCGCATTTGTCTTGGTTTGGACCATCAAAATGTCCTTCAAAGTTTCGCTTTAATACGATGCCTCCTGCTATTTGCATCCATTCGTTGTATAGGATCGATGCACTGTGCGGCAGCCATGGCAAATAAGTCTACTCGGCGACAGTCAATTATTTTTTTAAATATTAAACTAAAGATATTGCCGGCTCCATTATCGGGTATATAGCCACTGCACCTCCATCAATTAAATGGAAAATATGTACATCGTCAAATTTCTAAAATGTTTGATTTTTGTAGACTAAATACCTAATGGACCACCTTCGTATATCCTTAATGCTTCCACAAGTCAAAAATATTGATACAAAATCTTATTTAGTAATAATTCTCTCACTGTCCTAATTTCCCTCTTTTCTTTTTCTACGCCTATGAATTCCCCATTGACATTGCCATGGTTGCCACCAGAAAAGAACAAAACGAACTATTAATTTTGAGAGTAAATGCGTGTGTCACTCTAAACATTTTTAAATTGTACACAAAGGATAGCGAACACAGCACCACAGAGTAGAAATATCGAAATCCAAAGAAGAGCAAGAAGAAACAAATATGAAAACTAAAATCGGACAAATAATACAAAGCATGCCAGTATATCTAGACATAGAAACACATACATTCACACACACACATAGAGTGCCTAATAACTCTAAGGAAAATCCCAAAAGCCGATAAAGTTACGGTAGTTTACAGACTCAACAATTTTCATACACAATGAGACATCAGCCAGTTCGACAAACAGCCAACAAAATTCCACAGAGCATGAGAAAGGAAAGCGGCCATATTGAAAATCTTCTACTAAACAATTATCCACAAAAATACCGTTATATGAAAACAAAAAACGAAAACAACTCAAAGTTGGGAGGAAAATGTTATGGGGAAAAATTTCCCAATTTTGGGAAATTTTAGATTTTTACAATGAGAGTAATAGAGAAAAAGAAAAAAAATCTCCTTTAAAATGATTGGCCAAGTATTGGGCATGAGTAAAAGGAGGAGTTAAACTCTCTTTAACTCATATGAGTGTTAATGAAAGAGAGAGTGCCGTTATTTGAGTATATCTATTAGAGAGTGCAGTTCAGAGAACCTCATCTCATATTATGTTGGGTAGAGTGAGTTCATTAGCATTAAGTGAGTGGATTAGCGAGTATGTGTATTTATGCGCATATGTGTGTCTGAGAGCGTGTGTCTGTCTATCATTGCCATTAAGTGGGGGTTAAGAGAATGTGCATTATTTAATACTTCATTATGTTTACGTACCTTCTGCTGACTACTGCATTCAGAAATCACATTCAATATCATTACCATATATGATACGCCGCCATCATTTTCGGAATACCAGAAGAGCGTCTGATTTTACCATGCATTCGTAGGACAACAACGTGGAACAAAAAGGGAGCTAAGGAATCTATGCAGCTGTACTCGAAGTTAATAAGGGTCTATTGTAATTGAGGAAGAGTAGAAATTTTCGATTTCCCCCCCCCCTAAAAGTGGTGTCAATGACAGCATAGACAATGGCCCGCGTTGATGTCTGTGTAAGAACGAGAGTCTACCTATGGATAATGCTTAAAACTGTAGCTCTCATGTACAATGTGGTCGTTAGCTACCGCTTAATGTTGCAGCTTCATTTACTGTGGTTCAGAATATCCACTTTACCTACCACCTCCTACCTTATTAGGTCTGGTCCATTACTGGTAGCAAGTGGTACTAAGCTTATGTGATTGTATGGGTGGATGGTGTGACCTGTATGTATTAGTACTGCGCGATTGTGGCTGATTCGCGATGTGGACATGTTCTTTGTTTTTCACGTTCGTTTAATTTCCGTGTCCTTTTAATGGCTAGAACGTGAAACGTGAGGACGCAATGATGCAAATATCTACAGTCATTTACCGTTAGAATGACAGCCATTTATGGCAATTAGCACTTTAGCTCTTTATTATGGTCGAATGAGTCTAACCAACAAAATATACAAGGATACACAAAAAAAAAAATTAAAAATTCTTCACCACGCTTAGATGTAGTATAAGGGGGCCGGTGAAAGGATAACGATAGTTAATGAAAATATGCGAAGTATTTCAGAATTCGAATTTTAAAATAAAAAATTAGTCGAGGTATTACCTTTGCAAAGGATTTTCATCTAATAAGCTCTGTCTTATAGCTATGGGTATGAATCACAGTTGGTAGATTTCTACCGTAAAATGATATATTCTGTTTTAATGTTTGGTTTGGATTGGTAGAATTCTTGATATACAATTTTGGTCATTTTAGAAAATTTAGATTATTTGCAGAAAATTTTAACAAAACAGTATTACAAACGCTGACATCACGCAGATTTTACAAATATATGTGAATAATTTTCGACAAATTCAAGAAAATTTATTAAACATAACTAGCGTAACCCGGGCAGCAAAGCATATTTTCATTAACTTAGTCAACAATATCCTTCGATCTGAAAACAAATTCGAAAATATTTGAAATCTTTTAAAGAGTAGCTTCAGAGGAAGTCTGGCACAAAAACTGAAGTACTGATTAATCTGCACACGTGTCCCGTATATTTCAAAAAACCAAAATCGGACTACTTGTTTTTTCGTTTATATACAGAAATAGGGCGGTTATGCAGATATAAAATGGACCGACTTAGCAACGTCGGTTAGGGGCGTTACCTTTCAACCAATTTTTTGTTTTTTAATTGTTCTGTATTCAAATCGTTGGACAATCTTCTACATTTCCTGTGCATTTCAAGCGTGGTTTGCCAAGGGGAGGTGTACTTCTCCTCAGCATACCGTCCAATAAATCGGAAAAAGTAAAAGTACTTAAAAATTGACCATTTTAACATTTGTTAAAGTGTTGGACACGGAGGAAAATGAAACACCCTCTACGTTGCCTGTCAACTTCATGTAAATTTAAGTTTTTTACTTAAAAAGTCTGGCAGAAGCCTGTGGAAAAATCATAAAATGATGTACAGAGTTCCCATTTATCCACAATCCCCTACTTTCTATTTTTAAAAAATCGGGCAAAAGGGAACCCCCTCCTTCGCTCCTCCCCGACCAGATATTCACAAGAAATTCACGTACCCTATATTCCCCAACCACCTTTTCCCCTTCCACAACCAGACATCGAAAAATCATCTACCCTGTATAAATTTATTCATCTTCTTCCAAATTCAAAATGATTTGAATCGGAGAAGGTTAGATTTTGGTCTATTTATACCCTGCGCCACACTGTGGTTCAGATTTACATATAGCTTTCATATATAGCTTTCCACCGATTTGCACTCATATGACCACAGTGGCCAATTTTTTGCTCCGATTTAGTTGAAATTTTGCACAGGGAGTAGAATTAGCATTGCAGCTATGCGTGCCAAATTTGGTTGAAATCGGTTCAGATTTAGATATATCTCCTATATATAGCTTTCGCCCGATTTACACTCATATTACCACAGAGACCAATTTTTTGCTCCGATTTAGTTGAAATTTTGAACAGAGAGTAGAATTAGCATTGTAGCTATGCACATCGGTCCATAATTATATATAGCCGCCATATAAACCGATCACCAGATTTGACCTTCGGAGCCTCTTGGAAAACCAAAATTCATCTGATTCAGTTGAAATTTGGTACGTGGTGTTAATATATGGCCTCAAACACCAATGCAAAAATTGGTCGAAATCGGTCCATAATTATATATAGTCCCCATATAAATCGATCCCCAGATTTGACCCCCGGAGACCTTTGCAAGAGCAAAATTCATCCGATCCGGTTGAAATTTGGTACGTGATGTTAGTATATGGTATCCAACAACCATGCAGGAATTGGTTCCTATCAGTCCATAATTATATATAGCTCCCATATAAACCGATCCCCAGATTTGACCTCCGGTGCCTTTTGGAGAAGCAAAATTCATCCGATCTGCTTGAAATTTGGTACGTGGTGGTAGTATGTGATATTTAACAACCATGCCAAAAGTGGTCCATAGCAGTCCATAATCATACATAGCCCCAATAAACCGATCCCGAGATTTGGTTTTGGAGCCTCTTGGAGGAGCAAATTTCATCCGAGTGAGTTGAAATTTGGTACATTGTGCTAGTATATGGTCGGTAACAACCATGCCTAACTAGGTCCATATCGGTCTATAGTTATATATGGCTATCAGATAAATCGATCCCCAATCACACAAAAATTGGTCCATATCAAGTTCATAATTGTATATAGCCCCCATATAAGCGACCCCCATATTTCAATTCTGGCTCTCTACGTACCGTGCAAAAAGTCCATATCGATTCGTAATTATTTGTAGACTTAACTATATATAACTTTTTTGTCTAATATATACCACGTATGGACTAACTCACAATTTAGAAAACGATGCTAAGAAGTTTTAAGATACCACAACCCAAGTTATTCGATTGTGGATGACAGTCTTTCGTAGAAGTTTCTACGCAATCCATGGTGGAGGGTACATAAGATTCGGCCTGGCCGAACTTATTGCTGTATATACTTGTTTTTTTTTTCTACCATTGCGGCGTGGATTTTAATCTCATCTAACCTTCAATTTTGGGATCATTTCTAGTAATTTTACCTATCGTTTGCGTTCAATTTTTGAATGCGATGCAACACTGCCAGTACCACGGAAAAGAACAATAGTAACAAAAACAAATGATTTATTGACATGTATGCTCGAGTGATAGCCACTTGTCGTTTTCCACGCAAATACAAAACAATCACACTGTCACGCTTGAATTCCATCACGAATAGTTTTATTTCTGAATGCAAGGATTCAAAATGCTTTTGTAAGCTTGTAAACAATAAAATTACACCCAGAAAAAAGTGACCCCTTCTTTAAGTTAAAATGAACTCATTGTGAAGAAAGTTGAACTTCGTATAGCGCCAAAGCCATTTTTATTTGTTTGAACGATGTGATTTTCGTAGAAATTAGGAATAATGTATTCCATATATTAGTTAACATTTTCCTATATTTATGTACCACTATACTACAGAATGAAAAAATTTAACTAATTTGAATTCATATATGGAATGATTTTATTGAAATTTTTTCATTCATTTGGACAAATCTTACACATTTGTGGTAAAACTTTTACTTCATAATTAGAACTGCTTACCTTCGTTTTTAAATACAATTTTATTTATTTCTATAAGCAACTTTATCTTCAATAAAAGACATGTTTTATTAATATATTGAATATATTTATTAAGAATCAACAGCATCGAATCTCTTTGAAATATTAGTTTATTATTCCACTATTTCCAATTTCCGTGTGATATTATCAACTGTAAAACGCACTTTTTCTTCTTCTTGTACTTTTCACTTTTAATAAGTTGCTGCCAAACGATTTTGTACTCCTTTTACAATTTCAATACCTACAAATATAAAAAATTATAAAACATTTTTGTTCCAAAAGGTTAGCGTCACTGAATATTACCTGATAATTGAAGATTCCAAAATGAAGACAAATGAAAGGGTTGTTATTCTGCTGGTGTTTTCTTCCTTTATACACTATCACGAACATTGATAGATTTATTTTTAAAAACGAACATTTTTCTCACTAATTTAAAATAACAAATATTTTATATATTTTATATTTTTAATTATTATATTATTTTACCATATTATTTTTTAACAATCTCTCCGTATACCAAAACAACGCGATTCCAACTAGAAAAAAAACAACCGACGCGCAAACATATCGATTACACCCACGCGCAAACACATCGATTACGATGACAGGTATCGATTACAGGTAGACAATGGAAATTTAGGAAAATTTCTTATATTCTAACAAATGTGTTTCCTTAAGATTTGAAAGGATTGCATACTTCTTAGTTCGAATGAACTAAAATATTTTCTATGCCAAGTGTTGTTCGTATGTATGAAAAACTTTCTATTATAAAGGAAGTCGCAATTATCATTTTATAAGAAATTTTACTAATTTTCAGGAAACTTGGTTTTAGTTCGGGTTTTGTTTATTTTTACGAATGCTTTGTTATCGGTGAATAAAATTTTCTTTTTCAGTAGTAAATTCTTATACCCAGCGAAGAAAATGGTATGAGTAAAATTCCATGCCTTATTCTAGTTAATGAACTATTCCTAACTGCTTACAGTTTAGGATTTTTTTTACTGAAACGAGTAAATTTTATTATTTTTCACAAAAATTTACCTTGATGGAAATAAAATGGATAAACTATATTGATGAAAATTTTTTCCTTTAGTTTCGAAGGCACTTTTTTCTGGGTGTAGCTGTCACTGAAAAAAAAATCTGTCAGACAATCGTTAGCAGCATGAAATTGGTTGTAATACATCTCAGCCACGCTGTTTTTGTTTTGTGTTTTTATACCCACCACCATAGAATGGTAACAGGGGTATAATAAGTCATTCCGTTTGTAACACATCGAAATATCGATTTCCGACTATATATATTCTTGATAAAGGAGAAATTCTAAGACGATATAAGCATGTCCGTCTGTCAGTCTGTTGTAATCACGCTACTGCCTTCAATAATGGCGCTATCGTCCTGAAATTTGGCACAGATTCGTCTTATGTTTGCAGGCAGGTCAAGTTCGAAGATGGGCTATACCGGTCCAAGTTTTGATTTAGTCCCCATATATACCGACCTCCCGATTTGGGGCCTTGGGCTTATAAAACCGTAGTTTTTATCCAATTTGCATGAAATTGGAAATCTAGAGGTATTTTAGGACCATCAAAAAGTGTACCGAAAATGGTGCCTATCGGTCCATGTTTTGGTATAGCCCCCATATGGACCGATTTCCCGATATATGATTTAGTTTTATCGGTCCATTTGGTAAGGCCTCCATATAGACCGATTTCACTTATTGAGGGTATAGAAGGCGCACTGATCATGAAAATTGCTTGACAATGAATGCAAAATTTCCAGATTTTACTTCTCGTAATCATTTAAATAATTGGGATGAAAATCTACAGATTTTACATTTCAAATCAAGGTGTTATTTCATCATTTTCTTGCACACTTACAAGAGATGTTTATGATTCCTCTAAAACTCAAACAAAAAATGGTTCTTATAAATTCAGAATCTGATCTAGTCTTCATAGGTAAAATATTTACCTTTATCTGTGGGTAGCGTACTGGTTGAACTGATCAGCTTGGGAAAATATCTGTCATCGAACCCCCCTGAAATTTTCAAAGGAAACTATTATATTTGATTCATGGTGGTGGGTATTTAAGATTCGGCCCAGCCGAAATTACTACTGTATATACTTGTTCTTGATAAATTCACAAAAACTTCAAACAAATAAAAGACAATATAGCTAAAAATTTTAATGCCTACATATTTTACTACAAATATCACTATTACCCCATTCATATAATTCACTTTGACCAGCACAGCATGTCCAACTGTTTTTAGCTAATAATCGAAAACACAAAAAAAATCCTTCCAGCCAACTTACTCGACCATCCATCCATTTCATGATGGTGGTTACTGCTACTAAGTACAACGTTTGTATGCGAATCGCGAACAAATGTTCCACTAACACTCCGAACGTTTAGCAAAATTCAATATCGTGCATAATTAATTGCAATTAGCACGTTTTTGTTTTCATTTAGACCAATCCACCAAAAAACAAACAGGAAAAACGGAGGCTCTCTAAACCATCTCCCTCTCTGCCATAGCTAATGGTGGGTGTACTGTTAGTGTGTTGTAACCTAAACGTTTCGGCCATTTTGTAGATTTTCATCCTCTCTCTCTATGTTTTGCTACTTATGCCGTTGATTTTGGCCATCTAATCAGGCGAGTTTGTTTGCATTGCCATAAAGGTTGTGGGCAATTTGCAATGGAGATTGCATGAATGGTGTGCCTAGTGGTCACGAGAATCACGTTTTCGAAAATGTTTTAGGTTCCAATGATGCGATGCTCCAGAGGGCATCGTGTGGGAAATTTACTATAGAGTAGTGGTGGGAGGTGATAGACGAATTGGACATCCAATGTGAATATACAGCATTTCGATATGAAATTGGGATTTTTTGTAAATCTATTGCGTCTTTGTATTTAATCTAGAATCATAATTTTTATACCCTCCACCATACACGCAGAGAAGGAATATGATCACCCCAAACATGTTTCAAGAGCAAAATGTTATTTTTGTATGGTGACCATGTAACATGTTTGTCACTAAAATGTTATTTTCTCGTCAAATATAACCTGCTTGCCGAAATCAGATACATGATTTCCGAGAAAATAACATGGTTGCGAAAACCATGTTACATGGTCACCACGCAAAAAAAATCTTAAAACATGTTTGAGGTGATCATATTCCTTTTCTGGGTCTAGGATGGGGGTATATATATATATATATATATATATATATATATATATATATATATATATATATATATATATATATATATATATATATATATATATATATATATATATATATATATATATATATATATATATATATATATATATATATATATATATATATATATATATATATATATATATATATATATATATAAAGGGTGATTCTTTTGAGGTTAGGATTTTCATGCATTAGTATTTGACAGATCACGTGGGATTTCAGACATGGTGTCAAAGAGAAAGATGCTCAGTATGCTTTGACATTTCATCATGAATAGACTTACTAACGAGCCACAACGTCGAATTTTCAGTGAATGGGCCCTAGAAAAGTTGGCAGAAAATCCGCTTTTTTATCGACAAATTTTGTTCAGCGATGAGGCTCATTTCTGGTTGAATGGCTACGTAAATAAGCAAAATTGCCGCATTTGGAGTGAAGAGCAACCAGAAGCCGTTCAAGAACTGCCCATGCATCCCGAAAAATGCACTGTTTGGTGTGGTTTGTACGCTGGTGGAATCATTGGACCGTATTTTTTCAAAGATGCTGTTGGACGCAACGTTACGGTGAATGGCGATCGCTATCGTTCGATGCTAACAAACTTTTTGTTGCCAAAAATGGAAGAACTGAACTTGGTTGACATGTGGTTTCAACAAGATGGCGCTACATGCCACACAGCTCGCGATTCTATGGCCATTTTGAGGGAAAACTTCGGAGAACAATTCATCTCAAGAAATGGACCGGTAAGTTGGCCACCAAGATCATGCGATTTGACGCCTTTAGACTATTTTTTGTGGGGCTACGTCAAGTCTAAAGTCTACAGAAATAAGCCAGCAACTATTCCAGCTTTGGAAGACAACATTTCCGAAGAAATTCGGGCTATTCCGGCCGAAATGCTCGAAAAAGTTGCCCAAAATTGGACTTTCCGAATGGACCACCTAAGACGCAGCCGCGGTCAACATTTAAATGAAATTATCTTCAAAAAGTAAATGTCATGGACCAATCTAACGTTTCAAATAAAGAACCGATGAGATTTTGCAAATTTTATGCGTTTTTTTTAAAAAAAAAGTTATCAAGCTCTTAACAAATCACCCTTTACAAAAGTGTATATATTCCGTCTGTTGAAATCACGCTAACTTCCGAACGAAACAAGCTATCGACTTGAAACTTCGCACAAGTACTTGCTATTGATGTAGGTCGGATGGTATTTCAAATGGGCCATATCGGTCCACTTTTACGTATAGCCCCCATATGAACGGACCCCCAAATTTGGCTTGCGATTGCTCTAAGAGAAGCAAATTTCATCCGATCCGGCTGAAATTTGGTTCATGGTGTTAGTATATTGTCTCTAACACCCATGCAAAAATGGGTCCATATCGGTCCAATTTTACGTATAGCCCCCATATAAACGGACCCCCAAATTTGGCTTGCGATTGCTATAAGAGAAGCAAATTTCATCCGATTCGGCTGAAATTTGGTACATGGTGTTGGTATGTGTTCTCTAATGACCATGCAAAAATTGGTCCACATCGACCCATAATTATATACAGCCCCCATATAATCCGATCCGCAGATTTGACCTCCGGTGCTTCTTAGAGGAGCAAAATTCATCCGATCCGATTGAAATTTGGTACGTGGTGTTAATATATGGTCTCTAACAACCATGCAAGAATTGGTCCATATCGGTCCATAATTATATATAGCCCCCATATAAATCGATCACCAGATTTGTCCTCCGGAGCCTCTTGGAGGAGCAAAATTCATCCGATCAGGTTGAAATTTGGAACATCGTGTTAGAAGGTGGTCTCTAACACACACGCAAGAATTGGTCCATATCGGTCCATAATTATATATAGCCCCCATATAAACCGTTTCCCAGATTTGATCTCCGGAGCCTCTTGGAGGAGCAAAATTCATCCGATCCGGTTGAAATTTGCAACGTGATGTTAGTATAAGGCCGCTAATAACCATGTCAAAATGGGTCCATATCGGTCTATAGTTATATATAGCCGATCCCCAATCACACAAAAATTGGTCCATATCGGTTCATAATCATGGTTGCCACTCGAGCCAAAAAAAAATCTACCAAAATTTTATTTTTATAGAAAACATTGTCAAAATGTTATGTCTATAGAAAATTTTGTCAAAATTTTATTTCTATAGAAAATTTTGTCAAAATTTTATTTCTATAGAAAATTTTGAAAAAAAATTATTTCTATAGAAAATGTTGTCATAATTTTATTTCTACAGAAAATTTTGTCAAAATGTTATTTTTATAGAACATGTTCAAAATTTTATTTCTCAAAATTTTATTTCTATAGAGAATTTTTTTAAAACTTTATTTCTATAGAAAATTGAAATACCTCTTAGTAGGAAAGGAATATTTTGCATAATCTACCAAAGACTTCAAGAATTCAACCAATCTACCGAACAGTAAAACATCTACCATTTTGAAAAAAAATTCTATAGAATTTAAATTTTGACAAAATTTTCAATAGAAATTAGATTTTGACAAAATTGTTTTAAAAATTATAATTTTCTTGTTAGATCATACTTTCAAAATCGGTTAATTTCGGTACATTAATTTTGGCAGGAGAGGCAACCGTGAATGTGATCCATACGACGATGATGCATATTAATTGGAAACCTGGAGACGTTCTACAAATCTACAAAGAGTCTCCATTTTGACAGATTTACCGATTTGATGTTTGACGTCATAGAAACCGCAATTTTGCTTGAAATTGGATATTTAAAAGTATTTTAGATCAGTAAAGAGAAATTGCTAATTCGGTAAATATCAGCCTTTGAAGTAGACTCCTTATAGGTCCATCTCCCGGTTTGACTTTTTGGGGGAATATAAGCCGCCATTTTCATCCGTGACATAAAGAACTCTAAATATCTTTTGGTGACATAAAGAACTCTAAATATCTTTAATATTAAAGCTTTTTTGATTGGATTAGAATGAATGCATATCGACATTTAATCATAGAAGTATTGCAGTTTGCCAAAATTTTATTTCTATAGAAAATTTTGTCAAAATTTACAATTACAATTTAAAATACAATTTTATTTGTATAGAAAATTTTGTAAAAATTTTATTTCTATAGAAAATTTTGTCAAAATTTTATTTCTATAGAAAATTTTATCAAAATTTTATTTCTATAGAAGTTTTTCAAAATTTTATTCCTACAGAAAATTTTGTCAAATTTTTACGTCCATAGAAGCCATATGGAGCCACCGTGGTGCAATGGTTAGCATGCCCGCCTTGCATACACAAGGTCGTGGTTTCGATTCCTGCTTCGACCGAACACCAAAAAAAGTTTTTCAGCGGTGGATTATCCCACCTCAGTAATGCTGGTAACATTTCTGAGGGTTTCAAAGCTTCTCTAAGTGGTTTCACTGCAATGTGGAACGCCGTTCGGACTCGGCTATAAAAAGGAGGTGTCTTGTCAGTGAGCTTAACATGAAATCGGGCAGCACTCAGTGATAAGAGAGAAGTTCACCAATGTGGTATCAAAATGGACTGAATAGTCTAAGTGAGCCTGATACATCGGGCTGCCACCTAACCTAACCTAACCTACGTCCATAGAAAATTTTGTCAAAATTTTATTTCTACCGAAATTCTTGTCAAAATTTTATTTCTATTGGAAGTTTTGTCAAAATTTTATTTCTATATAAAAATTTTTCAAAATTTTATTTCTATCGACAGTTTTGTCAAAATAGAAAATTGTGTCAAAATTTTATTTCTATAGAAAATTTTGTCACAATTTTATTTCTGTAGAAAATTTTGTCAAAATTGTATTTCTATAGAAAATTTCGTAAAAATTTTGTTTCTATAGACATTTTTTCAAAATTTTATTTCTATAGAAATTTTTTTCAAAATTTTATTTCTATAGAAAATTTTGTCAAAATTTTATGTCTATAGAAAATTTTGTAAATTTTTTTTCTACAGAAAATTTTGTCAAAATTTTATTTCTGTAGAAAATTTTGTGAAATTTTTATTGCTTTAAAAAATTTTGACAAAATTTTATTTATGTTTTTTTTTATCTCAGCTTAAAGCCATGCATTGACTAAACTACAAGTGTAGCTTAACCAACAGAGGAAAAGTATGCTTGTCAAATTTATTTGGGCAAAGCCCTATAGACTGCAAGATGGTCGGATGTCAAAATTTTATTTCTATAGAAAATTTTGTCAATTTTTTTTATACCGAAAATTTTGTCAAAATTTTATTTCTATAGAAAGTTTTGTCAAAATTGTATTTCTATATAACATTTTGTCAAAATTTTATTCATATAGAAAATTTTGTCAAAATTTTATTTCTATAGAAAATTTTGTCAACACTTTACATCTATAGAAAATTTTATCAAGATAGAAAAATGTTCCAAAATTTTATTTCTATAGAAAATTTTGTCAAAATTTTATTTCTATAGAAAATGTTGGCAAAATTTTATTTCTACAGACATTCTTGTCACAATTTTAATTCTAGCGGGAATTTTTTCCAAAATTTTATTTCTATATAAAAATTTGCCAAATTTTATATCTGTCGTCAGTTTTGTCAAAATAGAAAATTTTGTCAAAATTTTATTGCTATAGAAAATTTTGTCAACATTTTATTTATATGGAATATTTTGTCAAAATTTTATTGCTATAGAAAATTTTCACAAAATGTTATTTCTATAGATTTTTTTTTATTTTCTATCGACAGTTTTGTCAAAATAGAAAATTTTGTCAAAATTTTATTTCTATAGAAAATTTTGTCACAATTTTATTTCTGTAGAAAATTTTGTCAAAATTTTACTTCTATAGAAAATTTTGTCAAAATTTTAGTTCTAAAGGAATTTTTTCAAAATTTTATTTCTATAGAAAATTTTGTCAAAATTTTATGTCTAAGAGAATTTTGTAAATTTTATTTTTCTATAGAAAATTTTGTGAAAATTTTATTCTATAGATAATGTTGTCGATTTTTTTTTGCTTTAAAAAAATTTGACAAAATTTTATTTCTATATAAAATTTTATCAAAATTTTATTTCTATAGAAAATTTTGTCAATTTTTTTCTACAGAAAATTTTATTTCTATAGAAAGTGTTCTCAAAATTTTATTTCTATATAACATTTTGTCAAAATTTTATTCATATAGAAAATTCTGTCAAAATTTTATTTCTATAGAAAATTTTGTCAACACTTTACGTCTATAGAAAATTTTATCAAAAGTTTATTTCAATAGAAAATTTTGTCAATTTTTTTTTTGCTACAGAAAATTTTGTCAAAATTTTATTTCTATAGAAAATTTTGTCAACACTTTACGTCTATAGAAAATTTTATTTCTATAGAAAATTTTGTCAACATTTTATTTCTACCGAAATTCTTGTCACAATTTTATTTCTAGCGGGAATTTTTCCAAAATTTTATTTCTATATAAAAATCTGCCAAATTTTATATCTGTCGTCAGTTTTGTCAAAATTTTATTTCTATAGAAAATTTTTTCAAAATTTTATTACTATAAAATTTTTCTCAAAATGTTATTTCTATAGATTTTTTTTCAAAATGTTGTTGCTATAGAAAAATCTCTCAATGTTTTATTTCTGTAGAAAATTTTGTCAAAATTTTATTTCTATACAAAATTTTGTCAAAATTTTATTTAATATTTGTTGTTTTGATTTCAGCTTTAAAACCATTTTGTTGACTAAACTACAAGAGTAGCTTAACCAATAAAGGAAAAGAATGTTTGTCAAATTTATTTGGGCAAAGCCCTATAAACTGCAAGATGGTTGGATGGACGCACGTTTCTGAATTACCACATTCCTCATCAGCATCCTCTACTTGCAGCAAAACTATCAACCAATTATCACAATAAATTCAGGCAGTTCACTAAACCCATGGTGAACCACACTTGAACCTTCCGAAAAAAGGCTTATGATAGCCGGCTTATGCCGAATATATTTTGACAAAATAGAAAATTTTGTCAAAATTTTATTTCTATAGAAAATTTTGTCACAATTTTATTTCTATAGAAAATTTTGTCAATATTTTACTTCTATAGAAAATTTTGTCAAAATTTTGTTTCTATAGAAAATTTTGTCAAAATTTTATTTATATAGAAAATTTTGTCAAAATTTTATGTCTATAGAGAATTTTGTAATTTTTTTTCTATAGAAAATTTTGTCAAAATTTTATTTCTATCGAAAATTTCGTCAAAATTTTATTTCTATAGAAAATTTTGTCAATCTTTTTTCTACAGAAACTTTTGTCAACATTTTATTTCTATAGAAAGTTTTGTCTAAATTTTATTTCTATATAACATTTTGTAAAAATTTTAGTCATACAGAAAATTTTGTCAAAATTTTATTTCTATAGCAAATGTTGTCAAAATTGTATTTCTACCGAAATTCTTGTCACAATTTTATTTCTAGCGGGAATTTTTCGAAAATTTTATTTCTATATAAAAATTTGCCAAATTTTATATCTATCGTCAGTTTTGTCAAAATAGAAAATTTTGTCACAATTTTATTTCTATAGAAAATTTTTTCAAAATTTTATTGCTATAGAAAATTTTGTCAACAATTTATATCTATGGAATATTTTGTCAAAATTTTGTAGCTATAGAAAATTTTCTCAAAATTTTATTACTATAGAAAATTTTCTCAGCATGTTATTTCTATAGAATTTTTTTTCAAAATTGTGTTGCTATAGAAAAATGTCTCAATGTTTTATTTCTGTAGAAAATTTTGTCAAAATTTTATTTCTATAGAAAATTTTGTCAAAATTTTATTTCATATTTGTTGTTTTGATCTCAGCTTTATGCCGAAATAAATTCATACAAACATTTCTCTTTTCCTTTGCCTCCATCAAATCATCGATTTGAGTGCAGTTGTCTGGGTTTATTTTGAGCGTGATTCCTCTTACTTCTTGCGTGTTTTATTTTTTATGTTTTTATGTTTATGAATTTATTTCGCACATATGCTTTGATATCTTAGGAAAGTTTTTTATTTCAAGTTTGTAGAAAAAAGTTAAGAATTTGTGATTAATATATGAATTATTCATTCAATTTTTTATTTTGTATTTTTTATATTTATAATACAGTATTGGTCTTCCATGACATTAAAATTTATCGCATTAGTCAATTTGGCTTCCCTTTTCTATTCGCAATTATTTTAAAATTGAACGGTTATCATGCAATCGCTTAATGCTATCCTGCTCTGTTATTACTGCGCGGAAATCATTTGCTATGGCATTCATTTTCTAATTACTTACTTGTTAAGAGGGTCTGGCCTATTTACGCAAAGTCTATGTTTAATTTGTGCCCGAGTTAATGGTGTTGTTGGCATTTTGTTAGTTTTCATTTTTCTGGTTGTTTGATTTTGTCTTAATAGCTTTTTAGGTTTTACACGAACGTTTTAATAGGTTCTTTAGAAATAAATGAACCAAATGTGAAATAGGCTTAATATGTTACATAAATTCGATTATAAGGATTCGATCTTGTCATTATTTGGCCAAAGAAATTAATCAATTTTTATGATATGGTACATACGTATATTTTTGACACAAGGACGAAAATAAAACCAAATTTATAAGAACCCTACGGGAAATGGATCATCCACAGGACTACTACAGTCCCTGCACCCTCAAAAAAAAATCGCTTCTTTAACATATGTTCCAAACATATTTTGCAGGAAGCACATAAAGGGTGATTTGTTAAGAGCTTGATAACTTTTTTTTTTAAAAAAACGCATAAAATTTGCAAAATCTCATCGGTTCTTTATTTGAAACGTTAGATTGGTCCATGACATTTACTTTTTGAAGATAATTTCATTTAAATGTTGACCGCGGCTGCGTCTTAGGTGGTCCATTCGGAAAGTCCAATTTTG
Organism: Haematobia irritans; assembly: GCF_050003625.1. Taxonomy (NCBI): domain Eukaryota; kingdom Metazoa; phylum Arthropoda; class Insecta; order Diptera; family Muscidae; genus Haematobia; species Haematobia irritans. The sequence goes on along the minus strand of NC_134397.1, from coordinate 224,762,754 downwards.
GGCAACTTTTTCGAGCATTTCGGCCGGAATAGCCCGAATTTCTTCGGAAATGTTGTCTTCCAAAGCTGGAATAGTTGCTGGCTTATTTCTGTAGACTTTAGACTTGACGTAGCCCCACAAAAAATAGTCTAAAGGCGTCAAATCGCATGATCTTGGTGGCCAACTTACCGGTCCATTTCTTGAGATGAATTGTTCTCCGAAGTTTTCCCTCAAAATGGCCATAGAATCGCGAGCTGTGTGGCATGTAGCGCCATCTTGTTGAAACCACATGTCAACCAAGTTCAGTTCTTCCATTTTTGGCAACAAAAAGTTTGTTAGCATCGAACGATAGCGATCGCCATTCACCGTAACGTTGCGTCCAACGGCATCTTTGAAAAAATACGGTCCAATGATTCCACCAGCGTACAAACCACACCAAACAGTGCATTTTTCGGGATGCATGGGCAGTTCTTGAACGGCTTCTGGTTGCTCTTCACTCCAAATGCGGCAATTTTGCTTATTTACGTAGCCATTCAACCAGAAATGAGCCTCATCGCTGAACAAAATTTGTCGATAAAAAAGCGGATTTTCTGCCAACTTTTCTAGGGCCCATTCACTGAAAATTCGACGTTGTGGCTCGTTAGTAAGTCTATTCATGATGAAATGTCAAAGCATACTGAGCATCTTTCTCTTTGACACCATGTCTGAAATCCCACGTGATCTGTCAAATACTAATGCATGAAAATCCTAACCTCAAAAGAATCACCCTTTATATTATTGGATACTGCTGAAACATTAATATGTTTGTTTTATGTGAACATATTATATGTTTGGAAGCATTTTGAGCCCAAAAATATTATATGCTTGGAAGAATTTTTCCAAAGACGATTGTGCTCATTGCCCAACATACTCGTAATATTTTAGTTCTTGGCACCTTTTTCTGTAATACAAATAATGTTGAAGAAATTATTCACTTTTATAATTTTTTTAAATTTTACCTTGCCTGCACGGAGAATCGAACCGAGGACCATACAGGTTTTAAGCCAACACACTATCCACTGGACTACTTAGCTGTTATAGTCACCAGTAGATAATTATCGTTATAAGTTACATTTATATAGCATAGTTTGCAGCGCCCACGAGCCCATGCAAACATAACATTATTTAACAGAAACATACATTTGTTTGCCACGTGGAGCAGTGGTTAGCATGTCTGCCTTGCATGCAAAGGGTCGTGGGTTCAATCCCTGCTCCGACCGAACACTTTTTGTTTTTTAATTTACACATTTATATTTATACTATATTAAATTTTTATAATGAAACTTCGAAATGTGGGTTTTTAATCATTTTACTGTCCAAACTCTAAAAAGAGTATAGTGCCCTTTCGTTATTTTTATGGAGACCCCTGATTTCTTTTAACGAACCAAGAAAAATTGTGCCCATATGCCAAAACGATAAACAAAACACATGTCCACACATACATAAAATGCTGCTCTCAAGGCGATAACATATGCTGTTTGTTTTTCAAATGTCTATTCTCTTGGTTCCGAATGTCTATTCTCTTTATTCAAATTAAGTAATATTTAGACTTAAGCATATCAAATTTTTGGCCTTATCATAAAATAGTTTTCCGAAACAACACAAAAGCGGTTTCACAGAAATTGTTCTGTTTTGATTCTTTCGCTGTGTTATGTTGATATCTTTCGTCAACTCTCCCGGTTTCCATCTCTATTTCTTTCTCTATACTCTCTCTGTCGCTTTGAATAAAATATCACAACATATGTATGTTTAGTCGAAATTTGTAAATATATATAAGTTTGCATTCACACATATGATTTTTATGAAACATTCATGCCCCAAACATAAAATATTCTAACATATTAACATAGATGTCCAAAACATTTAGTGTTAGTTTAGGAACATTACATGTTTGCACTTAAATATATTGTGTTTTAAAATTGTGCCCGAAACACATTTTGTTTATATCGGAACATATGAAAAACATATTTCTCTAACAGTGTGGTGTGTATGGACCAGTCCCAGTTCATCAGATTTGTCTGAATGTGGAAATGTTGAGGTATTTAAATCCATAAAAAAATGTGGCGAAGATAGTGTTAATCGGTTCATGTTTTGATATAGCCCCCATATTGGCCGATCTGCCGAATTGACTTTATGGGTGTCTCGATCCCAATGTTTTTATCTGATTTTCCAGAAAATTTAATGTATAGAGGTCCATAAACAAGGGTAACCAAATTTGGTGTTTGTCGGTCCTTGTTTCGATATATTGACCTATCTCCCGATTTGTCTTCTTGAGCGTCTAGACATCCCAGTTTTATCCGATCATTACATTCTTTATATAGAACAATCTTTCTGAAATTCTATTTAGCCGCTACGACGAAGAGTTTTCAAAGGAAACTATTATGCAGTGCACTCGCGGTAACGTAATTATTAATTTAAATTGTTTTATAATTCCATACGCACCGATCTCTGTTTTATACCCTCCACCATAGGATGGGGGTATATTAACTTTGTCATTCCGTTTGTAACACATCGAAATATTTCTCTAAGACCTCATAAAGTATAAATATTCTGTATAAATATTCTGGGTCGAGATGAAATTCTGAGTCGATCTAGCTTTGTCCGTCCGTCCTTCTGTTGAAATCACGCTAACTTCCGAACGAAGCAAGCTATCGACTTGAAACTTGGCACAAGTAGTTGTTATTGATGTAGTTCGAATGGTATTGCAAATGGGCCATATTGGTCCACTTTTATGTATAGCCCCCATATAAACGGACCTCCAGATTTGGCTTGTGGATCCTCTAAGAGAAGCAAATTTCATCCGATCCGCCTGAAATTTGGTACATGGTGTTAGTATATGGTCTCTAACAACTATGCAAAAATTGGTTCACATCGGTACTTAAGCATATATAGCCTCCATATAAACTGATTCCCCGATTTGGCTTGCGGGGCCTCTAAGAGAAGCAAATTGCACCCGATCCGGCTGAAATTTGGTGCATGGTGTTAGAATATGATCTCTAACAATCATGCAAAAATATTTCATCCGAGCTGCCTGAATTTTGGTACATGGTGTTAGTATATGGTCTCTAACAACTCTGCAAAAATTGGTCCACATCGGTCCATAATCACATATAGCCCCCCATATAAACCGATTCCCCGATTTGGCTTGCGAAGCCTCTAAGAGAAGCAAATTTCATCCGATCCGGCTGAAATTTGGTACATGGTGTTAGCATATGGTCTCTAGCAACTTTGTAAAAATTGGTCCACATCGGTCCATAATTATATATAGCCCCCATATAAACCGATCCCGAGATTTAGAAGCCTCTTTCCAAGCAAAAAATGGAGCACTATTTCAGCAGGATTGTAAGGGAGAGAGGCAGTACCATCTGCTTATAAAATAACCGAATCAGCGCTGATTTTTGTGGGCGATGTCCCGATTTATAGCAGCTTCTACATAGCGCTGATATAATTTCTCATTTTAATAGAAATATTGCTCAGAAGTGATAATAATCTTGAGTATAGCATTGTTGGCGTGAAGGAAAACAGCACTATCTTTCATACATCCATACTGCATGAGTTGGTTGCAATAACGTAAACGAATGATTATCAAGTAGTTTGATTACTCGTTCACGTTATTGCCACCGATTCTTGCAGTGTGGATACACTGCCTACTTTATTGTATACCAAAAAGCGAAACTAAAGTCTTACTGCTGAAGTATTCTTTGCTGTATGGAGGAGCAAATTTCATCCGAGTCAGTTGAAATTTGGTACTAGTATTAGGTGCTAGTATATGGCCGTTAACAACCACGCCTATCTAGCTAGGTCCATATCGGTCTATAGTTATATATAGCCCTCCGATAAATCGATCCCCAATCACACAAAAATTGGTCCATATCAAGTTCATAATTGCATATAGCCCCCATATTAGCGACTCCCATATTTCAATTCTGGCTCTCGGAAAGTCCATATCGATTCGTAATTATTTGTAGACTTACCGATACATACCTTTTTTGTCTAATATATACCACGTATGAACTAACTCACAATTTAGAAAACGATGTTAAGAAGTTTTAAGATACCTTGCCATCGGTAAGTATTATGTAGAAGTTTCTACGCAATCCATGGTGGATGGTACATGAGATTCGGCCTGGCCGAACTTACGGCCGTATATACTTGTTAATAGTACTAATAACAAACAAAACAAGTAAGGAAAGTCTAAAGTCGGACGGGGCCGACTATATTATACCCTGCACCACTTTGTAGATCTAAATTTTTGATACCATACCACATCCGTCAATTGCGTTGGGTCCTATATATAAAAGGTAAATAAATACATTTTAATATCTCGCGATCTGGACAGAATTTGATAGACTTCTACAAATTCTATAGACTCAAAACTTAAGTCGGCTAATGCAAATGGTGAAACGCAATGTTAGTAAAAAATATGGGAAAGATTTAAATCTGAAGCAATTTTAAGGAAACTTCAGAAAAGTTTATTTATGATTTATCGCTCGAAAGGAAGGAAATTTAGAGTAATTTTTACAACTTTTTTTTTTTACAACAGTGGCGATTTTACAAAGAAAATGTTGGTATTTTGACCATTTTTGTCGAAATCAGACAAACATATATATGGGAGCTATATCTAAATCTGAACCGATTCCAACCAAATTTGACACGCACAGCTACAATGCTAATTATACTCCCTGTGCAAAATTTCAAATAAATCGGAGTAAAAAATTGGCCTCTGTGGTCATATGAGTGTAAATCGGGCGAAAGCTATATATGGGAGCTATATCTAAATCTGAACCGATTTCAATCAAATTTGGCACACATGACTATAATACGAATTGTACTTCGTGCGCAAAATTTGAACCAAATTGAACCAAAACTCTGGCTTCTAGGACCATAATAGTCCATATCGGGCGAAAGATATATATGGGAGCTATATCTAAATCTGAACCGATTTCAATCAAATTTGGCACACGTGACTATACTACTAATTGTAGTATAGTCACGTGTGACTATACTACTAATTGTACCTAGTGCAAAATTTCAACCAAATTGGGCCAAAACTCTGGCTTCTGGGGCCATATAAGTGCATATCGGGCGAAAGATATATATGGGAGCTATATCTAAATCTGAACCGATTTCTTCCAAAATCAATAAGGTTCTATTCTGACTTATATTGCGACCTAGACTTTGATCACAAAAATGCGTTCACGGACAGACGGACGGACGGATAGACGGACATGGTTATATCGACTCAGGGAACCACCCTGAGCATTATTGCCAAAGGCACCATATGTCTACCTCGTCTCCTTCTGAGTGTTACAAACATATGCGCTAACTTATAATACCCTGTTCCACAGTGTGGCGCAGGGTATAAAAAAGACTATTACGATAGAACGTGTAAAACTCTCGAATATGGCTTTGTTTTGTTCTGAAATTCGCTAATATGAACTCTCTTGATTTTAATGAGTTCACGTTACCGCTAGTGCACTGTATGGGAATTTAAGAACCTGTCCTATCGAACTTAAGGCAGTATATACTTATATAATTTTTTCACATTTCTAGCATCTTCATTCTCCTTTTATATTTTTTGTCGGCTCCCCATTAATAATAGACAATCCCCAATAAAAAGAATGCCGGCATTTCAATTCGTAATTACATTTTCTGCCATTGTTGTGAAAGCCTCATTAAGTTTTGTTGAAAACACAATCAAACACACACACGTACTCATACATACATATCTACACCGCCACTCATAGACATTCATTATTCATGCAAATGAGTTTAAAATCTACGACAACCATTTTGCAGTCATTAATGCAAACATTTTAATATGGTCGACATTTTGTAATTTATTGCTAATTAAATAACGTATTTGTTCTTGTGGCCATACCAAAACAAAAGGCACCTCGCCATAGCCCACCACACCCCCACAAACCTTTCGCACGACCATAAAGCTGAGCCAACCATTTTTACTTTAGAAACATTAAACAAAAAAAAATTGTTGGCTTTTTTACGCATATCATTTGCGCTGTTTTCCTACGTTAAGTTTATGGTCCGTATTTAATGACCATAATTTAAGTGGTCATATTTACAGTTAATATGGCTGATATTTTATTTGGGAGAACAACGCTTCTTTCATGCGATGCCACCCGATGTCAGGTGGGGGAGAAAATCGGAAAATGTTCATTGTTGTTTGCCAAGTTTTATTTGCGGATTTTACTCACCGTTGCCTTTGGAGGGACTCTGCACGTTGTCGCTGTGATTCATCATTCCCGGTTCTCGGTCCGTGTTTACACGAAACGCATTCACTTCATTGTTGTTTGCTTCAGCGAGCATCGTTAATTTGTATCCTAATTAAACTAATGAGCGACTAAAGTCAATGCGCGTTAATAATTATGCCATATGAAACGACCATATGCTCTTCTACGCCATCCTATGCTTGTTGTGGTAGTTGACGAATGTGTGGGTTGTTTTTGTGTATATGTGAGAATGTTTATGTATTTATGTATATATGAATGTTTGTGAACGGAGTTCATGAGTTGTTACATATAAACAAATGTATGAAAGATGTGTATGTATTTGGAAATGCGGTTATACACATAAAAAATATTTTTTCTTATACAACAACGGAATTATATAATTCAATAAATTGTTTAATTGAAATTGCTACGATCACAAACATTATTGTATACATCACAAAATTAATTAGAAATTAGAAAAATACAATTGTTTAAAATGTTAATTGAATTCTTTGACATTTTTAATTACACAGAAAAAATTTTCACGAAATTTTTTCCAATTAAAGTCTTAATTGAGTTTTAAACAAGTATATACGGCCGTAAGTTCAGCCAGGCCGAATTTTATGTACCCTCCACCATGGATTGCATAGAAACTTGTACTAAAGACTGTCATCCACAATCGAATTACTTGGGTTGCGTTAACACTTGCCGATGGCAAAGTATCTTAAAACTTCTTAACACCGTGTTCTCAATTGTAAGTTAGTCCATACGGGGTATATATTAAACCAAAAAAGGCCGATTAAATACCTAAATAATTCAGTTTGACAAAAATTTCTATACAAATAAAATTTTGACAAAATTTTTTATAGAAACAAAATCTTGACAAAATTTTTTATAGAAATAAAATTTTGACAAAATTTTCAATAGAAATAAAATCTTGACAACATTTTGTATAGTAATAAAATTTTGACAAAATGTTCTATAGTAATAAAATTTTTACAAAATTTTCTATAGTAATAAAAATTTGACAAAATTTTCTATTGAAATAAAATTTTGACAAAACTTTGTATTGACATAAAATTTTGACAAAATTTTCTATAGCAGTAAAATTTGACAAAACTTTCTACAGCAATAAAATTTGACAAAATTTTCCATAGAAATACAATTTTGACAACATTTTTTATAGAAATAAAAATTTGACAAAATTTTCTATAGAAATAAAATCTTGACAAAATTTTCTATAGTAATAAAATTTTCACAAAATTTTCTATAGTAATAAAATCTTGACAAAATTTTCTATAGAAATAAATATAGAAATAAAAATTTCTATAGAAATAAAATTTTGACAAAATTTTCTATAGAAATAAAATTTTGACAAAATTGTTTATAGAAATAAATTTTTGAATAAAATTATCAGTAGAAATAAAATGTTGACAAACTTCTGTATAGTAATAAAATTTTGACAAAATGTTCTATAGTAATAAAATTTTTACAAAATTTTCTATTGAAATAAAATTTTGACAAAACTTTCTATTGAAATAAAATTTTGACAAAATTTTCTAAGCAGTGAAATTTGACAAAATTTTCTATAGCAATAAAATTTGACAAAATTTTCTATAGCAATAAAATTTGACAAAATTTTCTATAGAAATAAAATTTTGACAAATTTTTTTTATAGAAATACAATTTTGACAAAATTTTCTATAGAATTAAAATCTTGACAAAATTTTGTATGGTAATAACATTTTCACAAAATTTTCCACAGAAATGAAATTTTGACAAAATTTTCTATAGAAGTGAAATCTTGACAAAATTTTGTATAGTAATAAAATTCTGACAAAATGTTCTATAGTAATAAAATTTTAACAAAATTTTCTATAGAAATAAAATTTTGACAAAATTTTCTATGGAAATAAAATGTTGACAAAATTTTCTATAGAAATACAATTTTGACAAAATTGTTTATAGAAATAATTTTTTGAATAAAATTATCAGTAGAAATAAAATTTTGACAAAATTTTTTATAGAAATAATATTTAGAGAAATTTTTCTGTAGAAATAAAATCTTGACAAAATTTTGTATGGTAATAAAATTTTCACAAAATTTTCTACAGAAATAAAATTTTTACAAAATTTTCTATAGAAATGAAATCTTGACAAAATTTTGTATGGTAAGACAATTTTCACAAAATTTTCTAC